>NC_092876.1:274777872-275120372 GCF_028372415.1 Notamacropus eugenii
TTGCATTCTATCCCACTCTTCTGTGTGTTTTCAGTAACACCCAGGAGCCATTTTCCTTGTCTCCACTATCCCAACCCTTAGATCCTTCTTTGGGTAGCAAGCGGACAGCTAGGTGGGGCAGTGGATAGAGCACCAGTGCAGGAGTCAGGAGGACTTGAGTTCAAATTTCACCTCAGACACTTGACACTCACTAGCTGTGTGACCTTTTACAAGTCACTTAACCCCAACTGCCTCATCCTAGGTCATCTCCAGTCATCCTGATGAATATCTGGTCACTGGATTCAGATGGCTCTGGAGGAGAAGTGAGGCTGGTGACCTGCATAGCCCTCCCTCACTCAAAACAAAGTCAAGTGCAAGTCATGTCATCATTTCTCTGATGGCCATAGTCTTCTTTGGCAATGAAGGACAAACACACACAATTGCTAAATATATAGCTTTATCATTAACCAGTTGGGCTTTATTGAATTTTTTTCTACAGAGCAAAGGTCAACCTTTCAGAGGTAACAGTGTAAAGTCTTCATTTGTTTACTTCCTCTGGATCCTTTCCCACTTTTAAAAATGGGAAGGGGTCACACTTGAAACATTATCGGCCAACTAGACTATTCTCACTTCCTCATGCATGAATTTTTCTTTCCCACCAAAACCTACACATCCTTCTAAGCCCAGTTGAAATGGTACTCCCGTGAAGTCCTCACCAGTCACATCAGCTGGAAGTAATATCTCTCTCTTCTGAACATTAATAACACTTCATTAAAACCATCTAGGACATTTAAGTATAATTCAAGACAGCATGAAATATGTCTGTAAAGATCTTATTTCCCACATTAAAAATGCAAACCTTTTAGGGCAGGGACTATACCTTATTCTTCTTTGTATTTTTCATGGGACCTACCTAGTATTACATAAGCCTAATATAATAAGCATAATACCTAGTGTATTGCATAAACATTTGTTGAACAAATAATTATCTCCTTACTACCTTTAGCCCACATGCCATAAGTTGCTGAACCTTGCTGTAGATGATGATGATTATAGGAAGGTGAAATAAACAGAAAATATTTCTTGGTTGCAAATAGGATCCTTGTAGCCTGGATTCAAATAATAATTTATGTCTGTGGACCATGTCAATCAGTCAACAGACTTTTATTAAGTACTTACTACATGCCAGGCACCATGCTAAGTGCTATGGATGAAAAGAAATACAAAAGCAGTTCTTTCCCCCAAGGAGCTCATATTCTCATGGGAGATAATATGAAAATAACTAGATTAATACAGAGTAGATGGAAGGTAATCCCAGAAAGGAGCTGGGGAAACCAGGAAAGGTCTCCTGCAGAAGATGGGATTACAGCAATCTTGTAGGAAGCCAGGTAGTTTATTTGCCATTATAATACATACCTAATACGATTACATTCACTTCCTTGGTTCTCACTGGTTTGCTATAATATAAGCATTTGTACACGCCTTCATCCTGAAGAGTTACATTCCTTATGCTGATGGTGAGTTGTTCATTGGAATGTTGTAGCAGTTGGTATTTTCGGTTTTTTAAAGCTGCAGAAGGAAAAGAACAATTGTATAGGAAAAATGTGACTATAGGATGACCCTAAACAGCTTAGTGAATGATTAAATCCAAGAAGAGGGGTTTTTGGTGAGGGTTTTACACACACACACACACACACACACACACACACACACACACACACACACACACACACACACTTTAAAGGACCAAATGTAATTTCTTTCGTTTAGCTATTTTTAGATGCTAGTGTTAATAGCTGAGTTTTACACTACAGAATAAAGTTGTTTCTGGATTGGTAAATTGTTATTTTTAGCTGAGATCTAAAATGATTCTGTGAATAGATTGGTAAGAAAACCGACATAAGGATTCTGTTTTGGACATGAGTTAGAGAAGAAAGTTGTAAATTTGTGTTTGATTATATGTGACTAGACTATATTATAATATATTCCCTCCTATGATTTATTTCTTTGAATCTGATTCAGTATAAACTGTATCATTATAATAGAGACGACTAGTGGAAGGAAGAGCTCCCCTAGATTCCAATGTCTTATCCATGTGCTTTTTGTCATCAATACTGAACAGTTTCTAAAGGATTTAGACAATACTTCAGCATTCAGTAAAGAAGCAACACCTCTGACAGTGGCAACCAAATGCAAGTGTTTGAGCCAATGTGCCTGCTTGATTGGCACCACAATCTCAGGCCAGGAAGTTACAGTTTATCTCAGATGTGAATTGAAATGAGAGAATTAGGTCACTTTGAGGTACATGGAGGAGGAGGAAGGAGGGACAAAAGCTTCTGAAATGTTTTGATGTGTTTTTCAATTGGAACAATTATAAAATAGAACAAAGAGAAGATTGTCAAGAAGATATTGACAAGAAGTTGGGATTTCACCCCCAAAATTCATTCTACCCCTGGCCTTCTCACTTTTCTGATTGGTCAGTTCCTCACAGAACCTCCATTTTAAGTCATTTCTCCTGGCCAGGCAAGTTCACTCCTTTATTCCTCTCTGGGCTCTGCTCTGGATGGCCAGTCTTTCTCCATTATGTCCCTGAAGGGTATCTTCTCTCTCTCCTTCCACTTTTCAGTTTCCTTTGATGTATTGTTTTCCCCTATTATAAAATAAACTCCTGGAGGACAGATTGCCTTTCTTTTTGTTTGTACCTGGCCAATAGCATGCTCTTAATAAATGATCATTGACTGACTGAGTGACTTCAAATAAGAGGACTCAGGCTCAAACCATAGCTTTGCTGACGTGTTAGATTCTAATGAGGCAAAGAGGCAGTTGAAAAAATTCTGTAAAGATTCCAAAAGACTGAGGACAGAAAATGCTGTCCACACGCAGAGAAAGAACTATGGAGTGTGAATGCTGATTGAAGCATACTGTTTTCACTTTTTTCTCTTTTTTTGGTGGCTTTTTCCTTTTGCTCTATTTCTTCTTTCACAACATGACTAATGTGGAAATATGTTCCCATGACTGCACATATATAGCAATCATATCAGATTGCTTGTCCTTTTGGGGAGGGGGGATGAGAGGGAGGAAAGGAGTAAAATTTGAAACTCAAAATCTAATGAAAATGAATGTTGAAAACTATCTTTACATGTAATTGGAAAAAATAAAATACTATTAAAAATCTGTAAAGATAAGGCAAACATAAAAAATTAAGGGAAGGAGACCATGCCCCCTTTCTCTTTCCTCTAATGTTTTAGTCTGGCTATTCACATTAAGCCAACCTAAAATGGTTTTAATTGATCTTCATGCTATCAGCATCTGGCCACAAGTAATTGGCAGGTGATGCGAGAATCCTACAGGGCACTCAATGGATTCTCTTTCTTTTCTGCTCCAAAGATGATTCAGCCTAAGATCCTTAGGCATCAGATTCATTCCAGGATCACACATTCAAACAGAGCAGGGAGGTCACTTAGTCCAACCCCTTCAATTTACAAATGTGGAAACTGAGCCCCTATATGATTTTGCCTAAGTTCACAGAGGTAGTAAGCCTAGAGATTCCAAAGTAAAGTATTTGTTGCAGTTCTGGGAATTCTAGAGGAACACAGGACACTGTGAAATCCTTATACTGCAACTTAATTCCATGTAAGGACCTGAGTGTTTCAGAATAGATCAGTGTCCTTACAGCCGTATAGATTTTGAAGGGACTTGAGAGATGATCTTTTCCAGCCCCTCATTTTACACAGGTAAGAACTCAGATCCAGAAAGAAGTGACTTGCTCAAAAGTAGCACAGGAAAATTCCACATGCCTTGTATGCACATCCTCCTCACTACTTTTTCATAGAATCCCTCTCTTCCTCCCAGACCAAGCTCAAGCACTGCCTTCTACTCAGTGCCTTTCCTTATCCCCTGTGCTTTTATTTATCTGTGTTTATTCTATATGTACTTCTGTGTGGGGTTAGCTTCTCCTCAGTTAGAATGTAAAGTCCTTGACAGTAAGGACTATTTTTACTTGTTGCATTTGTATTTCCAGTGCCTAGCACAGTGCCTGCTACATAATACATTCTTAATAGAAGTTTGTGCATTGATTAACAGTATGGGTATTTGAATCTAGCCTCTCTAACTCCAAATCTAGCATTCTTTCCAGTGAGCCTCTGTCTCTTTCACATGTCCCAGTAGATTTATGGCCCTGGTTATGTGAAATTAATCCAGGGGAATTAACTGAAAAACACTAGTTTCCCATGGAATGAAATATGTACTGACAGGTTGTTAGTTATCTTATCTTCATAATAAACAAAACATGATAAGATAAATAAGGAACTAGTTTTGTGATATGGTTTTTACACAAGAACTTTTCTTCCAATCAGATTAGGAAAACAAAGGATCTTCTTCCTCATAGAGGTCAAAGACACACATTTCCAGGAGAAATGAAGGCCACCAAACCTTGGAGACACAATGGAGACAGCTCCTGTGGGTTTGGGAGAAATGATTATTCAATTTTCAGCATGAGCATTTGTACCTCAGAAAGAGTCAAATATAAATCGGGGGCTGATTTATATTTTTTCTGATTGTTTAGATTTAAGCAAGTGATGGATAAAATGTTAACAGTTCAGATTAAACATAAAAGCGTGTTGTGGATCCATGCATTTCCCCTCCAGAGAGCTGCTTGTTAAATATTTGCCAGCACACTTCTGCCCCAAAGTAAATCTCTTGTCTGTTATTCAACATTCAGCCAAACATTTCAAGTTGCAGAAGGTCAGAAAGTGAAAGCTGGTAGTAATAAAAATGAACTTTATAAGCTGGGCCCCTTCATAAATCTTTCTGGTGGGGTTTCCATTTCAAACTTCCTGTTAGTAATAGGAACACAGGTTAGTATACAGAGAGCCACTGAGGGGGATGATTCAGATGTTACCATAGAAAGGGTAGAAAAGCCCACCCTTTCAATGACTCACTCACTGTTTCTTTACCCACTGGCTTATTCTTCATTAGTGGAAAATCCTTTAAGTCAAAATTTCTATATATTTTTTCACCTTGCATACTTACCAGGATGCTTGTTAAAAAAAATGGTAAACCCGGAGGGGGATAACCATTGAAGGGATGATGCCTCAGCTTGAGAAATGACACATTTTAGAATGAGCATCTGGCCCTCCTCCACTATGAGAGTTTCTGTGTGATTAGTCAAAGAAGCCTCTGTAAAATAATAATGATTATGGTGATGATTAATTATAATGCAGCTGCTGCTGATAATGTTTGGGAAGATGAGTCTGCTTTTCCCAGGGTTGTTCCAAATGTTATTTGGGAATCAGATATCAGTATTGTACGTTGCAAAAGAGCAATGGATCTGAAGTCAGCAAGCCCTGGATTTGAATCTTGCTTCAGTCATTACTAGCTGTGTGATGGCAGACAATTCAGCTGACCTCTCTGGGCTTCAGTTTCCTTATCTATAATAAGAAGGGGTCGGACTCAATGACCTCTGGGGTCCCTTTGACCTTGAAATCAATTACTTTTTGATCCTATGACCTCTATTATCCCTTTTAAGCTCTAAATCTATTTTGCCTTTGATTTCATTTAACTGAGTAAGATCTTGTATGTGGACTTACCCTTTAGCAATAGAGTTTATCATTCAACCTATTAATTCAATCAAAAGTTATGTATTTACTGTGTTCAAGTTGCTATGCTAGGCACTCGTGGATATGAAGATGAAACAGAAAACTACCCTCAAGGAGATGACACTGTTGTATGGGGATAAGGCACATGTAATTAAAAGGCTGTATTACAACTTGGAATGTGATACATGAGGGGATCCCTCTAGCTGGGTGGTTCAACATTAATAATAATCACTAACATTGATGTAGCACTTTAAGGTTTGCCAAGTGCTTTACGAGTATTATCTCATTTGATCCACACAACTCCAAAAGGTGGGTGCTATTATCCTCACTTGACAGGTGAGGAACCTGATGTAGGCAGAGGTTAGAGAACAGGGTCACACAGCTAGTAAGGGTCTGAAGTCAAATGTGACCTCAGACCTTCCTGATTCTGAGCCTAAATGGGGCCACCTGGCTGGTCTTTCATTATCATTATTATTATTCATTCTATAATTATTCATTAACTCAATGAACATTTATTAAGTATTAACTGTATGTCTGCTATGTATCTAGCACTATACTAGACATCTTAGGAGACAAAGAGGCATGAGAGTATTTTATTTCTCTCCCCCATGAGTTTACTATCAGGTTTCTATTGCAAAACTAATTATGATACAAGGCAGCTTATGGTAAGTACCATAGTATAGTGCTATCGAAATTTGGAGGAGGGAGTTATTAGGGAAACTTTTGTGGAAGAGATGTGTTTTCAATTAGTCCTTAAAAAGGGATAGGATTTCAATAGGAGGAGAAGGTTATTCCAGAAGAAGGAAACTCATGAGCAGAGAAGGAGTGTGGAAGGAGAGGAATAAACAAAAAATGGAATTCAAGTCCAGAGTCTCACCCCCATCAATGATGTGACCACAGGCAAGTCATTGAATCTCTCTGAGGCTCAAGATCCCTTACCCCATAGGACTGTAGTAAAGAAAAAGCTTCATAAACCTTCAAGTGCCACAGGAATATGAGTTATTGTTATTATGGTTAACTATGGGAAAGTGTGGGGAATGATATTCTCTCTTTTCATTTTTGCTGCTCAGAATTCTCTTTTTTTTCAAAGCTCAGCTCAAGGTACTGCTTCCCGAGCGAAACTTTCTTTGACTCTCTGGTTTTCAGTGTTCCCTTCTTACTCACATCACCTTATATTTATTTAGCTGTGTATCTTCATATTTCCCCACTGAATGTAAGCTCCTTGAGGGAAGAAATGCTTTCATTTTTGCCTTTTTTCTCCCAGTGCCTAGTATAGGTACTTAATAAACACCCATGGAATCAAATCCACCTAGCTAATTGGGATTTTGTTTAGCTTGTGGATTTTTGTATGCACTGCATACAGTTGAAACTTAATAAAAGTTTCTTGAATTTGAAGAGCAGACTACAATCACTCTGGATTATCAGTGTTTAAATCAATTCCATGACCTAGAAATGCACTGACTTAATTCTCGGAGTCCCTAAAGCCCTATATTTTCCCAGTGCTTGATATGTATTGCTGAGAAACAGGAAGGGATGAATAAATTCTCTTCTTGTCCATTTTTGAAAAAGTTTATGATGAAGCCATAAAAATCAGAATATACACTAGTCAGAATTTATAATCCCATGGCATTTGGATCCCATATGAAAATGTTGTTCAGCCTCCTTGAACAAACCTACTTTTAAGGAATTATGAACAGTAATGAATGTGCAAGAGCTACAAAAATCAGCAGTTAAGAGAATTTATTTTTTAGTCAATTTCTTTTTTGGTATATATGTGGGGTCTGGGAGAATCTTATAGATGCCAATGGCAAATAGTTTATTTATTGTATTCCAGGGATGACAATTCTAAGGAAACTAGGTCCTAGACACGAGTAAAAAATCATGTCACATAATGAAAGCTAGAAGTTAAGTTGGGGCCAAGTCACTCAATCTCCTAGACCTCTCTCCTCATCTGTAAAAACAGGACTTCTATATGTCCTCATCTACCTCACAGGGCTGTTTTGAGGATCAGATTAGATATTCTATGTGAAAGTATATTGCAAATGGCAAAACTGAGGTGATATGAAAGTACTGTGCAAATGCTTAATCCTGTTGTAAGGTATCACTTATTATAATTTCATTACCTCTAGTAACTGAACAAAAAGAACCCTGAAGCTAACTCTTCTAATGGTTCTCCAAATCTCATCTAATCACATTTCACCTAAGACCCAGATCTCACAGTTAGCCCATCCCTTTCAAATAGCTTCAATCTATCCTTGCCTCTCTGGGTTTCTTTTCTTTTACCTTAAAATATCCATGTCTAGTCTGTCTTTAAAAACAAAGACCTTTGATTAACTTGCTGTCCCTTCAAGCTTTTGTCTGGTTCCTTCTTTCCTTTTGTGGCCCAATTTCAATTGCCTACTCCTACTAGCGACATTTTCTTTATGCTCATTTTCTTCTTAATAATTACAGATCCTATCATAGATTTAGAACTGCCTGGGATTTCAGAGGTAATATATTCCATTTTACAGATGACATGAAGGCCAGGAAAGGTAAAATGAGAGGAGTAAGGTCACAGAAGTGGGAAATAGAGACAGAATTTGAACTCAGATCCTCCTACTCTAAACCCAATTTTCGACAGTACTCTTCTTTCTATAGTACTTTATAAACGTAAAAAAGATTTCCATATGTGATTTCCTTTGATCTCCACAACCCTATAAGGTAAAGTACTCCTGGTGTCATTACTGGCCATTTATAGGTATGGAAGTTTAGTCTCAGTGAGACTGTGACTTTCTCATGACCACATAGCTGGTAAATTTTAGAAGTGTGATTTGAGCTCCTGAGTCTGGGCCCAGTGCTATAGCTATTAAACCACACTTCCTGTCTGCAAACAGACTGAAATACCAATTACCTTGCTTACACTTTCCTCTGGAAGGTTAATCATGACTTCCTTCTAATTAAATCTAAGAGCCTCTTGCCATTCCTCATCACTTTTTAACCTCCTTTGTAGCATTTGACTTGACTCACCACTTTGTATTTCTTGGAACTTTCTTTTCCCTTGGATTTAATGGCTCTGTATTACCTTGGTTTTTCTTTGACCCCTGTATTATTTCTTTATTTTCTTTACTGGTTGTTCAGGCTAATTTTGTTCCTTGTTATGTTTCCCAAGTCTCTGTCCCTGGTCCTCTAATATTTTTTCTCTGTCCTCTCTCAAATAAACCACCCAGTCATATATGAGTTCCTTGGCCTGCTTGCTGCGACCTGTATCATGTCCCATCTCTGTGTCTTGCACAGCTGTTCTTACCCATCCCTAGAATGTACTCCTTCCTTATCTCCACTTTACTGAATCTCCTAGCTTCCTACAGAAAGTCTATTCTGATTCCCTACCCTACCCCATGATCCCTAGTGCCCCCATTTAATTTTAATATATTTTGTGTTTATTTTTCCTATGTTTCCCCTTCATCCCACCCAAACCCACCAGAATATAAGTTCCTTGAAGAAAGGGACCATCTCATTTTTGTATTCTCAGTGCCTGGCACATAGTAGGCTCTTAATAAATGTTTACTGAATGAAGGAATATTCTGGTATTATTTTTGAATCCTCAGAACTTTGGATATAGTAGATGTTTAACAAATGTTTGTAGAACTTAATGGAATCAACTCTTAATGGAATCAACTCTTCACATAAGTCAACAAGCATTTCTTAATTGTTAGGTAGTGTTGCTAAGTCTGGGAATACCAAAAAGGACAACTTCCTTCCCTCCTCCCCCAATCCTCACAGTCCATGTTCTCCAGTCACTTAATCAAGTGGTATTTCTTAAGCACTTGCTATATACCAGTGCTAAATACCCAAGGAGAGTACCTTCTAATGGGGGTAGACAGCTAAATGTAAATATCTTAGTACATACTAAGTGTTGCCATTGTGTTCAGTTCTTTCTGACATGACTCCTTATGGGATTTTCCTGGCAAAGATACTGAAGTAGTTTGCCATTTACTCCTCCAGTTCATTTTACAGATGAGGAAACTGAGGTAAACAAGGTTAAGTGACTTGCCCAGGGTCACCCAGCTACTAATTGTCTCAAGGCAGATTTGAACTAAGGAAAAGGAGACTTCCTGATTCTGGGACCAGTGCTCCATTCACTGCATCACCTAGTCACCTACATAATTCAGAGTATATGAAAGTCCTCTGAAAAGTCTATGACCTCCGTAAGAAACTATCTTCTCTTTCCAGATTTTCTATTTCTTTCATTTTTGACTCTATCCTTTCCATTGACCAGTTACTAAATTTGATTGGATCATCCTTCTAAATGTGTTTTACCTTGGCGTTTTCCTGTTTCTGCTGCCCACACCTTCATCCATAGAGTCATAGAACAGCAGAGCTACATGACATCAGAGAACACACCATGATTTTATGGATGAGGAAACTATAGTCCAGAAGGGTTAAATGATGTACAATCAGTCCACACTGGTCCTTTAAATTGTTCAATCTCAAGTTATCACCCAAAAGTAGAAGTTTACAATAAGACCATATATTTTAAGTGTATTTCTATAGTTTTTAGTTACTCTGTTTAATAGGTTCTGAGATATTCAAAGAATGCTGAATGATAGGGCTATTTCAACTTCCGTTGTAAAGATAGTATTCTAATTCTCAAAACTTAGGAGAGGTGGCAGAGAGAGAGAATGAAGGGTCCAGATTTGAAGTCCTGCCTTTGAGACACAAAAGCTGTGTGAACTAGTGCAAGTGAGTTAAATTAATGCCCCAGGCAACTCTTTATGACTATAATGTGCTCAGCTGCATGGGTGGAGAAATTTCCCTAACAGGAATTCCTTATACCTAACAGGAATCACAAGCTGGGATAAAAAATAAGTAGAGATAATAAAGAAGAAAAATATATAATTTAATAAAGGCTGCTAGGTTGTTCACTTTTTAATTATAAAGAATACCTAACTATATAAATCAGTTTAGACTCAATGAATTTATGGTAGAGAAACTGATAACTTAGTTCCCACATATTCAGGATCAGGTGACCTATTCCAGTAAATGTGCTCTGCTATTACTTTCATTTTGACTTAGGATCTTTACAGAATTTGTGCTTCATCTCCTTTTTCAGCTAGATCTATATGCTCATTTAATAAAAGTTGTTGTTGTTTCTTTATGTCCAATCTTCTTGATTCCATCTGGGATTTTCTGGGCAAAGATACTAGAGTGGTTTGCTATTTCCTTCTCCAACTCATTTTACAAATGAAGAAATTGAGGCAAATAGGGTTAAATGACTTGCCCAGGGTCACACAGTCAGTAAGTGTTTGAGGCCAGATTTAAATTCAGGAAGAGGAGTCCAGATTCCCAGCCACTGTGTTCTATCCATTGTGCCACCTAGCTGCCCCTTAATAAAAGTAACCCACATTTATAAAGTACTTTAACATAGGTACACAACAACCCTGTGAGGCAGATAATTCAGCTCTTGCTATCTCCACTTTATACACAAGAAGCACATTACTTCATTCCTTTATCACTATAAAAGCCTCCTAGATGGTCTTCCTGATCTCTGCATCTTCAAAGGCCATTTTCATCTGTCAATGTCCCTCCTTGGGAACCTAGAGTCTTCTATGGTCCATTGCACCAGGTTCAAATCTCTCAGTGTAGCATTCAAGGATTTCAATAATGAGGCTCACCCTGGTAATGCAGTCATATCTTTCACTACTCTCCCAAACTTATTCTGTAATCTAACCAAACTAGATTCCTTACTGTCCTTGGAACTCAGATTTTTTGCCTATGCTATCCCCTTTGCCTGGGATACCCTTATTTCTTTCTGCTTAGTTAAATCCTTTTTATTCTTTAAGGCTCAGCTACAGTTCTATATCTACAAGGAAATGTTCTCTAAATGCTCCACTTTATCCCAATCTCTTTCTTCCCTGAACTCCCATAATCAGGACCAACTTTAAAAGTATCTTCCAATGCGATATAATAATAATTAATAATAATAATAACTAGGGCTTACATAGCACTTAACTATATGTCAACCACTGTGCTTGATTGTCTGTCTATGTTTGTCCTTCGTTTTCAAAGAAGACCATGACATGAAAGAAATGATGACATGACTTGCACTTGCCTTTGTTTGGAGTGAGGGAGGACTGTGCAAGGTTACCAGCCTCACTTTCCCCTCCTGAACCATCTGGATCCAGTGACCAGATATTCATCAGGATGAGTGGAGAAGGCCCAGGATGCCATGGGAGGCTTTGGTCTATTCAGGTACTCAGAGTGAGGTAATGCCCATTTAGTGCATAGGCCTCTTTAAGAAGTAATCAGGGAATGGCCACTTTAATGAGCAAAGGAAAAGAACAAGTAAATCAAGCTGGGAGGGAAAGAGCCACAGTTACTATTAATAATCACTCTGAAGCCAGGAGGGTCCTCAAAAAGAGGCATTAAGTAGAGTTTGGGCAGGGACCTATTGTTGTGTGATGCATGAGCCTCAGAGTTCACTGGGTTTAAGCTTTTGGGAAAGACAAAAAAGAAAGAAGGAAGGGAGGTAGGGAGGGATGCAGGGAGGAAGGAAGGAAGGAAGGAAGGAAGGAAGGAAGGAAGGAAGGAAGGAAGGAAAGAAGGAAGGAAAGAAGGAAGGAAGGAAAGAAGGAAGGAAGGAAGGAATCTGGCCTGTAAACTCCAAGTCACCTGGGTGTTCTCTGGCCATCCAAATTTACCTTCCTTTGGAGAGGAGAAGGAGGGGGGATGGGGGCGGGGAACAGAAGAGATCAGATGAGCTGAGTTACCCAGCTAGCTAAATAGTTTAAGAAAATATCCTTTGAGATGATGTAGCTGATGTGAATGGGGGTGCATTATAAAGGCTCTACCCAATACCTTCTCTATAACGCCATTGATGATTCTTAAAATTTCCTTATTAGATGCTTTCCTTTGAGTTTAAGAATCCTTCTTTGTCAAATTCAAGTATCCCCAGGATGGGTAACATACTACTAATAATAAGAGCTAACATCTACATAGCCCTTTAAGGTTTGCAAGATGCTTTACAAATATTATCTCACTTGATCCTCATAATAGCCCTGGGAGGTAAGCACGATTATTATCTCCATTTTACAAGACCACTTAGCTACTTACTGTTAGCATTAGTGAAAACTAATTCATTGGATTCTTTCCACCAATAGCCCACTGACAGAGAATTTGGATTGAAGAGAGCACAAAGGGTACCAGGAAACTCTGGTCTTGAGAATTAGGATAAAAGAAACATGTTACTTCACAATTTTCCCTGCAGTCAACTTCATTTTTTCAGTCAGTACCACATATTTTCTCTCTTAACTATACACTATCCAGTTTCATTTAGGAAACCACAAATTAACATCTATGTTGTATTCTAGGGTAACTAGGTAGTACAGTGGATAGAGCACTGGGCCTGGAGTCAGAAAGACATGAACTAAAATCTGGTCTCAGACACTGGCTGTGCAACTCTGAGAAAGATACTTAACCTTCAGTTTTCTCACCTGTAAAATGATCTGGAGAAGGAAATGCAAACCACTTCAGTATCTTTGCTAAGAAAGTCCCAAATGGGGTCACAAAGAGTCAAATACACTGGACAACAACAAATGTATCATATTTTTGTTTATTTTGTTAAATAATTCTCAATTACATTTTAATCTAGTTCTTCTACTAAAGACTTTTGTGGGAGCAAGTCTTATACCTCTGAGGGCACTGAGTAGAAATGACTTAGTACTCAGGATCACACAGCCATCAGAGGTGGGACCTGAACCCAAGTCTTCTTGGTTCCAAGGCTGGCTCTCCAGCAGCTACACCTCACTGCCTCTCATTGTATAAAATACTTATAGAGGACAAGTGGATTAAAGAAATACAAACAGCAAGTTTGTCCTTGAATTTTTCTTGTTATTCAGTAGTGTCCAACTCTTCATGGCCCCATGGACCATACTGTCCATGGGGTTTTCTTGGCAAAGATACTGGAGTGGTTCGCCATTTCCTTCTCCAGTGGATCAGGGCATACAGAGGTTCAGTGACTTGTCCAGGGTCACATAGCTAGTAAATGTCGGAGGCCAGATTTGAACTCAGGTTTTTCTCACTTGAGACCCGGCATGATCTGGAATTGTTTTTTCCAATATTAGTGCTGGATTTCAGTCCCAGAATAATATTTATTCACATTCTCTTCTATTCCTTCTGTGACCAATAGTATATATTGGTAAGACAGTGAATTGACTGGGTATAGTGTTACTGACTGTGGCCTGAGAACATCTTGACATGCAGAGTAAAATAAGTGAAATAAGCTAAAGCAAGAGAACATTGCATTACAGTAACAGCAATATTGCTCAAAGACTAAACTATTCTGAATAATGTGAATACTCAAATCAACTGTGAAGGACTTATAAAGGAAAATTCTATTCTCCTCCAGAGAGGAGACAGATATCTATATCTATCTGTCTTTCCATCTAATGCTCACCTTCTCTAATGTGGGGTTGGGAGGGAGGGAGATAGCTCAGAACTCAAAATGAACAAAACTATTTAAAAAAAAAAGAACATCCTGACTTATATGGAAAAGAAAGCCATGGCCTGGAGTCAATGAACTCTATACTCTAACTAGTGGAACTAATTGGTACTGACCCCATGACCATCATATAACACAGCCATAGGATGGCTCTGAGAAAAAGCATGAAGCAAAGTCACAGACAATACCTGTTCCCAACAAACAGCAACCACAATCACTCAGTGAGAGGTATACATATTAAAACCAGTATAGTTGCTAATGTCTATTTTAACATTTTCAAAGAATTCTAGAGTTGAAAGATGTAATCCCCACCTTTTATAAATCAGTATAGCAGACCATGTATGAACTCAAACACTATTCCCTCACCTGAACAGCCCAATGATATTGGATTGGAAATAGCAAGTTCCAGAGCAGAGTAAAAATATCCTACAGTGGTTCAGTAGTCTTTAAATGGTAGGGCTCATGTTTAAACAAAGAAGAAGACTTTGAAAATTAAGTCTCACAATTCTGTTTTGATATATGAAGTAATTGTAGCCATAACAATAGATTGCATTCACAGTACTTTAAGGTTTGAAAAGCATTTTACAGATATTATCTCATTTGATCTTTATAGCAAATGTGGGTAGTAGGTACTCTTATTATCTTTATTTTTACAGATGAAGAAACCAAGGCAGACGAAGGTCAAATGATTTGCCCAGAGTTATACAGCTAGCATCTAAGGCAGAATTGGAACTCAGGTATTATTAATTTCAGGTCTAGCCTTCTATTCACTCTGCCACCTATTTGCCTCAATTGATCAATAACAAATAAGAATTTACTGTACTTGCTGTATGCCAGGAATTGGGCTAAGCACTGGGAATACTGAATTAAGACACTGATGTCAGCAGAGATCATAGCATCATGTCTGGAAAAAACCTTGACAGTTCAATTAGTCCATCTCCTTGCCTGTGAGCAGTACTTGTACTAAAATTAGTTTATTCCTGAAAAATAATCATTTTTTAAAAACCCAAACCTCATAATCCTTGTGGTAATTCACCACAAAGATCAAATATGAAAACAGAGGGAAGTTAAAAAGAAAAAAATAGATTCTGTAAAATAAATGTAAAGTTTCAGTTCCCTATATCATCATCAGTTCTGTTAAATATTTGTACTTAGGATAGTAGAATTTAGGGCTCTTGCTAATGGCTTGCAGATCTATATATCTAGCCCTGATCTCTCTCCTGACCTCAAGTCTCATATCTATAAGTGCCTATTAGACATCTTGAACTGGATGTCCTGTAGACATCTCAAACTAAACATGTCCAAAACTGAACTCATTCTCTTTCTTTCCAAACCTTCTCTATTTCTAAATTGCCCTGTTTCTCACTCAGGTTGACAACCTTGGTGTCATCCTTGATTCTTCACTCTCTCTCACCCCCCTCCCCCATTCAATCTGTTGTTGAGGCTTGTCAATTTTATGTCTATAAGATCTCTTAAATATGCTTTCTTTTTACCTCTGATTCTGTCACTACTGTGGTATAGACTATTATCACCTCATCCTGGGACACATTGCAATATCCTGCTGGTGGGTCTGCCTGCCACAAGTCTCTCCCCACTCAAGTTTGTCCTCCATTTAGTTATCAAAGTGATTTTCCTAAAGTGCAGGTCCAACCATGTCATTACCTACGTCCCCCCATCCCAGAATAAACTCCAGTGACTTCCTATCACTTCCAGGATTATATGTCAAATGATCTGTTTGGAGTTCAAAGCCCTTCATAACCTACTCCTTCCCACCCCACCCCCACCTTTCCCATCTTTTTACACCTTAAACACATCCATACTCTTTGATCAAGAGACATTGACCTTCTTATAATTCCTCAAACAAGACAGTCCATCTCCTAACCCTAAGCATTTTCACTGGCTGTCCCTCACACATGGACTTCTCTCCCTCCTCATCCCTGTCTCCTGTCTTCTCTGGTTTCCTTTAAGTCCCAGCTAAAATCCCACTTTTTATTCCCTCTTAATTCTATTGCCTTACCTCCGTTGATTATTTCTTATTTATCCTATTTGTAACCTGTTGGTATATAGTTGCTTGCATGTTATCTTACCCCTGATGAATATGTGGTCATTGGATGCAGATGACCCAGGAGGAGAAGTGAGGCTGGTGACCTTGCACAGCTCTCCCTCCCTCACAACAAAGTCAAGTGCCAGGCATGTCATCATTTCTCTGATGTCATGGTCTTCTTTGAAAATGAAGGACAAACACAGACAGACCCATTAGATTATGAGTACCTTGAGAGCAGAGACTTCTCTTTTGCCTCTCTATCCCTAGCACTTAGCACAGGGCTTGACCCATAGAGGGCACTTTATAAATGCTGATTGACTGGCTGGCATTTAATCCATTTGTATCGCCTTATGGGAACAGGGCAAATGATATCGCTTATCTTTAGAGAGTCCATAGAAATTATTTTAGTTGGCTAACAAATTAAATTATGCAACAGTATATTTCAAAAACAAGTTTGAAGGTTTTATGAATCATAGAGAGGATCCATAAAGATTGAGCATATTCCAAGACCAAAACCAACCCACTTCTGAGATATCTTCATACAGGTGTTCCCATAAAAACTGTCGACTTACTAAGCTGGAAAATCAAAGGCTTGATTAAATAGTAGACAAATAATCTCTTCTTCTAATGTTATCTCCTTACCTTGCAAGGGGAACCAAGCTAACAGGCTGAGAACTGTCCACCAAGTCATAGTGTGAAGAGTTGTCTGTGACACTATCAACTTCCTCTTAGCTCTGAAAACACAGAATAAAGAGTGGTTTCTTTTTAAGGGAAAGAGGCAGACTAACCATGACCTCATGTGGATCAAGTCCTACGTTTCCTCTCGTGGCCCCCTCGTTAGGCTGCAGCCCCCATAAACACCGTCATGTTGGAAAATTTGGGGGACTGACCTTGTGGTCTCTTCTTTTAAAGGTGTGACTGATGTGGCCATTGCAAAACTAAATGTCAATGTGTATGTGAAATATTGGTAAACTCAGTTAAATTTCTTTAAACATTCAAACTATTTGTGTTTTACTGTCAGCAATATTCTTACGTTTCTTTTTGTTTCAGTCCAGATCAAAGATTACAAAAATGTGGGGAATTTCTAGTGTGGAAACTGCTTCCACTGATGTGTATTGGCTGCTTGTTTAGTAACTTACAGTCTTTGAGAGCTGTCTGGGGCACTGAGAAGTTAAGAAACAATCACAAAACCAGTTAGGTTTCAGAGGCATAGCTTGAACTCAGGTCTTCCTGACTCCTAGGCCTATCCCAAATCTTCCATTTTTTAAAAATTTTTTGCTGCTTCTCATTTATATTAGCTAATCATTATTGACAGTGAACTACTATGTACTTCATGCTGCATTACTTCCTAAGTCTCAAAATATATTTAAAAGTTCTAGATTTAGAGTCATACGGAATGTTAGAGATCATTCTAATCTAACCTCCTTACTTTGTGGATGCGGAAACTGAGGCCCAGAGAAATGGAATGACTTTCTTAAGGTGGCATAGTAGGAAAGAGAGGATTAGGGGCAGCTAGGTGGCCCAGTGGATAGAGCTCTGGGCCTAGAGTCAGGAGGACCCGATTTCAAATCCAGCTTCAGATACTTACTAACTGTGCGACCCTGGCCAAATCATTTAACCTCTGTTTGCCTTAGTTTCATCAGCTGTAAAATGGGGAGGCTATGGGAAGGAAATGGTAAATTACTCCCATATTTTCACCAAGAAAACCCCATAAATGGGGTCATGAAGAGTCGGACACACCTGAACAGTAACAACAAAATAGGATTTGAACCTGGGACTTCTAATTCTAGATCTGATGCTTTTTTCATATTAATTCTGGTGTCTTTAGCCTTTGCAATAGCCCTTGATGGAAGTCAGGGACTTAATGACTTAATGGCTCCAATTATGAAAAAGGCTGGAGATATTTAACTTAATTAAGGTCATATGTCAGAACTGGGAACATAGCCCAAGATAGGGGTGTGCTGGAGCCAGCTCAAACTGCCTCTCAAGAGCCAGTTGTTAAATGTCCACTATCAGCATTTATATACTGGTCATTGGTACAAATCAGGGCTTGATTTATTGTTTTCTTGATTGTCTATACTTACGAAAAAGATAGAAAAATACTAACAATGCAGATTAAACTTAAAAATATGTCAGGGTGCAATTTATCCCCTGGAGAGCTATGTGTTAAACATTTATCAGCACTGCCATAGGGCCAGTAAATTATGACGACTATTTACAAAAGAAAATTTTAAAGAAAAAAGTGCTACTAATAAGAATTAATGAAATCACAAAATCTACCTATCATTTTATGAGTGGAAAAAACAAACACACTTCAACTTCATGTCATTTATGTGGTAGATATAGGAAATGGTTTCCTCTAGTAGTGAAAGGAGTTAGAAACTTCTTGCACCAAGAGAAGTCAGCTGAGCAAATCTAAACAGTTCCAGACCATGTATGAGACCAATTCAGCCAACATGGTGACTGAGAAAAGACTCCATATCCCAGGATACTGTGAATTGAAAACCCCTAGCAGAAAGGCACATAGGCCCCAAACAGGGTTTAGGAGAGAGAGCCTTTTGGGATTTGGAAAGAGGCAGGGGAGCAAGGAAAGTCATCTAAGAGTAAAGAGAGAGGGAGAACAGCAGTAGTAGCAAAGACCTTGTCTCTTAGTCCAATGCTTAAGGATTCTTGAGCAGAGGTGGGATCTACAGAATTCATAGGGATCCAGTCAGGCTGTTCATACAAAATGGGGTGCCCCCCACAGATATGGTCTTCACTATAGGTGCTCCAAGTCCATAAATGTTACAGGAGCCTCACTACTCATGTTATGAATTTGTTTCTTGATATTGGGATTATTAGATGTCTCCAAGACAGAAACTGGTCCCTCTACCCTCAACAGACTCTACTTCCTTCTCTTTGGAATTAAATCTGGGTAAATTCCCACTTAGAAACTCTTCATCTCTGCCTCATACAGCTTCATCATGTACAGAGAATTCTCTAGTTACAGGTGAGCTTTCCAAACTACCTTGTTTATAGATTACTATACCCATAGGTAAAAGACTAATTTTTATTTATGGTTTAGTGAGCTCAGATCATGACTTTATCATCATATTTTGTATAGTCTCATTCCCCCGGAACAATAATCTCTGAAAGTCAGAGAAGGGGCAAGAGCTGTTATATCCACTTTACAGATGAAAAAAATTGAGGCCTGGAAAGGTAGGGTAATGCACCCAAGGTCACATACTGAGTCAGTGGTACAGTGGAAAGAAGGAAGACAACAAGCATTTTACTCAGCACCAACTTTGTGCATTGTGTTAATTTCTTTACAACTATTATGAAATTGAAATCAGAGGATCTGAGTTTGAATACAGGCTTGGTTCTTTCCTACCTTAGATGAATTACTTAACTTCTCTGGACTCATTTTCCTCTATTGTAAAAAAAAAAAAAGAAAAGAAAAAAGAGAACTATGATCCCATGACCATTTCAGTACATAGGGAAGTTGGGAATAGAAATGGTCTTATGACTCCTGAAGTCAATCCTTTTTATGCTCTTGAGATCCCCAACAGTCACTTTAAAAAAACAAACAAACTTTTTTTAACATTTAAAAATTTTTTTGAATTCTAAATTCTCTCCACCATCCACTGAGAAGGAAAGCAATAGGATAGCAATTACAGCTGTGAAATCATGTGACGTATTTCCATATTATCTATGTCACAAAAAAGCAAAACAAAAACAAGTGAGAAAATTATACTTCAGTTTGTATTCACTGGAAGTGGACCATAGTCACTTTCAAGTCAGTTCTTGGACTTCCCCCTGCTTCAGAATGAATCTTTGTTTTCTCATTTGCCAGGGCCCTTTCCTCCTTTTTCATTCTTAAGGAAGAACATTGCCCGGAAAGACATTTTTTTTTCTCACAAAGAGGCAGTCTGGTAACACGGAAAGCACACTGGTTCTGGTATCATTAGACTTGGGTTCAAATCCTATCTGTGATGTTCCCTACATCTGTGATCTTGGGCAAGAAATCAAACGTCCTTGAGCTAATAGTGTCTTCATTAAGACCCCTACCAACACTAGAACTTTGATTCCCTACATCTTTCCCCATAAAACAATGGTTGCCAGTCTGTAGGCAGAATAATAACAATAGTTAATATTTACATAGCTCTCAGTAGGTGCCAGGCACTGTGTGATGTGCTTTACAATCATTGTCTCATTTGACTCTCATAACAACAATGGGAGGTAGGATCTACTATTATTCTCATTAAACAGTTAAGGAAACTTAGACAAACAGAGGTTAAGTGACTTGTCCAGGGTCACACAGCAAGTATATATCTGAGGCTGGACTTTAACTCAGGTCTCCCTGACTCCAGAACCAGTGCTGTAGCCACTGGGCCATCTAGCTATCCCCAGAATAGCAGAGTTATAGAAGAATATCTGCTAACTTTTGTGATTATGTATTTACTCAAGCCTTGGAAACTAATAATATAGTTAATATTGTGTGTATGTGTGAGAAACTTTTTTTTGAAGTAGTTCTCCAAAAATGTGAGAAGCACTGCAGTAGTGTGCTAATCAATGCCTCTAGGCCAAAAGAGATGGACTTGGTTCTGGGAGAGTCAGATGGGGCATCCTGTGGTAGGGTATGCCTAACCATGGGCTGTTGGCTGATTAACCAAATTACTTACACTGAGTGTGTGAAGACATCAAAGACTATGTTTCTTAAGAAATAGAAGTGAAAGTAGCTACTGGAGATTTTGCAATTTAAGCCAGTGAAAATATTCTGGGAAAAGGCTTGAATTAATTAAATTCAGGGATTCATAAAGAGGAAGATTTTCTCTGTTGCAATTGCAGGCTTTTGTAGTTTGCGCTACGTGGTGAAAACCCCCAAAATATACATGAGTGGAGGAAGAGTGTGGGATGAGGAAGTGTTATGTGGTACAGTTGAACTACGAATCATCTTTTGTGTGTTAAAGATTCAAACTGAATGTTGTTCACTAGCAAAAAAAAAATCAGTTTACTATGCTTTCAGTACAATGCCTATAACTTAAATATACTTTAATTTGATTATGGAATAAGGTGAAATTCACCAGAATTCTAATTAATTATATATTTTTTTTGTTGCAACCAGAAAGAAAAGACCTAAACTCATTTACTTTTTCCTTGCATGAGAGGAGAGAGATCTAGGTATGATTTTCTCTATTTGCTTTCTGTGGGAAACTCTTAACTCAAAATAAAGAACAGAAAAGAATAGGACTACGTTAAAAAAACCCCCACCAGAGGCCAATAATGGACTGTCTTTGATATATGTATGCAGTAAAAAAAAAAAAATGTCTGGTTGCTCTATTCCATGACCAAAAGGACACTTAGCATGTACATTTCCTCCCCCCCCCCACCCCAAGAACGAGTTCATTCTTTAGAAACTGTCGTTCAGACTATAAAGAATATATCTTATTCACCCACAGATGTGGTATTTGGTCACTGCTAGACCATGAGAAAGCAGCATGGCCCTTTGTCCTACTCGAAAATGAAGATGCCACAGATGGAAATATTCTTAGTTTACCATGTTATGGATCCTACGGCTTGTGTGGTAGCACCCATTCACTCTTCTCCTGTCTGTTTTTGTGACAGGCAGCTAGTTCATTGAGTTAGTTAGTTGGAAGGGAAAGGAGCAGGCTAGAGGTGCTAAGGAGAGACTATGAGGCAGAAGGTGAGGAGAAAAACTTGGTTGCATCTCCTGCCCATATATTGATTCAACACATTCAACATTCTGAACTTCTAATATGCGATAAGTATTGGAAAAGGTCTTGTGATTGATGAAAAATTGTCATTTTGCTATCTGTTTTTAGAAGACATTCATAATTATCTATGTGTCCTGGTATTAGGCATTGTCAGTTATGTTTATTAGGTTTAGGGACATATATGCGTGCAGGTTTGTGTGTGTGTGTGTGTGTGTGTTGGGATTGTGGAGGCTGGAGGGGAACACTGTGTAGAGAAAATGGTTGTCTTCTGTGAACTTTGAAGATGATTTTCTTGTTAAGGATGAATTCTCATCTTTTTAAAACAATGGGAATGTGGTTGTGGGTTTTTGTTTTTTAATTTTTCTTTGTTTTCCTATGGGAGAAATTAGCTAAACGTCATGAGTAGAGCATCAAAGACCCACCAGATGCCACCAGGCTTCCTTGTTCTCTCAGAAGTAGCTTGTGATTAAAAAACAGATGTAACAATGCAGAACTGAGGAAGGTTAGGGTGTTTGCTGTCACCTGAGGGACAGCCTTATTAGCTAAATGATAAAATAATATACACACATATGTACAATAAAATAAATAAAATACTAAAGGGTTAGAAAAGATGGGGGAATTTTCCTCTAGGTAGAAGCGCGCGCGTGTGTGTGTGTGTGTGTGTGTGTGTGTGTGTGTGTATGTATGTTCTAACCATAAAAAAGGGCTTTAAACTTTCTTAATGACCTTTCATAATTACTTTGAAGAGCTTATGGCTTTTCCCAAAGCAGGTCAAGAAATGTATACCTCATGTCACAACGCAGAAGATGCCCTCAGATAACTCTACCAGTAAACAATAGCTCATCCTCTTCAGAATTTTTGAGGCTTTTAGTTTGTGGTCACTTGGAGCAACCTGGCCTTATAAACCAGGGTATAATGCTTCAAACAGCTGTTGATTCAGAAAAAGATTTTAAAAAACCAATAACCCCTAGGTCAGGAAGGCAAAATAATTTGGTCCAGCTCTGCTAACACTGCAGTGGCTTTCTTGAAGACAGAAGCAGGGTTAGAAAAGCATAATGGCAATTCACTTTATGATGGAGATGATTGTGCAGTTCAGTTAACTTGTTTAATTTTTAGCTTAATGCATTCAATTCTGTGGCCTCTAAAATAAGCTCTATTGTGTTTCTTCAAGGGGAACCCTGGTAAAAGAAGGTGACTAGAAAATGTTTAAGTGAACTTAAGTTTGTACAGTTAGTATTGTATATATAACAAACCCAGCTGCCATGAGGCTAGAGAGTTGAATTTCCCAAGAGCCCTTGGACCATTGAATCTCTTGTTTTCATCATTGGAGAACCTCCCACCAACTGATACTTTGCCTGGACTCATTTCCCAAAGGTTAGCATATTCCAACACCCTGCTACTCTCTCCCATCTCAGTGATAGCAGAATTCCAGACTTGGGAAGAACCAATTCCCCCTCCTCCATCTTTGCAGTCTGCTCTCTTATTCCCCACTAAGCCCCTAATGTCTGACTCCACTTCTGTCTTCCCCTTCTACCATGCCCTCTGGAACCCCCATTATAAATTTCCTTTCATTTTTGAACTTCTCTTGCTCTCTCCATCTTTTGGTTCTCACCCAGATCTGGTTCCCCCCAAACATTGCCTCCATAGTCATACTTTCCAGTATTGATTATCTTGTACACCCTCATTCACAGGTGCCAGTTGGGAAGGGGGACCATTCCCTTCATTCCACTGCCATTTCCAGAATTTCCCCCTTGACATTACTCAGTAAGCTCTCAACCTTTGAGATTTACACTCTCTTAATTTATCACCCAATCCAGATTCCGGTGATTACCCAGAACATTGTCCTTTCATTGTTAATGAGTTCAGTGCTGGTCTCATAGTCCCCCTCTCTAACCCAACTCCTAACCTAATATTAGGGACTTACATGCTGATGTTCTCTTATGTTGTGATGACTGTCCCCTTAAATTTAGCAAGGAAGTGTCCTTGCAGGGCTTGTAGGAAGGCAGAGTAGACATAACTTCTCCACCCATCCCTCACAGTTCTCCAAGGGAGATTTAATTTCTTACCAGGAAGGGAAGCAAGAGGCTGGGGCCAGAAGTTTGGTTATTCTTCTCAGAAAGAGAGGGTGCCAGGCTAGAATTATATCTATCTCATCTTTTAAATATTATTAATCCCATAGGGGATGTGGTTTTGAGAGAGAGAGAGAGAGAGAGAGAGAGAGGGAAGGAGGGAAGGAGAGAGGGAGGAAGAGAGAGAGGGAGAGAGGGAGGGGGAGAAAGAGAGAGAGAAGAGAGAGAGAGAGAGAGAGAAAGAGAGAGAGAGAGAGAGAGAGAGAGAGAGAGAGAGAGAACCATGCCAATAGACTTTGGGACTTAGGTCACATTTAAATATTCTAACTTTTTAGTTCCTCAATTTACTCAGCTGCCATGACCTACTCCTCTACTTAGTAGTGTGCTGGTAAATGTTTAATAATCAGCTCTAAAAAAAGATTTACTTAGCACTATTAATATTTCCTCTATTACTTTCTTGAATTTAGACAACAAAACAATAACTCAAGCCCTGATTTGTAGTGTTCACCGATTTCCAAGATGTAGGTGCTCCCAGCGAAAATTTAACAATGGCTTTGGAGAACCAGAGCAGGCTTCATTCAGCATACCCCTGCCTCTGGTCTAGCTAAGCTACACAGAGATGGTCATACCTCTGATTTTATCCTTTATCATCACCCACAAGTGTTCTACTTCCATCTTCAAGAACTCTGAAATTCATTTATCCAATTGTAATCTTATTATTCCATATTTTTCTATGATTTAACTATTTCTTAACCTATTCCTCACCCTCATGGTGACTTATAATCCTTCCACTCTTCAGCACCTTCCTAGATCATAAACCACATTCTGGCCATACTTTCCCCCTCTCTTAATCTTGATTGATCCTTTGGTAAATCAGTTCAACTCTTCACAATTGTTGACTTTCAAATTCCTTGCTTTCCAAAAAGTGTCATCACCACTCATGCTTTGTCCCCAGTCTTGAATTGCTCTCACAGTCTTTCTCCTTTGCTCTTCCTCACAACCTATTGAATAGAGTTGGAGGAAATCAATTGTGATATTGACTGGGTCCAATCCAAATTTATGCTATATAATCTGAACAGGGCACTCAGGACAGAAAAGCAATCTTTCATTGATTATCTCTTTCTTTATTGCAGTAACTCCAAACTTCCACTTCCTTCTGCAACCTTCTTATAGAACGCTTTACCTTATAAACCTCCTTCAGGACAGGAACTCTCTTCCCTTTTTCTTTTTATCCTTAGTGCTCAGCACATGGTAAAGAGTTAATATATGACTGTTGATTGATTTTTAGATAGTGTGGACCCAGTTCACCTTAGCTTAGAAATTGTGGATTTTCTCAATGTATTTAACCCATATTTTCCTGAGCCAGTGTCAAGAGAAAAGTCTAAACCCAACTTCAGTAGCCAGGTATAAATTGATTTGTAATGAAAGACATTGCTTGGGAATAGACAAGAGAGTTACAGTAGTCTTCTACTGAATAAACTCTGCCAATACATCTAGTTTTAATGAACTTTATCTGAGAGATATGCTAGTAGGAGTATAAAGCTGAGGACTTTGACTCATTCCTCTTCTCCTCTAATCTCATACCCTTTTGACATTATTCCCCTTCATTCCACAACATATATTCTTTTACTGCAATCTCTGATGAAGAGATCTCTTAGCCAAGTTCAACCCCTGTATATGTATCTTTGATGCTATTTACTTCAGCCTTCTCCAGTATATTGTCTCTGCTTTAATTCGCCCTCCCTTCATTTTTAATCTCTCTCTATCAACTGGTTCCTTTCGTGCTGCCTACAGACAATTCTCCCCTTCCATAAAAATACCCTCACTATACTATCATCCCTGCTAGCTATCATCTTAAGTCTCTCTTCCCTCTCTCAGCTAATTTTGAAAGTTGTCCACTCACACCTCTATCTCTTCTTTTCTTATTCTTTTCTGAACCCTCTGCAGTCCTCTGACCTCATTATTTAACTGAAACTGCTCTTTCCAAAGTTAACAATGAACATTCAGTTGCTAAATCTAGTGGCTTTTTCTCAGTTCCCTTCTTCTTGACTTCTCACTTTCTGCTTCTCTCTGGATTTTTATAGCACCTTTCTCTCTTGGTTCTCCTACTTATCTGACCACTCTGCAATTTTTATAGTATATCTTCATCCATGTCATAATTGCTAGTTGTGAGTATCCTCCAAGCATCTGTCCAGGGTATTCTCTTTTCTATCTATACGAATTCATTTAAAGCCTCTCATCAATTACTGTGGATTTAACTATCAACTCTATGTAGATGATTCCCAGATCTATATATCTGCCCTTCTCTTGCTCCTAAATTTCAGTCTTTCATTATTAATTGTGCATTGGACATTTTGAACTGCACGTTCTATAGGCCATGTTTAACACCAAATTAATTTTCTTTTCCTTTAAACTCACCTTTTCTCTCAAATTCCTTGTTGGGATAGTATCATCCATCTAGTTACCTGGGTTTGCTCTTGGCTCTTCAGTCTTACTTATTACACATATGAAATCCATAGGATGCCAAATTATGTTGTTTCTATCACCACATCATCTTTCTTTCCACTCACAGTCATCATTTTAGCTTGGCCCTTATCACCCCTTGATTGTATACAATAGCCTCATAATTAATCTCTCTCCTGACTCTAATCTATTCTCCACACACTTAAAGCATAGGTTCAGCCCTTTCACCTACCATATACACTCAATAAACTGAGTCTAGTGGCTTCCTATTACCACCAGAATCAAACAAATTCTCATTTGGCATTTTAAATTCTTCACAATCTGATCTCTTCCTATTATAAGACTTTCTTCTATGCATGCTATAGTCTAGATACATTGGCTATTCATCAGTCTTAGAATGTTTTCCCTCCTCACCTCTACCTCTTAGAATCCCTGGCTTTTTTTTCAAGACTCAGCTCATACCACTTCTGTAGAAAGTTTTTCCTGGGTTCCCTTCCCCTCTAAGATTTCCTTACATCTACTCTATATATGGGCAGAAATGTGCATCTTTTCTCCCCTGTTAAAATATAAACTGCTTGAGGTTAAGAACAAGTGCTTAGCACACCACAGAGTTAATGTATGATTGTTGATTGATTTTTAGATAGTGTGGGCCCAGATCATCCTAGTTTAGAACTTTTATGGGTTTTCCCATTGCATTTAACACAGATTTTCCTCTTCCAGTGCAATCTAAAAGCCTAAACCCAACTTCTATTGGGATTATATCTGTTTATATCTGCTGACAGATACAGATTGATTTGCAAAGTATGACACTATTTGAGAATAGACAAGAGAGTAGTCTTCTAAGACATACACTTTTCCAATACATCCAGTTTTAATGGAGCTTAATCTAGGAAACATGTAAATCTAGGAGTATGGAAATATGAATGAAAGTATCCTTAAACTTGTTAAAATTAACAGCAAAACCCAAAATCTTTGTTATAGACACAACATGGCTTAGCTTAGCTCCACAAAGGGCACACGAATGCCTGAGGCCAGATGACTGTGGACTCTGAGACATTCACATCTAGTCATATGTATAATTGTATCCCACTTTAGTCAACACAGTAAGGGCCAAACATACTAAATAACCCCTCAAAGAGGGCCTGGAAGCCTTCTGGGGAGAAGCCTGCCTCTCAAAGTTTTTATTCTAACCAGTTCCATGTGAGCCCCAAAAGTTAGAAGAGCAAGATCTGGCCTGATAAATGTTTTAGAAAAGCTTTAGCCAGAGGATAAAATTGCCAAAGGGGTGATCCTGCTATAAAATCCTTCCATTTCTGACCAGAACGGAGAAATTAATTGTGCCCTCAGTCCAGAGGTAGATAAATGTCACTTTTAATGGAGGATAAATATAATGACCACAGTAACAGCTTAATGATATGATCGGAAAGGAGCTCACTCAATTTTGCTGTGAGTGGAATGCACTCTCTTGGTTATTAAAGCATCTAGGAGCCATTTAAAGTGAGATGCTCCTTTAATGGAATGAGCTCATTACAGTGGTACCATAGCCCTTCCTAAAGTTCATAGCAATTAAAATCAGAAATAAAAAGACAAATGTCAGAGGAACTTGGAAACATAATTGTTGTATGTGGAGTTTTCTTTTTAATGACTTATTTGTTTCAAATAAATACACCTGAATCACGTTAAATAAAACATAATAAACATTGACACAATAACTTAAGACCTTCCAGCCTTCAAAAATGTCAAGTTTAGAAATTCTCTTTGTAGGCAAAACACTTTTGGATAAGATTCCCAACAATAGAGTGGAAATTAAAGAAGACAGGAAACAGTCTATTCTTCTCTTTACCCAGCTAGACCGTATAGAGCCTATGATTGTTTTGAACAGTATACAAATTAGGTTGAGCGATGACAGTTGAGTGATAGGGTAAATTGTGTCTAAGAATTGATTGTATACAAAATTTGATTATTCATCTCTATCATTTTAAACCTACTTGCTGTTAGCATAATTTTACATGTATTTTAAAAATATTACCTTACTTCCTCTGCATGTGGAATCAATTTTTTTCCTTCTATTTGAATTTCCATTACAATTTGTAATTTTCCTAGGGAAATTCAATATGTTTAAGCATTAAAGAGAAACAAATCCATTTTCAGCCCTATGTTTAAACATGAAAATTATTTGCTATCACCTAAGAAAATATCCTTCATTCCTTTGTAAAGTGAACGTTAACTCAAATAGATGTTAAGTCTTTCTCCATCCCTCTACCCCAGCAGCCATTTAGACTTTTCATCTCATTATTTCTCACACATGTGCTGGACTACAATTTAAATGCAAATGATCTCATTCCTCATTATCTGCAAAGTTCACAGCAGACTGTGTACAGTTTGTGACTGTGCCGATGCATGTGAAAATTAAACTACGGTTCATCTATATTCGAACACATTCATTACCCTGGGTAAATTCAAAAGGGCGATTCATCACTGGTTTTAAATTATACACTTGAGTTGCAGTGCACCAAGGTTTACAGAGAAATGACTTCTATTTACTGCACAGGAAAGCCTTCCTACAATCACTGGGAGCTCAGAACTTCTTCCATAGCATCCATGCAATTAGTTCCCAATGACACCAGGTAATTGAAAATAAGAAACTTCATTTCAGTGTGAATACAATTACTTGAGTGGAAAAGAAGCATGTATGGTAATGCTATACACAATGGGATGACCTCTAGGCCCTCTATACACCACCAAGAACATTACATCAGTCTAAAATGCATCAGAACAATAATCAATGATTCACTGAACCATCACTTCAAGTGATTTTTCTTTCTTTTTTCCTTTTATTGTAAAGTCATACCTTTCAAATATAAAATTATTGAACTTCTGGTGCCAAGATGGTAGAGTAAGAAAGAAGTCTCTGAAACTTTTTCAAATTCCCCTCCAAACAACTAGAAGACTGCCTCAAAATTGATCTAGGAGGAGGGAAATAGCTCCTCAGTAGGAAGGAAGACCTCAGTAGGAAAGGTCTGTCTTACTGAGGTGGGAGCAAGATCTAAGAGCAGCCAGCCTCATTGTAGGGGACCTGCAACAAGGCTCTAAGCCTGAGGCAATCCACCAATGAGACATCACCCTCCTACAAACCAGCAGCCCCTTAGGCAAGTGAGCAGTCCATGCAGCACATCAAGGCCCCACATCAGTGACCTCACTCCCAACACAAGCCACCAGTTAGCCCATTGTTGACCAGTGGTGAGGCCCCATTGTGGGACTGACCAACAGCAAGATCCCAACCTGGGGGCCTACAGGCAGAGGGATCCTGTTCCACAGTACCTCAGCGGCAAGACCCCACCCCTAAAGCAGACCAGCCACAAGGTCCCTCCTCCAGTGCCAGCTACCAGAAAGACTGTTACCATAACAATTCAGTAGCAAGGCTTCATCCCTGGAGCAGGCCAGCAGCTAAACTCCACACCCAGGGGAGGTCAATGGGGAGGCCCCATCCCACCAGTAGGAGCCAGAAGGAAAGCCTACTTTCTGGAGAAAGTAAGCAGCTAAGCCCTGAATCCAAGTGAAAGCTAGCAGTAAGACCCAGAGCCCCAGCACAAAAAGCTTGGGACAGTGCAGGACCAGAGCCCAGTTCCCACGTAAAAAAATCAAGTAACAAAAAAAGGCAGAAAAAAATTATCAAAAAAAAACCAAAACAAACACTTAATTATATAAAGTTATTATGGTAATAGAGAGGATTAAGGCATAAACTTAGAAGAGGACAATAGTGTCAAAATGGCTGTGTGAAGCTTCAAAGAAAAATGAAATTTGGTAAAGGGCCCAAAAAGAATTCCTGGAAGAGCTTAAAAAGAATCTTAAAAAGCAAATTAGAGAAGTAGAAGAAAACTGGAAAAAGAAATGAGAACAATATAAGAGAATCATGAAAAAAAGGGTCAATAGGATGAAAAAAGATGTGCAAAAATTTACTGAGGAAAATAACTTCCTAAAAAATAGAACTGGCAAAATGGAAAAAGAAGTACAAAAGTTCAGTGAAAAAAATAATTCCTTAAAAATTAGAATTGATCAAGATAAAGCTAATGACTCTGAGATATCAAGATATAATAAAACAAAATCAAAAAAGGAAAAATAAAGAAAATGTGAAATTTCTCATTGGAAAAACAAATGACATAGAAATAGGTCTGGGAGAGATGATATAAAAATTATTGGATGACCTAAAAGTCACAATTAAAAAAAACCTGGACAACATCTTTCAAGAAATTATTAAAGAAGAAAACTGCCCTAATATGTATATATGAACCAGTGAGCAAAATAGAAAGTCAAATGATCTACCAATCACTGCTTGAAGGAGATCCCAAAATGAAAATTCCCAGGAACATCATAACCAAATTCCAGAGCTCACAAATCAGGGAGAAAGTACTACAAGTAGCCAAAAAGAAACCATCCAAATATCATGGCACTGTAGTCAGAATTTCACAGGATTTGGCAGCTTCCACATTAAAGAACTGGATGGTTTGGAATACGATATACCAGAAGGCAAAAGAGTTATTAGCATTATGACCAAGAATCACCTAACCAGAAAAAATTGAATAAAATCTTTCAGGGAAAAAATGGAAATTTAATGAAATAGAAGACTTTCAAGCATTCCTAATGAAAATACCAGAGCTGAATAAAAAATTTGACCTCCAAATATAAGACTCAAGGAAAAAATAAAAAGGTAAAAAAAGAAACAAGAGAAAATATAAGAAATTCAATAAGGTTAAACTATTTGTATTTCTATATAGCAAGACAATATTTATAACTCTTAACAACTTTATTACTATAAGAGCAATTAGAAAAAGTACATGTAAACAGAGGGAGTGGATATAAGGTGACTTTGATGGGATGATACCCCCCCCCCCCAAAAAAACAAAATAAAGTGGTAAGAAAGAAAACTGCACTGGAAGGAAGGAGGAGATTGAAGGGGATAAATTATCACACATAAAAGAGGCATGAAAGAGCTATTATAATGGAGGGGAAGATGGGGGAAGGGGTGAGTGGTGAGCAAAGTTTAAACCTTGCTCTCACCAAAACTGGCTCAAAAGAGGGAATAATATATGCACTCAGTTAGATATAGAAACCTATCTTACCCTATAAGGAAGTAAAAAGGGATATGGATAATAGAGGGGGGAGGCTGATAAAAGGGAGGGTATATTGGGGAAGGTGGTGATCAGGAGTGAAACACTTGTGAGGAGGGAAAGGGTAGGGCATAAGGGAGGGGGAAGGATAAAGAAGTGAAAAACAGCATGGAGGGAAATACAGTTAATTATCATAATTATAAATGTGAATGGGATGAACTCACTCATAAAATAGAAGTAAATAGTAGAATGGATTAAAAACCAGAATCCTACAATATGTTGTTTATAAGAAACATATTTGAAGCAGAGAGACATATACAGGGTAAAAGGTAAAAAAGTGAAGCAGAATCTATTATGCTTCAGCTGAAGCAAACATAGCAGGGGTAGTAATAATGATCTCAGACAAAGCAAAGGCAAAAAATAGATCTAACTTTAAAAAGTTAAAAAAGGAAACTGTATCTTGCTGAAAGGTACCATAGACAATGAAGTCATATCAATACTAAACATATAGGAACAAAATGATACAGCATCTAAATTTTTGAAGAAGTTGAATGAGTTACAGGAGGAAGTAGATAATAAAACTATACTAGTGGGGAACCTCAACTTTCCTCTCTCAGAACTAGGTAAATCTAACCAAAAAATAAACAAGAAAGAAGTTGAGGAGGTGAATAAAATTCTGGAAGAGTTAGATATGGTATATTTCTGGAGGAAATTAAATGAAAATAGAAAGTAATGTATCTTATTCTCAGCAGTGCATAGCACTTACACAAAAACTGACTGTACATTAGGATATAAAAACCTCACAATCAAATGCAGAAGAGCAAAAATAGTAAACATATCCTTTTCAGATCATAATGCAACAAAAATTACATCAATAAGGGACAATGGAGAGATCAGAATTAACTGGAAATTAATCCAATCTTAAAAAACAAATGGGTCAAGGAACAAATCATAGAAACAATTGATAATTTCTTTTTTTTTTGTATTTAACTTTCAACATTTATTTTCACAAAATTTTGGGTTACAAATTTTCTCCCCTTTTATCCCCTCCCCCCCCCAAACCCAAGCATTCTAATTGCCCCTGTGACCAATCTGCTCTCTCTTCTATCCTCCCTCTCTGCCCTTGTCTCCGTCTTTTCTTTGGTCCTGTAGGGCCAGATAGCTTTCTTTACCCCTTAACCTGTATTTCTTATTTCCTAGTGGTAAGAACATTACAGTTGATCCTAACACTTTGAGTTCCAACTTCTTTAGCTCCCTCCCTCTCCACCCCTTCCCTTTGGAAGACAAGCAATTCAATATAGGCCAAATCTGTGTAGTTTTGCAAATGATTTCCATACTAGTTGTGTTGTATAGGACTAACTATATTTCCCTCCATCCTATCCTGTCCCCCATTACTTCTATTCTCTTATGATCCTTTCCCTCCCCATGAGTGTTGACCTCGGATTGCATTCACCTCCCCATGCCCTCCCCTCTATCCTCCCCCCCACCCTGCTTGTGCCCTTGTCCCCCACTCTCCTGTATTGTGAGATAGGTTTTCCTATCAAAATGAGTGTGCATTTTATTCTTTCCTTTAGTGGAATGTGATGAGAGTAGACCTCATGTTTTTCTCTCGCCTTCCCTCTTTATTCCTCCACTAATAAGTCTTTTGCTTGCCTCTTTTATGAGAGATAATTTGCCCCATTCAATTTCTCCCTTTCTCCTCCCAATATTTCTCTCTCACTGCTTGATTTCATTTTTTTTTTAAGATATGATCCCATCCTCTTCAATTCACTCTGTGCACTCTGTCTCTATGTATGTGTGCGTGTGTGCATGTGTGTGTGTGTATTCCCACCCAGTACCCAGATACTGAAATGTTTCAAGAGTTACAAATATTGTCTTTCCATGTAGGAATGTAAACAGTTCAACTTTAGTAAGTCCCTTATGACTTCTCTTTGCTGTTCACCTTTTCATGGTTCTCTTCATTCTTGTGTTTGAAAGTCAAATTTTCTTTTCAGCTCTGGTCTTTTCATCAAGAAAATTTGAAAATCCTCTATTTCATGGAAAGACCATTTTTTCTCCTGAAGTATTATACTCAGTTTTGCTGGGTAGGTGATTCTTGGTTTTAGTCCTAGTTCCTTTGACTTCTGGAATATCATATTCCATTCCCTTCGATCCCTTAATGTAGAGGGTGCTAGATCTTGTGTTATCCTGATTATATTTCCACAATACTTGAATTGTTTCTTTCTAGCTGCTTGCAATATTTTCTCTTTCACCTGGGAATTCTGGAATTTGGCCACAATGTTCCTAGGAGTTTCTCTTTTTGGATCTCTTTCATGCGGTGTTCTGTGGATTCCTTGAATATTTATTTTGCCCTCTGGTTCTAGAATCTCAGGGCAGTTTTCCTTGATAATTTCATGGAAGATGATGTCTAGGCTCTTCTTTTGATCATGGTTTTCAGGTAGTCCCAGAATTTTTACATTGTCTCTCCTGAATCTATTTTCCAGGTCAGTTGTTTTTCCAATAAGATATTTCACATTATCTTCCATTTTTCCAATCTTCTTGCTATGTTCTGTGATATCTGTCTTTCTCACAAAGTCCTTAGCGTCCATCTGTTCCATTCTAGTTTTGAAAGAACTATTTTCTTCAGTGAGCTTTTGAATCTCCTTTTCCATTTGGCTAATTCTGCTTTTGAAAGCATTCTTCTCCTCATTGGCTTTTTGAACCTCTTTTGCCAATTGAGTTAGGCTAGTTTTCAAGGTGTTAATTTCTTCAACATTTTTTTGGTTCTCCTTTAGCAGGGAGCTGATCTGCTTTTCATGCTTCTCTTTCATCCCTCTCATTTCTCTTCCCAGTTTTTCCTCCACCTCTCTAACCTGATTTTCAAAATTCTTTTTGAGCTCTTCCATGGCCTGAGCCCATTGGGTGGGCTGGGACACAGAATCCTTGATTTCTGTGTCTTTTCCTGATGGTAAGCATTGTTCTTCCGCATCAGAAAGGAAGGGAGGAAATGTCTGTTCTCCAAGAAAGTAGCCTTCAATAGTTTTATTTCTTTTCCCTTTTCTGGGCATTCTCCCCAGCCAGTGACTTGACCTCTGAATATTCTCCTCACACCCACCTCGCCTCCTGGTCCTCCCAGTCAGCGTTTGGGGACTGAGATTCAAATGCTGCTTCCCATCTTAGGGCTTTTGGCGGGGGCAGGGCTGCTATTCAGTGTGAGAATTAAGTTCAGGTGGTCAGGTCGGGGCAGGGCCACCTCTCAGGCTCAGTTCCCTCAGGGGGTTTATGTACAGACCTTCCACAATGGATCCAGGCTCCCGCCTGCTTGGGGAGCCCCTGTCTGCAGCCGCCTCTCAGCTGCTATCTCCCGGGGGGGCCCGAGCCATGGGGGCACCCCACTCCCCTCTCGACCCGCCAAAGAGACTCTCTCACCGACCCCCGTCACCTGTAGGTGGAGGGGCTTGTGACACCGCTGGAGATCCTGTCCCTGAAGCCTGCTCGGATCTGTACCTCTCGGAGCCGCAGCCACCGCAGGTCTGGGCTGGGCTCCGCGTCTGCAGCGCGACGGACCTTTTGCGAGAGGTTTGCAGGTCCCTCTGTGGGTGGAGGGACCCGCGTGGCCGCTGGAGATCCCGTCCCCGTAGCTCGCTCGGATCTTTTCCTCATGGTGTCGCGGCCGCTGCAGGGCTGCCCTCTGCTCCCAGTCCTGGCGCCCAGTCCGCAGCGCGAAGGACCCCCCGCGAGAGGTTTGCAGGTCTCTCCGGAACAGAAATCTCCCTCGCTCCAATATTCCGTGGCCTCTGGGTGCAGAATTCACCGTGAGTTGGTCTCCTCTAGCCGTTCTGTGGGTTGTGGGTTCGGAGCTATGTGTATGTGCGTCCTTCTACTCCGCCATCTTGGCTCCGCCCCAACAATTGATAATTTCACTAAAGAAAATGATAACAATGAGACAACATACCAACATTTATGAGAAGAGGCCAAAGCGTTACAGAGGGGAAAATTTATATTTCTAATTGTCTATATCAATAAGATAGAGTAAAAGCAGATCAATGAATTGGGCATGCAACTAAAAAAACTAGAAAAACGAACAAATTTTAAATCTCCAATTAAACACCAAATTAGAAATCCTGAAAATCAAAGGAGAGAATAATAAAACTGAAAGAAAACTATTGAACTAATAAATAAAACTAGAAGCTGGTGTTACAAAAAAACCCAAAGAATCAAAAACAAACAATAAAATTGATAAACCATTGGTTAATTTGATTAAAAAAAAAGGAAAGAAAACCAAATTACTAGTATAAAAATGAAAGGGATGAATTCACTGAAGAGGAAATTAAGACAATTGTTAGGAGTTACTTTGCCCAATTATATGCCAATAATCTTAATAATCTAAATGAAATGGACAAATATCTACAAAAATATAAGTTACTCAGATTAGCAGAAGAAGAAATAAAATACTTAACTAGTATTAGAAAAAGAAGTTGAGCAAGCCATCAATGAAATTCCTGAGAAAAAATCCCCATGACCAGATGGAGTCACAAGCAAATTCTATGAGATATTTAAAGAACAACTGATCCAAATATTATATAAAGTATTTGGAAAAATAGGTGAAGAAAGAATCCTATCAAATTCATATGACATAAATATAGGGCTGATACCCAAGTCAAGAAGAGATAAAACAGAAAAAAAATTATAGACAAATTTCTCCAATGAATAATGATGCAAAACTTTTAAATAAAATACTAGCACAGATTACAGCAATATATTACAAGGATAATACATTATGACCAGGTGGGATTTACATCAGGAATGCAGGGCTGGTTCAGTATTAGGAAGAGTAAGTATAACTGACCATATCAATATCAAAATAGAAATTATATGATTATCTCAATAGATGCAGAAAAAGCCTTTGACAAAATACAACACCCATTCCTATTAAAAACACTAGAGAGCATAGGAATAAATGAGGCTCACTTGAAAATGATAAGTAGTATTTATCTAAAACCATTGCAAGCCATCTGTAATGTGGACACGGGGAGAAGCAAGGATGCCCATTATCACCTCTATTATTTAATATTGTACTAGGAATGTTAACTATAGCAATAAGAAAAGAAAAAGAAATGAAAGAAATTAGAATAGACAACAAGGAAACAAAAACTATCACTCTTTGCAGATGATATGATGGTATATTTAGAAAATCCTAGAGAATCAATTAAAAAACTACCTCAAATTATTAACAACTTTAGCGAAGTTGTAGGATACAAAATAAACCCACATAAATCATCATCATTTCTATATACTACAACAAAGTCCAAAAGCAAGAGATATAAAGAGAAATTCCATTTAAAATAACTGTAGACAATAAAAAATACTTGGGAGTTTACCTGCCAAGACAAACCCAGGAACTATTTGAACACAACTATAAAACACTTTTCACATGGTCAGATCTAAACAATTGGAAAAATATTACTTGCTTGTGGGTAGGCTGATAATTCTACCTAAATTAATCTATTTATTCAGTGCCATACCAAACTATCAAAAAATATTTTATACAGCTGGAAAAAAATAACAAAATCATCTGGAAAGACAAAGACAAATATCAAGGGAATCAATTTTTTAAAAATGCAAAAGAAGATAGTCTAGCCATACCAGATCTAAAACTGTATTATAAAGTGGTAATTAGCAAAAACAATCTGATACTGGCTAAGAAATAGAGTGGTAGATCAGTGAAATAGATTGGGTACAAATTTCATTATAGTAAATGACTATAATAATCCAGTATATAATAAACCCAAAGATTCAAGTTTTTGGAACAAAAACTTTCACAAAAACTTCTGGGAAAACTACAAAATAGTATGGCAGTCTATAGGTATAGACCAACATCTCACACTGGATGAGATGATTGAAATATACCAATCATATACCCAATTTACACATAAAGGGTGATACCATAGGCAAATTAAGAGAGCATGGAATAGTTTATCTGTTAGATTTATGTATAAGGGGAGAATTTAGGACTAAAGAAGATATGGAGAGAGTTACAAAATGTAAAATAGATAATATTGATTATATAAAATTTAAAAGTTTTTGCACAAACAAAACCAATGCAACCAATATTATAAGTAAAGCAGAAAACTGGGGGGAAATTTTTGCAACAAATATCTCTGATGAAGGTCTGATTTCTCAAATATACAGAGAACTGAGTCAAATTTATAAAAAAATACAAGTCATTCCCCAAATGATAAATGATCAAAGGATATGAACAGGTAATTTTCAGACAAAGAAATCAAAGCGATCTATAGTCATATGAAAAAATGCTCTAAATCACTGCTGATCAGAGAAATGAAAATTAAAACAAATTAAAACTCTGAGGTATCACCTCACACCTCTTGGAGTGGCTAATATGACAAAGAAAGGAAAATGTTGGATACTAGAGGGGATGTGGGAAAAGTGGGACACTAATACACTGTTGGTGGAGCTGTGAACTGATCCAACCATTTTGGAGAGCAATTTGGAACAAAGGGCTATAAAACTGTGCTTGATCCAGCAATATCACTGCTAGGTCTATATCTCAAATACATCCCAAAAAAAGGAAAAAGGACTTATTTGTACAAAAATGTTTATAGCAGTTCTTTTTGTGGTGGCTAAGAACTGGAAATCAAATGGATACCCATCAAGTGGGGAAATGGCTGAACAAGCTGTGGTATATGATTGTAATGGAATATCATTATGCTGTAAGCAGTAAGCAGGATGATTTAAAAAAAAAAACAAAAACCTGGAAAGACTTACATGAACTGATACATAGTGAAGTGTACATAAACAGGAAAACGTTGTACCCAATAGAAGCAATATTGCTTGATGAAGAAATGACTTGGCTGCTCTCAGCAATACAATGATACTAGACAATCCCAGAGGACCAATGATGAAGCATACTATCTGCCTCCAGAAAAAAACAAACAAACCCTGATATTGTCTGAATATAGACTAAAGCATTTCATTTTTTTCTTTTATTTGAATCTTCTTGTACAAAATGACTAATATGGAAATGTTTTACATAATTACAAGTGTATAAGTTACATCAGATTGCTTACCATCTATGGGAGAGAGAGAGAGCAAGGGATGGAATTTGAAACTTAAAAGTTTAAATAAAAATTTTAAAAAAATTTAAAAATATATAAAATTATTTTAAAATAAAACTCTTTGGTCAAAGATCATTAAAATGAAAAGTAGAAACTTGTCCAAACCTACCACAACAGAGTGAAAAATACCCCTTCCTTTTCTTTTCAGCTATCGGATAGCTATTTAAATTAGATCCATTCAGATTCTATGAATCTAAATGGAATGTTAAACATTGTATTCTGAAGTCAATCAGCTCCTAGCTACTAGTGAAAGAACTGGAAAGGAAACCTGGGAAAATGTAGTATCCTGCTTTTGCATTAAAATGCGCCAATTACTCATGTCCACAGTGGAATAGAAGCATTTTCAAAACCACTGAAAACAAGGTCCTAGCTGCAAATAATAACCAGAGCCTTAGGAAACTGATGTTAACACCCACATATGTGCAGGATCTCTATTAAATGCCCAATACTAGGATGAAAGTTTTTAGTTAGTTTCATTTTATGGGTGTACATGTATGAGAAGTATGTATGTGTATGTACATACATGTATATATTTGTGTGTATATTATATATACAATACATGTATCTACATATATGCATATACACATATATTGTATATGCACACACACTGCTATGCATGATGACTTTATCTCATTTAACTTTTCTAATTTGGCTGGTTTTTAATAAGCTTCTAGGAAAAAAATCATCCTGCGCCTTGGTTTAAAATATTAATTCAGATTCTAATAGTTGGATATATGATGAGTTAACTTTTTTGCTCTCTTTTACCTTGGAGAATCAAAATGATCCCCCAAAGCAAGTTGAGGTTATTTTTACACAGGCAAGTAAAAAAGAATTATTAGCACCTAGTAAATTTAGGCTATGGAGATCAGCCCCTTGGAGAATTCTGACCCCCCTCTCCTCTAAATAAACCTTTTTTTCCTCTTCATTAAAGTCTTCAATCTACATATTTATTTCAAATCTCCACTGCCTTGGTAGGCCTTATCTAAAAACAGCTTTTAATATACGATTAAAATAACATAAAGCATATCCAAACTCATCAGTTTGATACTGCCTACCTTGACTGTCAAGCTTACATCAACAGAAAAGACAACCTGTGATATCAGACGTGTCTATCAATTTTATACATATAGATATTGTCCAAGGCACACTATTTTGTAAGAAAAAGTTTCTAGTTTTGTTTTGGAGACTATAAATTCACGGATTTGTTTTTACAATGCCATACAGTTCACACAGATATTAGTCTAAAAAAAAATGAGTTTATTGACTCCAGAACACCAGTAACAAATAAACAGTAGTAGCAGGATATTAGCTGTGATGTGATTTCTGCTTACAATCTTAAGTGGGTCCATTCCCTACACCCCTAAGTCCCCCAAGAATGCTCTGATTTTTAGTACATTTATTATCCAGTTGCATTAGCAACTGGGTAGGCAATTTCTATGTTGACAGTCTATATCAGTATTTACAGATGACTAGAAGTTGATTTTTCACTGAAAATATAAAACTCAGAAATCTTGTCCTCCCAATTTTTCCTGCTGCAGGGGAGGCAGGATGACCTAATGGAAAGGGTGCTGAGTTTGGAAGCAGAGAACCTGGTTCAAATCCAGACTTGGCTCCAAACTACCTTTGTGACCTTAGGTGAGTCACTTAACCTCTGTCCAGACCTAAATCTACAATCCTGAATGCTTTATAAAACATCAAAGGAGGCTATTTGTTGATTAAAATGTTTATCTAGTATACCTTTTCCCTTTCTTTTTTAGGCACCATTAAACTTATTAGGGTCACAGATCTATTATTATATGACCTCTACTCTATGCATCAGGGTTTTGGGATCCTATTCCACTTAATGACATACCTAGATTCATTTTAATGTTACCTCCTACCACCTCTTAAATTCCTACACTCTCTGTACAGCTCAGACTCAATTTTGAAAACTCATATCAGTCAACAATAAGCTATTCACACAATTAAATAGACATTGACATTTGGTTTGATTGTCATTTATTTTTTCTTTTAAATAAAACTCCCTTGAAAGTATGCAGTAATCAGGAAAGAAGGGAAATCCCAGGACATGATTCCCCCGTATCTTTTCATACAGCCCTATATATTTTAAATTATAATTTAAGAACACACACACAAAAATGAGACGGCACAAATATCAGTGCAGCCCTGACTGTCATCATTTTAAGTTAGTTCCCTGACTTTTCATACATCTCTTGTATAATAAATGTATTTATGAATGTTGGAATATGTATTACATAGATTGTACATGTACAAATAACTGACTTACTGGCATGGTTAATAAAGAAGTACATATTGCACAAGACGAGCTTCTTGCTGACTTAACTGATGTACCTACTGTACACTCCTTTGAAAGCTCAACATCCTAAACAAGTTCTATTATTCTAGACAAAGCCAAATAAAACACTATGATTAAGAAATTAGGCTACAAAACGAGTAATTCCAAGTCACTTTATATGAAGCCAAAATCTTCTTTTGACATTTGGCTTAATATCAAGTCCTAGCTTACTTCTAGCTCCCCTTCTTCCTGAGGATCTGAAAGTGCCTGGAGAATGAGAGTCCCCTTGGCCAGACAATGGTTGGGGGTGGAGCACAGCACAAAATGCAAGACTGTGGCAACATCTGGCTAAGTCCCATATTTCTAAAGTGGAGTACCTAGGAAAGTGTGTTAAGACTGGCCTAATTAGGGGGGCCATCCAGGTAGACTCTAGCACAGTTTTTACAGGTGGTGTGTTCCTCTAACCACCTCAAATATATTTCTTAGCTTTACATACTAGGCAAATGGAAATAAATAAAAATCCCATTCCAAAGGTCACCTCAGCTGGATTTTGTGTTTGTCCTTTTGGCTTGCAATTATCCTAAGAAACAGCTTGACTTCTCCCAGAGGTGTGGGAGGTCCCTCAGTCCATGGTTCCAAACATAGGGGGAAAAAAGTCTGTTGTAGCAGGTACCTGGATTCAGGAAGGCAAATCTCAACAGCCCACACTGCTGAGCTTAAAGTCAGGTGAAGGCCAAGGGACAGTGAACTCTTACCTCTAATCAAGAGCTTTCCTGCATCTATCTACACAGTGTCATGTACAATTTCTAGCATGAAGCTGCATGAAAGGAAATAGAGTGGAATAAATGGTATGTGTTTTCTCTGCTGTTATGAAACACAAAAAAGAGACTTCTCCGAAGCCTGTCAAGGGCCTGTTTCTGTTCTTAATCGCTGCTGTCTACTCTTGAAGCAATGTCTCTCTCCAGTTAAAGCCTCCGGTTGGTCCGTGTGTGAGGGGGAGGATGGGTGGATCAGTCAGTTGCCATACTCCTGTTTCTCCTAATTCTTCACATGAACAAAATCCCAGATATGGAATCTGTAGTTAACAATGGAAAAGAGAGGGAAAAGATAAAATAGATTTAATGCCATGAACTCAGTTTTTAAAATTATTAACTTAATGACCAAAAACAAAACCAAGTAAATAAAACAAATAACAGATAAAGAGTAAAATCTTACAGGAAACACAGACTTTAATAAGGTGGACAGACTCTAATAAATCAACAACAAACAAGTCAAATATATTTTGACCCTAGGTCCCCTTCCAGGGCTGCCTGAAGTTACTCTATCTTGGGCTTATTTCCTTTAAATATACCCATATGTGTACATATGTGTGAATATATGTATGTGTATGTATACACATACACACATATGTACACACATACATATATAATTATAATTGTATTTATATAAAATAAATTTTAGAAGACAGCTATAGTTAGTTTCCTTGGTAACCCATGAAACCAAGAGAAATATAGAGAGAATGCTCTGGGGTCCGTGCAGTCCCCTTCTACTTCTGTAGTGACAAGAGCAGAAGGGCAGCAAATGCAACTAAGGGTTTTGGGAGTCATTCAGTTTCTAAATTAACTAAGTAAATATGTGCGTATATATACATATGTATAAATATGAACATGTGTGTATGTATGTTGTTTTCAGGTCCATTTCTTCACGACCCCAGTTTTCTTGGCAAAGATACTAGAGTGGTTTTACTCTTTCCTTCTCCAGCTCATTTTACAGATGAGGAAATAGAGGCAAACAAGGTTAAGTGATTTGCCTATGGTTGTACTGCTAATCAGTGCCTGAGGTTTGAACTTAAGTTTTTCTGACTCTAGGCCTGGTGCTTTATCCACTGCACCACTAGCTGATATAGACGGATGGATGGATGGATGGATGGATGGATGGATGGATGGATGGATGGATAGACAGACAGGCAGACAGACATTATGTGTGTATACATATGTATATGTGTGTACATAATATGTATAAATATAAATATATATATATATACAAATTATATAAATATATATATATATACAAATTATTGGTACCCTTAAATGTCAGATATGAGATCCTTATTCAATCCTAAATGGACATCATAATAAAAGAACTGAACTTCATTTCTTTATATCAATGAAATCAGAAGATAAGCAGGAGTACTGGCTAGATGGAAAGATGACTCACAGGTTCTTCTTAGAGAGGCAAATGAAGGCATTGGCTGAGTTGGCTTTATTATCCATTCAAAAGGCAACATGAAATATTTCATGCAACATTTAGTCATTTCCTGTTGTAGTGCTTAAAAGTATTTTCAAAATGTCTATCACAAAAATGATTGTGACTTATCTATGAACATCAGCTGTAGAGCATGAGGATGACAGTCCTACACATATGATCTTAGACAACTCTCTAAAGCAATATACACTTTGACACTTGGGGAGAATGACAAAATTATGTTGGAAAAATATGGTTTTGGAGTAAGAAATTGAAGAGACCAAAGACTCAGGGACATAATACCAATACCTTCTTTTTTAAAGGAAAAAAAATCAGGAGGTACTAGATGTGTCAAGCACTAAACAATATAAAGAAATGAGGTTGATTGTATTTTAATAGACAAACTATTTGTTATTAATATTAGAACCCTTCCTGGACCAACTATTTGTACACTGTCAGACTAGTGACTTCTGGTTAAGATAAAAATTGACAAAAAAAACTAGAAGAATAAAAATGAGAAAAAGATTGAAATGTACAATTGAAACGGCTCCAACTTGACCTACTTAAACAAGGTGTTGACGCTGAAAAATGGGAACTTGATAAAGGAAAAGACATCCATATCAACTGGGTAACCATTTCTTAGAGAAGTTTACATGATGTAAATTAGCTGACATGAGGATACCAAAAGAATATAAAGACTGTCTTAGTTAGCAAACACTTGCTCTCCTTGTCAAGCTCTAGCATCCAAAGGTAATTTCAGTCTAGAATGTAAACTCATTTGTTAAATCTCATGAAGGAGGATGGCAGAAGATTCTCTGCCATATAGCCTCAGCAAATAAGAAGAAGGCAACTGGAAAAGAAATTTAAAGAAAAGTTGGTAAGAGGCCCAACTAAACAAAGCTACACTGAAAGGACATATAATGAAACTGAAAGGACAGCAAACAGATGACAAATGAAAATGATCCATGAGGATATTTATAACAAACTCTTTTTTATCGTCAAGGACAGTACAGTTGCCATATTTGGAATCTGACATCATACTCCTAGTGGATATGGCAATAAAGATGGGGCAAGCACATAGATTAGACCAGAGGTGGGGAAGCTGCAGCCTCAAGGCCACATGTGGCCTCTAGGTCCTCAAATGTGGCCCTTTGACTAAATCCAAACTTCACAGAACAATTTATTCTGTAAAATCTGGACTTAGTCAAAAGGCTAAACCCAAGGACCCGAAGCTGCAGGTTCCCCACCCCTGAATTAGACCAAGTACATACAAAGAATGTATGTCGTAAGTCTTGATAGCATTGAAGGATAAATTTTCTGGATATTAGAAAGAGCAGAAGATACCAAAGATTAAAAAAACCCAAACCAAATGAAACAAAGCCCTAAGATTATTCTACCCAAAAGGTAAAAGAAATAATATCAGTAGCTACTAATCTATATGCTACCTTTTCATATATGCACATTTTTATATGAATCTACATTTCTATTGAAACCGTCTTGATAAAGATATGAGAAATGAAAAGTTTTCACAAATATTATTCTAAAGCAATCACATCTTTATAGTCATATAGTTGACAAAGATGTGGAAAATACAAAATCCCACTGTACTAATTGTCTGTTGACTATATGTATTTTTAAAGAGCATTTGACTTGATAGAGAAAAATTAAGCCTTAAAGCTTTCCTCCAGCAAGGTCTTTCTTCCACATTACAGAGGTTTTGCAAAATTATATGCCATAATTATAGAGGTTTGGCAAAAAGGGGAGATTTAAATAACTGGAGATATATTCATTGTTCATGGTTAACCCACAACAATAAAACAAAAATGCCTCAGTTAATTTGCAGATTTAGTGCTTTATCACTTACAGAGAGGATAGTTTTTAGAACTAGGCAAAAGAATATGAAATTCATTTGGAACTACCAGACGTCTAGAATCTCAAGGGAAATAATGAATACAAATATAAATAAAGGGGTCACAGTATGCTCACACTTTGTATTATATTTAAAAAGAACTCAGAAGTCATTAGAACTATTTGGCACTGGTTTTAAAAAGAAAATAGATTAAACTGTATAGACAGTCAAGAAATAAAAATTAGGAATATGGTGCTTGATAAAAGCAAGGACATAGAATAGTAGGGGAAGGACTCCCTCTTTGACAAGAACTGCTAATAAAATGGAAAAGTAGCAAAAATTAATTTAGATCAATATCTTATATTTACCCCCAATAAATTCAAAATGGATATGTGACCTGAATATAAAAGGTCACACACACAAAAATTAGAAAAGAATGAAATCAAGTATCTTCCACAACTACAGCTAGAGAGAGTGACAGTACTTTTAGCCCAACAAAGAATAGGTGACAGCATAAAAGATAACAAACAACTTCCACTGATGTAAAAATATGTAAACTTAAGAAGCTTTTGTGTAAATAAAATCAATGAAGACAGAATCAGAGAAATGGTACAGTGGTGAAAATATGTGCATCAAATATCACCAGTAAGTTTAATATCTGAAATATGTAGGAAACTGATGCAAATTTATAATGTCTAAAGTCATTCCTCAATAGATAAGAATATGAACATTTTTTTCAAAAGGAGTATTACAGACTATGAATGACCACATGAAAAATGGCCCTGACTTAAATCACTACTAATAAGAGAAAAATAAATGAAAACAACTCTAAGTTTTAGTTCTTAGCATATGAACCTGCAGATACGAAAAAAAAGATGGATATTAGTCAATGTTTGGGGGTGGATTATGGGAAGATGGGCATTCTGATGCACCGCTGATGGAGCTGCGAAGTGGTCCAACTCTTCTGAATTTCACCTGTTGAGGTGGCTTGCTCCATCCTCCAAATTGCACCATACCTGGGATGAGCTAAACCATTTCATCCAGATAAAACTTGTCTTTACCTCAGACATTTTTCACCCTACCACAACTTTTATATCCACAATCTTGATTAGCCATCTTCATCAGTGGAGATACAACTCATACTGAAGAGTTCACAGATCCATTAGAGTATTATAGACAATCACCTTATTAGCTTTTAAACAGCCATTAGTAAATTTAGGCAGCTTGCCTAAATAAAGCTCAGGAGTAATTCACATGTCAAGATGTATTCCACTTTAAGGAAATTCTAGACAAAAATCTGAAATTACAGCAATCACTCGTGTTCCTCTAGGTTTCCTATTTTTTATCACAACATCCTTAAGGGAACACTGCATTACAAAAGGACTCACCAGAAGTTCCCCTCAATTAACAAGTGTTTGTATTTCAACTAAATGTGTACCCTGGGTTTGCAGCAACCTTGGAAAATTCTCACAAGATCATAGAGATTCTGGAGGACCAAAGGACAAAGATTTCATGGGCTGGAATGTGTGCAAGCAGGCATGAGTTAAGAATCCTCAGGTCTAGAGTTCCCATGGGTTTTGAAGGGACTTATGCCTACCCTTAGTAGGGGAAAAGAGATGGAGGATGAGAAAGAAGAGCCACACCAGGGTTCTCTGTTGTGTTTGTTCTTTATCGGGCCAGGAATAAGACACAGGGTGTGCTGCCTTATTGGCTGTGGGCAGGGGAAAGAGGAGGCCCAAATGCAAAAGGTTCACTAGAACTGGGATCAGAATGCAGTCATCTGGAGGAGACAGAGAGTGGCTAAGCTAAGCAGAGATGGCTGAGATCGTATCGCTGAACAGATTTAGTTAGTGAGAGGTCATTTTGATGCCCAGAGCTGACACTATTCCAAACTGATCTGATTAGCACAAAGTACAGGGAGACCATTACCTATTCTAAGGCTGCCTTATTATTTTTTAAGCAGCTGCAATATATTATTAACTCATATTGAGCCTGCAGTAATTTAAAGCCCTCAGATCTCTTTCACATGAACTGCAAACAGGTCAGGCCTTTCCCAAGTTATATTTACATAATTGATTACTTTAACCGAAATACAGGACTTTATGTGTATCCTTGCTGGATTCTATCTTGTTGATTTCAGGCTAACATTCCACTGTTAAAACTATTTTAAATCCTGATTCTGTCCCCTATCATAAACATGTGGTCCACGCTAATGCTTGAAGCAGATTAAAATATAATTGAGAAATATTTACCAAAATCAATAAAAATATAATAGAACAGAGGTTGTTAATGAGGTTTTCTAAGGCAATATGTTGTCCCCAGGGAACTCTACACATGATTTAGTGACCCTCTTTCTATTTGGGTTTGACACTACTGATAAAGTATATTAGCTATTCCTTTCAGCCTGGTGCCATGCTCAGCTAGAAGGAAAATTGGAAAGTTTGGTCTGTAAGTAACTATATGGGATATGAAAGAATGGTAGGACAGGGCAGTTTCAAAACCAGGCTCTACCAAACTAATTTGGCAACAGAAGCCTTTGGGATTTGAAATAAATTAATAGAATCCATACACGCTTGAATGGGATTAAAGGGGGACTGTTATTATTTTCGAGCAAAACTGAGGAAATCAATTTTAATACTGAAATGTTGCCATTGAAATGGACTGGTTGCGCTGGAGCTCCTTCCAGCTGACCACATGATTAGCTAATAATTTTTGATACATGCATGAATTTTCCCATTTGTAAATAACACTTACCTCTCAGGGATGTTATGAGGATAAAATATTTGTAAAGTGCTTTGGAAACTTTGAAGTGCTACATAACTGTTGTTTAGTCATTTTTCAGTCATGTCTGACTCTTTATGACTCCATTTAAGGTTTTCTTGGCAAAGACACTGGAATGGTTTGCCATTTCCTTCTAGGGCTCATTTTACAGATGAGGAAACTGAGGCAAACAAGGTTAAGTGACTTGTCCAAGGTCACATAGCTAGTAAGTATCTGAGGATATACTTGAAAGCAGGTCTTTCTGACTCCAGGCCTAGCACTATATCCACTGCATCACCTAGTAGCCCCCCACATACTTAATAGCTATCATTATTATTTATGAATTATAATTATTAACAATACCAATAAATCCTATATGAGTCAATTACATAATATATAATCTATTGGGGAAAATACATCCATCAATGGAGTTCCTTACAGAATTTCTCAATCATGTGATCCAACACAATTGTGCAGAAAAGTTTAGGAAATGCTACTCTATATTAAATTTTTGATCTAAGCAACCTAATCCTAATGAAATTACCTGTCACGAGGAGTGCCTGACTCTGTGACTGTTCAGTGTTAATCTTTAAAAATGGGTGGTCTTTCTAATTTTGTGATGATGCTTCCAAAGTGAGGTTTCTGTCAAGAGTCATAAATTTTTAAAGAATAGGAGAAACTATAAGAAGTTATGTTCCACATTATTCCACATTCCCTACTTCCTTCTACCTGCTGAAAATCTTTCTATCACTTAAGATGTGGATTGAAATACATTTTTATGTAGATGTGTCCAGTGTGAGAATTTGTTTTGCTTGAACATACATGCTTATAATGGTTTTGTTTTTTCTTTTTCAGTGGGGAAGGGGGAAGGTGTGAGGGAGAGAAGTCAGATTTTCATTAATATTTTTTTAAAAAGACAGTCTTCTTACACATTTTTCAAGGCATAGTACAAGGGATACACCTTCTCCTTGAAGTCTTCTCTAATTACATTCACCACAAGTGAGCTTTCCCTCCTCTGAACTATTATAGCACTTAATCTCTGTACCATTTCACAGGAGATATTTTCTGCTTTGTATTTTAGTTAAGAAGCATTATGTGGTTTTTTATTCTTCCCTTTAGACTGTAAGTTTCAAGAGGGCAGGGGCAGTATTATTTACATCTTTGTAGTCCCAACACCCAACATTTGTAGCACAATGTCTCATACAGAGGAGGACCTTGATAAAAAAATATGCTTAAGGAAAGACTGACTGACTGACTCCCTGAACTGACATAAAGACCTTCCAGTCAGTTACTAAAACGTAATGAAACCATCAGATACTACATATCACTTAAACTAGTTTAAGCGGTAGTGTGAATTACCTTTCGGACCATCTGCACAAAATCCTTGGAGTTCTGGGGTGAAAGTCCTTGAAGCTGACATGTACATGCTTCCAGGGAAGATGCATGGGCCACTATCAAGATGTTATTTCCTAGGAATGAAAAAGTAGAGCATGTGAAAATGGATCTGGGAGACTCCACAAAGGTGACATGCAAAATGGCAGCCCACCCTTACAGTATCTTACATTTTCTCTGTTATATATTCTATTCCACCAAACTCTGCCACTCACTGTTCCATAAACATCTCTTTCAAAATTATATCCATCCTTTAAGATTCAGGTCAGATGTTACCTCCTCAATGAAATTTTTCCCTGATTCCTCTCTCCTCTGCCTCAGCTGAAAATGAGCTTTTTCTTTCCTTGGAACTTGGAGGGTAGTACAATGGTTAGAGTACTAGACTTGGTGTCAGAAAGGTCTGGGTTCTAATCTTGCCTCAGACACTTGCTAGTCATGTGATTAAGGGCAAATCACTTTAGATTCTCTGAGTCTTAGTTCTCTCATCTGTCATATAAAGGGGTTTGGCTTGATGGTCTTTGGGGTCCCTTCCACCTCGAAATCTATGATCCTTTGTACCTCTCTTATATACTCAGGTTCTATTTTGTGACATAGGATTTGTGTTATAGACAGTTAGACACATCAGATAAAAAAACTAGCCTGCTAGTCAGGAAGACCTGGGTTCAAGTTCTACCTCCAACACATAATGGCAGCTGTGTGACCCTGGGCAAGTTACTTAATCTCTCAGTGTCCCAGAAAACTTTCTAAGATTATCCATCACAGAAAAGTGGCTGATTTGCATTGGTGGCGATAGCTTTCATACCAGGAATTCCTTACATCAATGAATGACAGGCCTGGACCAAAAAAAATGATTCATAGATGTTTTTTTCCCCTTTTACTCAGTCCTGAGCCCTCAGAAGTTTCTGACTAATATGAAGTTATCATGCGTGCATGCACTAAGGCTAGGCAGTGGTAAAATGAACAATGTGAAAATGACACGTGGGAATGTTTTACAATAATTTGGCCATCCTAACTATTTTAAAATTCAAACAATAATTTGGAAATAGGTAGTTTGCTTTACAATGGAAATAGAATGGCTATAATTCTATATACAGAGGATGTGTGCCAAAAGAAAAAAAATAAAAGAATCAAAACTTCAAGCAGCAATCCAATAGCTCTGCAATCAAGCGCAGCTTTAATAGGCTGAAACAATAAATGCCATGAATAGACTAATACTATCCAGCATGCCATGTGATCATCTAACAGGCAAAGCTGGCATGATATAGTTTGCTACTTCTAAAAATGAGTGCCTTCAGAAAATATCCAGCATGGTACCATCTACTATTGTACTTCATGTTACACAAGGTAATGTTATAATATTCAGAATGGTGCCATCTAATTGTGTATTTCATGTTATATACAGTGATGGTACTACATCCATTATGGTTGCCTCTAATATTCTATTTCAAGTTATATAGGGTGATATGTTACAGTATCCATCATGGCACCATCTGATACTATATTCCACGTTATCTGCAACAATGTTACAGTATCTGGTATTGCTTCATTTAATACTATATTTCATGTTACATAGAGTAACATATACAGCAAGGCTCCATGCAGTGCTTCAATGCAGTCCCCTCAACAGTATCCAGGGTACTCAGAGGACATTACAAATTTAACATGAAGGTCTAGGCAAAAGATTAGGGGAATATTTCTCTTTCTTGTTAACCATTTGATAGCTAAGACAGTCTCAGAAGAAACAAGAGAAACAAGTCAACCATGCTGGAGAATCACTGCTGGATTCAAGATGGAGTAAAAGGGAACATTACTTACCTTTGCTTTTACATTCACTTATGATTTCTTTCGTGACTTGAAAACTTCTACTGATGTATGTGTCATAGGACTCAGAAATCACTAATTTGCTGACTGGTATATGAGGTCTACGGAGAGAAGAATGACCAAAAGAAATGAAGACATTTTGATAGCTGGAGAGAAGACAAGTAATGATAACAAAGACAAACATAGGGTAGGAGAGGCAGTGTAGCACAGGGGATAGGGAACAACTCTGAGTCATGAAGACTTGTGTTTATGTCTGTTCCACACTAGATGTGTGAGCAAGCCATTTCACCTTGGTACCCCAGACCACCCTCTCAGAGTGTAGGTTGCAGAGAAAATGCTGATGTGCATTGGTAAGATTTTCCTTATCAGGAATTCCCCATACAGATGTCCAGTCCAAAATAAAAAACACAGAGTAACTAGTCCCTATCCTCTTACTGGCCCCCTGCCCTTGATCTTTCCATGCATACTTGTTTTTCTTTGTTTAATCATATAGCATGTACAGGGAATATTTTTTATAAATGAGGCAGCTGAGAAGCAGAGAGATGCCCTTTCTACATCATTCCACCAAAGTGCTTAAAGTTTGCAAAGTACTTTCTTCACAATCACCATGCAAACTTGGGAGTGTAAGTATTATCCTTATTTTACAGGTAAGGAAATTGAAATCCAGAGAGGCAATCCTCAGAAGAACTCAAGTCTAAAGAATCAAGTGGTTACCTTATTTACACAATGCCAGATTATTTATTTACCAATTGACTTTGCCATTGTCTAACCCAAGGATGGGTAACTTGTGGCCTTCAGGCCACATGTGGCCCACTAGGTCCTCAAGTGCAGCCCTTTGACTGAATCCAACTTCACAGAAAAAATAATAAATAAAAGGATTTGTTCTGTAAAACTGATTCAGTCAAAAGGCTACACCCAAGGACCTAGAAGGCCACATATGGCCTTGAGGCTACGGGTTCCCCACCCCTGGTAACCATAACTATAATGATTTATTATGGTCAAATGGCTAGGGGAAAGAAAAGCTGAGATAACATCTCTCCACCTAATGAGGTTCCCAGATATTTCCTCAATCTGTGTCAGGCATCTAACCCTCTTTGCACCAAACACTCTTTAGAAACAAGCTTAAGAAATATTTAGGACTGTATACTTTTTTCTTTAGTAGGCCTCCTACTCAAATGGAAAGGACATTGGACAGATCATCAAGAGAACTGGCTTCATAAAATCCTATAATGTTAAAGCTGGAAGATACTTTAGTCTAAACTTCAAGTTTGATCACCTAATTTTACAGATAAAGAAATTAAGGCTCAAAGAAACTAAGTGACTTGCCCAAGGATACATAACTTGTTCATGTCAGAGCTGGGTCTCCTGACTCCTTGATGCCCATTCCATTCGACCATGGTTCTAGGCCTCACTTGGACAAGTCTACAAGCATCATGGTATAGTGCACTTCAATTCCATAAACATTTACCAAGTATCTACCATGTTCCAGGTTCTCTGACCCCTAGGGTACTGAGGATCAAGAGATGAAAATGAGACAGGCCATGCTCCCAAAGACCTTATGTTTAACAGGGACAGTACCACACAGAGAGAAGTAAATATAGGATATAGACCAAATAAATACAAAAAGATTTTTGGAAGGAGGGGAGCCAATAACTGATGGTATCAGGAAAAAGTGGGAGTACATGGTTTGTAAGGCTCTTTTTCTTGCTCTAGAACCTCCATCTTTTATCTGCAAAAAACATGTATAAGGGGCAGGGGAAGGAGGATAACAAGATTGGGAGTGCACACTGCATATGTCCTGCCATCAAAGCTTCCTGGATTCATCTCTCTTTTGTGTATATAGGTGAACAACAACAAAAAAACCTGGTATAGATGGAATGATCCATGTACATTTTTCAAGTCAGAATGAGAAGAATTTTAGGAACTGCTTAAGGGGAAAACCAGAGACCTGTATTCAACCAAGGCCAGCTGGAAGTGGAGTTACTGGGGAAGCTGCCTTGCTCAGGCTGGCAACAAGTCCCCTGATTCCCCATCAGAACATACAATTTCCGTTGGCTCAACGACATTACTTTGGCTGCACTCCTCATACCAGAGGGAGAAATGGCAAAATGTGAAGTACGACTATGGGGGTGAGAGAGACATTTGAAAACTTGAATCCTAATCTTTTACCTACAGACTGATTCCTCAACCCAAGGGGAAGCAGTAGGGAGATTATTCCTCTAAGAGGGTCCGCTAAGGTTCTACTTACAGACTAGATACACTAGTCTGGGAATCCAGACATTCTTTGCCTAGCTGAGCCAGAATGCCTCAGGTCTTTCCAGCAGATTTGTGCTTCTGCCTTTGGGAAAGAAGAAGGGGCAGGATATCACAGGGGAGAAAGAGCAGGTTAAAATGATCACTTGTCCTCAATGTAACCCTCAGACATATGACTGACATCCTCCATCATAATAACTAGGAATGTCTATTTCTATAAAAAGGCATTTTACAAGTACCTGACTCTATACTTAGTGGTTAACCTTGAGTGCATTAATTGAAGTCAGATGAATTTAATTTCTTTTTTGGACAGTTACTAGACTGACACAACAGGATAATGCCATAGACAGAATATACCTAAATTTCAGCAAAGCATTTAATGTGGTCTCTCTTAACATATTTGTGGGCAAAATGGAGCGGTGTGGGCTAGGTGGCAAGAGATTGATTCAGAACTAGTTGAACGTCAGGGTCCAAACCATAGTCATTAATGGACCAATGTCAACATGGAGGAAAGGTCTCTAGTGGAAGGCCCCAGGGATCTATGCTCAGTCCTTTGATGCTCCTCTTTTTTTTTTTTTTTATCAATGACTGATAAAATCTCATCACATTTTCAATTGATGCAACATTTGGAAGGACAGACAAAATGCTGGATGAAAGAAACAGAATCCTGAATGATGGAACAAATATAATCAAGAGATAAAAATAAATGTGACATCTTATAAGAGGGTTAAAAGAATCAGTTACATGAATCCAAGCATTGGGAGAGGGGACGATGTACAGTCAAGAATTTATGTGATGGAAGGTCTAGGAATTTTAATAAAAATCAAGCTCAATACCAGTTAACACTGTGAGATGGCAGTCCAAAAAAGCTAAGTCAATCTTTGGCTATATTAATGTCCAAAATTAGGGAGATGATTGTCTCACTATACTCTGCCTTGGTGAGACCACATCAGGGTGATATTGTGTTCAGTTTTAAGAACCACATTTTAGGAAATAGAATAAACTGAAGTGCCTCCTAAGGAAGGCAGCCAGGAGAATGAGAAATCTAGAAATGATGCTGTATATGGAGAAGATGGAGGAACAGGAGGAACATAGCTGTTTTCAAGTATCTGAAAGACAATCATGTAAAGAAGGCATTGAACTTGTTCTGCCTGGCCCCAGGGGCAGCGAGATGGCACAATGGATAAGAATAATAAAAATAATAATGATGATAGCTAACATTTATATGGTACTTACTATGTGCCAGACACTGGGCTACGCACTTCACAATTATTATCTGCTTTGATCCTCACAACAGTCCTGGGAGGTGGGTGCTATTATGATCCCCATTTTATAGATAGGGAAACTAAGGCAGACAGAAGTTACATTACTTTTCTGAGGTCACATAGCTAGAAAGTGTCTGAGGCATAATTTGAACTCAAGTCTTCCGGACTCCTCCACTCTATCACCTAGCTGGATAGACATTTACTAGCTGTGTGACCTTGGGCAAGTCACTTAACCTGCCTGCCTCAGTTTCTTCAATTATAACATGTAGATCATAATAGCAAAGTTATTGTGAGGATCAAATGAGATAAATTTGTAAACCATCTGTCCTTCCTTCTTAACTAGGAACAATGAGGGGAGGAGGGAGAAGAAGTTGCCAGTGTGGAATCTGGTTCAATATAAGAAGAAACTTCTAACGATTAGGATCTAGAGAATAGAACACATGAATGTAATTGCTGCTTGTAAGTATATGGAGTATTGCCATGGAGAAAAAGGATCATAGGATTCAGAACTGTTAAGGATCATTTAGGGATCATTTAATCCAAAAGTCCAGGGGGCTATCTCAGAATATAGTTGGTCCCTCCCTCACCCTGGAGGTCTTCCAATGTACCACTTGTCAGGGAGGCTTATAGAGGGGAAGAGAAGGGAGTAATTCTAGATCAGAGAAACTTTAGAATAGAACCTCTCAGTTCCATTCCAACTCTGAGACGGAATCAACAATTCAAGTCAACCAGCATTTATTAAGCACTAGGTTCCAAGCACTGTGCTAAGTGCTAGGGATACATACAAAGAAAGGCAAAAGACAGGCCCTGACCTCAAGGAGTTTGTAATCTAATGGGGGAGACACCATGCAAATAGCTATGTATAAACAAGACACTGTTGTTCAGTCCTGTCCAACACTTCATGACCCCATGTGGGGTTTTCTTGGCAAAGACACAGAAGTGGTTTGCCTTTTCCTTCTCCAGCTCATTTTACACATGAGGAAACCGAGGTAAACGGGATTAAGTAAGTGTCTGAGGCTAGACTTGAACTTAGGAAGATGACTCTTCCTCACTCCAGGCTCAGTGCTCTATCCACTGTGCCACCTCGCTGCCCCAACAAGACATATATAGGAGGAATTGGAGATAATCATAAAGGGAAGGCACTATTTGCATTAAGGGGGACTGTGTAAGTTTTCTTGCAGGTAAGATTTTAGCTAGATTTCTATAACAATTCTATAATAATCCACTTTCAATTTAGTGGCATGTGAATTACAGACTTTGTGAATTATTTAAATATAAATGTATTTCATGTTTAATTCCACAGCAGGAAGTCTGATCTAGTAGCACAAGACTAACAACAGGAAGACCTGCAGTCACGTCTCAACTCCAGCACTTCACAGCTGCACAGCAGAGAGTCGTCCAATCTTTGAACCTTAATTTTCTCATCTGTAAATTGGGCCTATCAATGCTTCCATAGGCCCTCACAGGGTGGTTATGAAGAAGTGATTTATATAGAAGTCCTAATGTGATATATAAATGTTAACTATTAATCTATTCGGTAAAAAACAGAGGGTATGTGTGGGGAGGGGGTGTGTGTGTGCCGGTGTGTGTGGTGTGTGTGGTGCGTGAGTGTATGTGTGCCCCCTTAAATTATACCCATTTTACAGATAAGAAAGCTGAGGGTTTTGTTTATTTAATTCCTTGTTTGTCCTTCAGAGAGGCTGAGTGATTTTCCCAGGCTCACACAGCTAGTAAGTATTTAAGGCAGCACTTGAACACAGATCTTCCTAACTCCAAGACCAGCACTTTTATCAACTACACCATCTAACTGCCTCAAAAGAATGTATTTATTTTCATGTGACTTTGAACCAAACATAATCAGGCAAGCAAATCATTAGGAAAAGAAAATCATAATGTTCATTAATGCCTAATTACTTTTGGATTATTTGCTATTACTATATATAGTTCTCCTATATTAGTACAGCTGAATAAGACCTATGTCTGGTCAGTCCACAACTAAGTGGGCTGAAAGTGGTAAATAATTTTTAAAATTCAATATTATTTTCAGTTCCGAATTTTCTCTTTCCAACCTCCCTTGCCCCCGACTTCCTCCATTCACTTCAGAAAGCAAGAAAAATAAAGCCCATAACAATTATGTCTAGTCAAGCAGAATAAATTCTTACATTAACCACATTCCTCCTCTTCCTTCTTCCCCGCCCCCCCGTCCCCTCAAAGGGTTTCAATCTGCATTCTGAGTCTTTCACTTCTCTCAGTTTGGAGGTGGATCACACAAAACTGAAAATAATTTGGAAAATCATCTTTAAATCAATCTCAGGAAATGACAGTTTGCATGAGGCTACCTGTAGGTTGTATCAACACTCAGGTTGGCAGCAGCTAAGTCTGATGGGGATATCCATGCAGGCAAAGTATTTCCAGCAACCCACTTTGTCCACTCAAACAAGCCAGGCTCCACACGGATCTTCAAGTGATTTTCTTGTTGTAAACCTTGTAAGGGGAAAACAAAATGAAGGCAAAGGGAAGGTTGTTCTTTTAAAAGAATGTGAACCATATTGGTTAGTACTTATTTTCCATTCTGATTAAGTGAGCAATTCTTTTTCCACTTGGCTGCTGTCTCCAACTCATACAAGAATCTGCAAATAAGCTCATTTCCAAAGGCAGTTTTTGATCTCTCAGAGTGAGTTAGAAATACTCAGAACTTCAGGCACAGGCCAAATTGGGTGATGCCTCTTTTAAAGAAAAAAAAACATAAGTAAGCAATCACTGAAGATTCCTGACCCATGGAAGTGATGTAGTTAGATTTATGTTTTGGGAATATTAATTTGGCAGCAGTGATAGATTACCGAAGGGAGATTCATATCCAATGAGCACTGCCCTGTCAATTTCCTGCCAAGGTTGGCATATTTTCCATTTATCCCCTCCTCCTCTCCCCACTGCCATAACTCTATTACATACCACCATTACCATTCACTTAAATGATGGCAATCATCTCCTTACATGACCTCTGACCTCCAGACTCTTGTGCTTCTCCCATCTATTCCTAGCCTACTGGCAGAATGATCATACTTATCTATAATCTGTATCATTTCTCTACTCAGAACTCTTCTGTAGGCTTGCCTTCAAGCTTTCTGTCTCCTCTTTAAGGACCTTCCCAGTGTAATAGCATCCTATTCATATTCTCAATTCTCCACTCTGCCAAGCGTTAGATGCTTCCAGCAAACTCACCTCCTCTGTCTCCTGAATGTGCCATGCTGACCATGTCCATTTCCATGCCTTTGGTCATGCTGTTCCCTAGGACTGGAACTCCTTGCTTCTACAGAATTCCTCCCACCTTTTAAAGTCTAACTCAAATGTCTCTTCCTCCATGAAGTCTTCTCTATTTCCCCTGGCTAGCAATGACCTCCTCCCCAACAATTCCCAACCTCCGACAGCACTTCATTTTACAACTCTCTCTTGTACATCTCTTCCTGTGTCTCATCCCCTTTACTAGAAAGTAAGCTTTGGGAAGGCAGGGATTATGTCTTATGCAATCTCTGCATTTCCTCCAAGGAATAAGCACCCATGCTCTGCATACCTAATAAATGTCTATTGATTCTAATGCTGACCGCTGAGAAACTATATAAGAAAAGCTATTTTTCCATGGAAAATGAGCTAAAAATGCCTGGCTAAAAGTCCCACCTCTCTAGGAAGGCTTAGGTGTGGAGCTGCCTAGAGGCAAGGGACTAGATGACACTTTTAGGATGTATATAAGCTTCTGATTCTTACCTTTCAGAATGTTGTGTGCAGTCTGGACACATCGCAGGGATGGGGAACAATAGACGTGGTCAACAATGGTGTTACTTTCTAACAGGGCCTCGCCTACAAAGAGAGATGGAATCCACTGGCTATATTTGGGCTAGTACCAAGTGTGGCCCTACCTAGCCAGGGTATGCAAGACACACAAAGGCTCACATAGAAGCTTAATGATCTGAACCTTATCCCCAAATCACCAGCATCCCCAACAAAAAGCAAAAGTGATAAACTCTCATCTTTTCTCTGTTCCATCTCTGCAGGCCTAATAAGCAACAAAATGCTCAGTTAGCAGGAGCTGAGCCCTAGGTAATCCAGGGGCTGGATAATGGATTTTATGATAATAGAGTATAGCTCTATATTGATGAAAATGAAAGCAAATTAAACCCTAGAGTATTAACTCTCAGACACCAGAGACCACTTTAATCTCTCGATGAATGTTTATATTTTTCTGGTGGTATCCATTTCCTGTGGAGCAGAAGCTACTGTCTCTAGAAGGTGGGTATGGGATAAACTAACAAGCTGATAGATTCAAAGTTGATGTGTATAGACCCAGCTTTAGCCACACTGGAATGGCCATTCATCCCTGATGTCTACAGTTCATATTTTGACTTTCCACATAAGTTGCCATGGCAAAGTCAGCTACTTTATACCTGGAAGACTCAACATTCCAGGATTACAGGAACTCACACTAGTATAGAAAAGTTCCATAGGGAATATCCTGAATCCTTGAGGCTCAGAAAGCACTGTCATGCATTCACTGGGGGCAGCCCCCACAGCACCCCGCCCCCCCAAGTTATTCTGGGATGACTTACCTACTAGTCTGGCTTGCATACATCCGAACACAGTGATTGGTGCATCTTTCTCGTAATCTCGGAAACCACCACTCCTTTGAGGTAAACTGTGAGGCATATTCAGGTTGGTGCGGATGTAACGGCCTAAGAGAGAAAAAGTCAGGCACAGAACCACTTGAATTCTCTGCCTTTTAAGCCTTCTCTTAATGAGCCTGCCATCCTAGTCCTTACTGGCCAAGAGAAGCTAACTTTGCTTTAGAGCAATGGAAAACATTAAGAGCATTCAGAGAACTAACACTTTTGCTTGGCAATTGTAATTCTGGAGTCTATTTTCCATTCTGCTTAAAAGTTACAGGCAGGTAAATTTTGCCTCCGTATAAAAAGTTTCTTAAATCATTAAATGTATTCAATAGTGGGATGGGCTGCCTTGTGAGGGAAGTTCCCTGTCACTGAAGCTGCTGGAGAGTAAATTCATGCATCAGGTAAGGGTTATACCAGACAACCTTGTATGGTACAGATAAAAGAACATGGACTCTAGAGTCAAGGGGATATGGGTTCAAGTCCTGCTTCCGATGCTTCCTACCTCTACAACCTTGAGCAAATCATTTTCATTTAATTTCTTTGGCCCTCAGGTTCCTTATCTGTAGAGCAAGCCAGCTGGACTGGATAGCTGCTAAGGTCCCCTACAGTTCTAATCTATTCTTCCATAAATCCAGATGGATGATCTATAGTCATCTTAAATTCAAAATGTCCCAAATGAAACTTATTAGCTGCTCTTCCTTAAACCTAGCATTCCTTTAAATGTTACTATTTCTGTTAAGTGTACCAGTATCCTTCAAAGGAAAAGTTCAGAACCTTGCGGTTACCCTTGACTCTTCCTTTTCTCCCTTATGCCCTGTATCTAATCAGTTGTCAAACCTTGGTGGTTCTCCCCATTGCTGTGTGGTTTGTCCTTGGTTCTCGAAGAGGAGCATGATATCAGGGAGATGATGACATGACTTGCAATGGAATTTGATTTGAGTGATGGCGGGCTGGAGCCACAGCAAGGAAGCAGATAGCAACAATAATAATGATATATAACATGTATGTAATGCTTAAAAGTTTGCAAAGCACTTTGCATATGCTAACTCATTTGCTCCTCACAATAATCCTTTGAAGTAGGTGCTATTATGATCCCTACTTTACAGAAGAGAAAACTGAGATACAGAGAGGTTAAATGATCTGCCAAGGTCACTCAGCTAGGGAGTGTCTGAGGCCGGATTTGAACATGTTTCCTGACTCAAAGACATGTGCTCTATCCACTGTGTCACCATATAAATAGGAAGTTCTCATGATCTCAGACAAGGTTAAAGCTAAAGCAGATTTATGCAAAAGAAAAAACAGGCAAACTACACCATATGACATGTCAGCCATATTAATCAATATTGTTTTAGACTATTTAAAATAATTAGACACTATGTGGTTGGAACATTGTTGTGGTGTAGGAAATGATGAGTTGGTGGATTTAGAAAAATTTGGAAAGACTTGGACTTATGAAGGAATATATTATCCACCTTCAGAGAAACAGAGCACAAACAAATATAGTATGATCTTACATAGATGCGTGTGAATGTATGTATAAGATTACAGATATTGATGTATATGTGTGTGTGTCCGTCCTTCATTGCTGAAGAAGACCATGCCATCAGAGAAATAATGACATGACTTGCACTTGATGTTGTTTTTAGAGTGAGAGAGGGCTGTGCAGGTTACCAGCCTCACTTTTTCTCCAGAGCCATCTGAATCCAGTGACCAGATAATCATCAGGATGACTGGAGACGACCCAGGATGAGGCAATTGGGATTAAGTGACTTGCCCAAGGTCATATAGCTAGTGAATGTCAAGTGTCTGAAGTGAGATTTGAACTCAGGTCCTCCTGACTCCTGCACTGGTGCTCTATCCACTGCACCACCTAGCTACCCCTCATGTGTATGTATGCATTGTAAGTATATGCATGTATACATATGTTTGTGTATATGTGAATACATGTGTGTATATATGTATACATGTGTGTATATACACACACAAATACACATGCATGCTAGCTTAACTGTAGCCATCTTGGGAGCAGGGTGGGGGGAAAAGGGAATAAAAGAACAAAGCAAAGAGTACACAGCCAAGAACAAAATAAAACCTGCAAGGAAGCTAAGAAAAGATGGACAGCTCTGAACAAGATGAGTAGCATTTATTATATAGGGTTTCTTGAAATGACAAATTTATTGCTTTACATAATTTGCCTTCTCTCATGCTCTGTTGTGCATAGGGCAATGTTTTTTTTCTTTTCTTATTTTGTAAGTTTTTTTGTATGTTATTTTGTAATTTTTAGTATCTAAGTTTGCTTTTTAAATTTTTATTTTTTTCTTATTTTGTAATTAAGTTAAAAAAACAGACAAAAAAGGTTTTTTAATTAAAAAATAAATAGGTAGTTCTACCATAGCTTGCAATATTATACTCTATAATGGTTCTTCTACTCTGCTCTTTTGTGATCAGAAGACCACATGGGGAACAGTATTTCCAGTTCTGGGTGATATGTTTTAGGAGGGACACCAATGGAAGACTGACAGCGGAAGATGGCCACCATATGTAGGGTATAGTGCCCATGCTAGAGAGTAGCACTTCTTAAACTGTGGGTCATGCCCCATATGGACATGATCGAGAAAATTTGGCAACAGTAAAAGACTTCTGAATAAGCAATGATCAAAAATTACTTAAAATGCAAAGGGATAATGAATCTGAGATGTTTCTGGCAGTGCTTGCCTGTGTTGCATCTCGAAACCTCATTTTAGCCTTGGTTCTGAACACAGCATGTGCACTTTACACTGAGCATGCCCTCAGGCCACACAACAAATGCTTCTTAAATGCGAAAATGGGTCTCCAGAAGAAAAAGCTTAAGAAGCCCTGCTATAGAGGAATAAGCTGATTGAAAACAAAAGGTTTAACCTAGAGAAGGGAACATTTGTTCAAATGTTTGAAGGGTTCATGTGGAAGACAGGAAGATAACTTTACATGGCTTGGGGGATGATAAAAGCATAAAAGCTTATGAAGCATATTTCAATTAAGCATAAGGAAAAACCTCCTAGTGATTTGAGCTGTTGAAAAATGTCATGGCCAATTTTGAAAGGTGACGAATTCGCTGTCATGGGAGGTCTTCAAGAAGAGGTCAGATGACCACAAGTTAGATATTGTGGATAGGATTCATGCTTTGGGTAAAAGTGAAACTAGATGACCTTGCATGGCTCTGCCACTGACTTTGGCATATGTCACTTATTATCTCTTGGTCTCATCTGAAAAACTGGGCAAGTACATGAGAATCTCCTTTTATCCTAGGGATATCATAAAGGAATACAGTCTAACAGACAGAGTTGTTTAGGAGAAATAGGTTATAGAGAATAGTGAGAATTCTATAAAACATTCCAATTCAGTGCATCCTGGAGTCCAGGTTAGGTCTCACTTCCTCTCAGACTAACATCCATCAGCTCACCTTTGGCATCAAAGCACTGGGAAAGCCAATACTTCCCAAACACAACATCCATCCTCTCGCCATGTCGACAGACAAAGAGGCAACGCTTCTGCGGGCCGGGCTGGCTGTTGACTCGCAGGGGCTGTTCAAGGAATGAAAGAAAATAAGTAAGTGGGAAGTACTTTGAGGTAGTAAAGTGAATTACAAGGAGTGCTGAACTCAGTCACAAGAGCTCAGGTCAAATCCTGGCTCTGCATGTATGGCCTGTGTGACTTTGCATAACTTCTCAGGGATTCAGTTTCCTCATCTGTAAAGAAAGGGTTGAATAACATGACTTTTAAAGTCCCTTCCTGCTCTACACAGCAGATTCTCTGACAGTTGCGTGCAGGTGGGGCAGTGGGATTATTATTCTGATTAGTAAATAGCCATAAAGCTTTTTGATTTAATGCTGGATCTAAGAAGCTAAGGAGTCAGTCAACAAACATTAATTAAGCATTAATGCCAGGAACCATGCTAAGCAAAGAGGGGTAAATTTGGGAGACTCAAATCCAAAATAAAGAAAGGCAAAAAAATAGTCTTTGCCCTCAAGAAGCTTATATTCTAATGTGGGAGAAAACAATGTACAAAACTAGCTAGTATAATTTCTTTTTCCAAATAAGAACACTATTTGGTGGTAAGATGTCCTCAGAGAGCAGGACTACCATTACTGGAAAAGTGACAGTTCCTATAAAGAGTACACTGCCCATCCGGAGGACTACAGCAGCCTCCAGACTCTCCACTCTGACGCTATGTGTTGAGAGAATGGCTCTCTTTAGCCACTGTGCTGATCACAGAATAGTAAGGCTGGAAGAAGCCTCAGAACTTAGCCAATTTAATGCTCTGATTCTGCCAATGAAGAAATTGTAGCCCATGGAGATTGAGGGACTTGGCCAAGGTCACACAAGTAGCCAAGGGCAGGGCAGGGGGGTGAAACTGGATCCTGAGGCTGCAAAGCTAGTGCTTTCTCTGCTGCCCTTCTGGCCTCCTTCCCCAACTCCTGAGCTACAGTGGCTCCATTTTACTACCTGTGCCCTGGAGAGAGCAGCTGTTCTTCTCAAGCAGTGGAGACACAGGGAGAAAACTTGCCATTTCATGCACATCTTCTGCTCTGGTTCCCTGATTTAAACTGCATTCTAGCTGGATAAATCTGCTTGCAACATATGATCTGGTTAATCTTGCCTTAGAACTTCTACATTTTTTTCCTGTCAACTGGAATGTGTCCCCTCTCTACCTAGCTAGATCCCTTCTGATTCTAAAAACCTGGTTCTACATACACTGACAAAGCAAGGGATGAGAAGACTTGAATTGGACTCTCTCAAATTTACCAACTCTTTGACTGGGCAAAGTCATGCCTCACCGAACCTCAGTTTCCTCATCTGTAAAACGGGGGGAATACTACCTAGCTCAGCCTACTTTATAAGGTCATGAGATGCAAATTAAAAAAAATAAAAGCAGAAATGCTTTTAAAAGTGACATTATCATCTCCTTCTGGAAACCCACCCTAATTAACCCCACCTCAGTCCAATGCCACACTTACTCAAGTATGTATTCTTTGAGCTTTGGAGAGGAGAGACAGAGAGGCAAAGAGACAGAGACATAGACAGAGACACATAGGGACATAGAAAGAGACAGGAGAGAGAGAGAGATAAAGACAGAAAGATATAGAGAGATTAAGAGAGAAACAGAGACACAGAGATAGACAGACAGAAACACAGTAAGAGATATAGACAAAAACAGAGGCAGAAAAAGAAACAGAGATATGGAGACACAGAACAAGAGACAGGAGAGAAACAGACAGAGGGGCAAAGAGACATACATAGAGACAGAGGAGAGAAGAAAAGAAAGTGAGAAACAGAGGGACAGAGAGAAAGAGAAAAAGGAGAATTCTGTCTCTCTTTCAGTGGACTGAGATTTCTAAGTGCTTGGTTCACATCCCCTTCCTTTAGCCCCCCACAGTGCTTTGTGCTCAGCACATAATGCGTATTCAGCATTCTCTGACTGCATACATGTTAGCATCCCCCCCAAAAAGCTCTGGGAAGGACTGCTGCTATCTCTTTATATTGAATTGTTCAGGTTTAATTTCCATCCTGACCAACTGACTGGTAATGCTTTAATTAGTTACTAGAAACTCACAGCCCTTCCTTCTACCTTTTCTTTTTGAGCCAGCTATTCAAAACATGCTGCCGCTGACTGGAACACTGCTGGCTGGCCCTGAGTGTTCATTTACAGCCAATGAACCTGGCTGAACTGCGTAGGGGTAGCAGGTTCTCTCCAGCTGTTCCCAGCATTTACTTAGAAAAACCCTCTCCTCCAGCCAGTGTGGTTTCCTCACTCTCCCCAGGTTACATCTTGAGTTCGCTCCTTTTTCTGACTTTGTTCACCCTACCTAATGCATGTTTCCAAGAAAATCCTCCCCATTCTTCAAATCATCAGTCACCCCAAGAAGTCCTCTTACCCTCCTGGTCTACAGTGAGAACCCCCTTCTCTAAACTCTGATAGTACCTATTGACCATACCACTGATCTGACACTTCATCATACACTGTGTGGTTTAATTGGCTATATCTTTTCATGTGCAGATCTTATTTCCCCAGCCAGACTGTAAAGTCCTTGAGGGAAGCAAGAAACCAAGCCTCATATTTCTTTCTATTCTTCCAAAGCACCTAACCATATACAGTGGATCATTACTGGATTTGGGGATCAGACCAGGGTTCAAATATCTCCTCAGATATTTATTCACTGTGCGAACATGGGCCAGTGACTTCACTCAGAGGCCTAGTTCCAGATATGTAACAAGGACCAAGGACAAAGACCATCACAGGGGACAGGGGTGGGTGGGTAGGAAGATAATTATATTTGTACAACCTGCCTCAACCTCAAGGATTGCTTGAGAAAGGCACTTGGGAAGCATTAAGGGACAGGGATTAGACCCATGATTGGTAAAGAGCTCTCTCAGTATGGAACTTCCTCTGCCACTGCAGTACCTTCCCCACAACCTGTGTTCTTAGAAGGCTGCCATGAGGATTGATTGGTAACATGACTTATTAAGAGTCAAACAGCCAGTATGCGTTAGAGGCTGGTCTTAAATGTTGGTCTTTGTGACTCTGAGGCCAGCTCTCTAACCACCACACCAATGTGCTTCTCTATACACCTTAAAGCATGATATGAATGTGAGTGATGATGTCTGGTATGTGCTCAGTAAGAATCTATAGATCAAATGATTGTTAGAATGTTTCCCAAATGTTACTGGCCAAACTTACTTGCATGGGCTGGCAGATGATGGTGAGGGGAGACGTCTCCCCTGGACCCTGCTCCTCCTGCTGCCGCCTCTCCAAAATGCCATCACTGAACATGAGTGAGCTGGAGGACGATGATGTGCTCAGAATTGAATATGAACTACAGAGAAAAGGACAGGAAGACGTAAACTACTGGCACTCTGAGCAACAGCCCATGTGTTCTCTGGCCTTTAGAATGAACAAGAGAATGGGACTTAATTAACATGATAAACTATGGGTGGCAGTGATGGTGGTGGACAATGGTAAAGGGGAAGGACACGGCATCCATATTCCTTGGGAAGAACATCTAGTTCTACTTTGAAGAGACAAGCAGTTAATTAATTAAGGGTAGTCAGATTTACTTGTGCATGAATCCAGTTGGAAGCCCCTTCTGGGCAGGAATGGGGTCCATCATTTATACATTTCGTACCCTGTCACTGGCATGGTTGGTACCAACTATATATTTAGCTATAATGCCACAGCAATTATATGCCACTGTTTCCAGCTATCATTCCAGCTGAAAAGAAACAGAGGATTCCTGCTATTAATCTTATTGTCCACAGCCATGTTCATAGGAAGGGAGGGCTTTCTGTGGCCCTGTTCATTTGTCTTCACCTCTCTAGTCATGGAAACTTTGTGACTGCGGGCCTCCCCTTTCAAATGAGATAATCAAATGGAGATGCATTTCACAGGTGAACATCCTCACCATATGTGAAGGGACTGAGCCAAGAGCTTCCATTCAGAACTTAATAAAGGACTGTCAGAGCCCAACTAGGGTTGATGCTGAGTGGGAGCCAGTCACATCCAGCCCCTCTTTCCCCCTACATTAAGTTGTTTTGAATTAGTGAGCTACCAAGATGGCTCATCTCATAAATGTGGTCATTTAATTTTGGCTGTTGTATAAATTCAATGAAACATGTTCTCTGGCCTTTCTGGGCAATCTGAAGGGAAGCAATAAATGCCTGTGTTGCCCAAATACTTAGAAATGACAGCCTTTCTTCCTGCCACTAATAGGAATGACAGCCATCACAGCAACAAAGCAAATATGTGGAGCATCCATCGGCGCCAGCTAGCATATCAACCTCCTATTTTTTTTCTGACAGAAATCTGCCTCCCTGTAATGGCCCTTTCTACAACCCCCCCAGCTGGAGAAAAGCCAGCTTTCCTCTCTGCCTCAAAGCTTTGGGCATTTGTGGAATCATGTTGCCGCATTTTGCTGGTTTGTGCCTCCTCTCTTCTCAGCTCAATTATGGCCTTGAAGAGATCGACTGGCTTCCTTCCCTCCTTCCTGCATTTCACTGACAAAAACACTGTCAGCTTCCTCAGCTGTCAATGCAACAAAAGAGATAGGATTCACTTGGATTTGGGCTGTCAGTTTCAATAAGGTAACAATCAGGAACTTTATTTTGAAAACAGCACCAAAATCATCGCATCTCCCGAAAGACCACAGCTATGCTTGTTCATGCCTTGTTTTGAAAATGCATCCTGAGATTGTGTAGCTTAGCCCACCCAGCTCAGGTGAGTGGTCTGTACTATGAAAATCAGTCAACCATTGGAGGAATCCAGACTGCCTAAGTCCTAAGGACATATTTTCTTAAGAATAGTGAAGAGAACTTGGAAAAGCATACAGAGGACTGGAAAATAGGAAGGATAAGAAACATATAGAAAGAGATTGTGTAGCCAAGAGAAGCAAAGTGTGAAAGGAGTTCTTATAGTTTTATAATAGGTAAAACTTGTAAGGTGACATTAAGGGGTGGGGAGAGAGGGAGAGAGGGAGAGAGGGAGAGAGAGAGAGGGAGAGAGAGAGAGAGAGAGAGAGAGAGAGAGAGAGAGAGAGAGAGAGAGAGAGAGACTGTGTGTAGGTGTTATAAAAATGAGTTTTAAGGAATGTGTACAGTTTCCTTTCCTTAGTGACTCATATTTTTCTGGTGGTTAGTAGGAAAGAAATCTGAGGTTTGCTTCATATATTAAAGATGCTTTTCTATTAGAACTTACCAACTTAAATCTGAACTTATGGAGAGGAAAGGGATGTGGGATAGAGATTAGAAAACATTCTTGATTCTGTATTTATGACATGTTTCTAAAGTTAATGAAGGGAGGGTTTTTCTCATCTTTTCTTTCCCTAGACAAAATATAGGCTCGAATTACCTCCCTCTGCTTCTCTTTAATGATTGTTAAAAAAAAAATAGTACTAATTTCAGTCACTACATATTGGCATGAGGCAGAGCACAGGTTTAACTATGAGGGAAGAAAAGCAAACCAGCCCCCTCCCTCTGGCAGGATGCCTGGGAACACAGGACAGGAGAGCCAGGGAGAGCTTTCACTCTTGTACCAATCAAGGATGGGTATGCTTTGGTCTTCCTCATTTTAGATGAGTTGAAGGGTCCCACACAGGCTGCGATGAGGATCAGACTCATCTGGGGATGGGCACAGAGGACAGCCCAGAGAACAACCACATCCTGAGAATGGCACGCCATCTTTCAGAAAGGTCTATCACAGTCACTGACGCCATACCGCCATGATAGTGTGTACAGCACTTGAGTTGGAGTTGGTAAGACGTAGGGTGGATCCGCCACTCAGACACTTACAGTGTGTGACTGCTCAACTCACTTAACTTCCTTCTCTGAGCCTTCCTTATACGTAAAACGGGTATAAATAAAAGACCCTACATCACAAGGCTACTGTGACGATCAAATAAGATGATACCTGTAAAATATTTCCAAAAGCATTAAATAAACGGCAACTAATATCATTACTGACTCAGCAAGGGGGAAACTTAAACTTGCCTGGCCTGCTTTGTGGAAGCCACAGAACATGCTGCAGAAGCAGCAATCACTAACATTCATACATCCCTTTAAGGTTATCAAAGGGTTATGTCCACTGATCCTTATAACAACCCTGTGAGAAAGGTGCCATCATCCCTGTTTTACGCCTGAGGAAGATAGGCTGGATGAGTGAGTGGCCCAAGGTCACAAAGTTAGTTAATGTCTGAGACAGAGTTTGAACTCCAATCTTTCTCACTCCAAAGCCTGTCCTCTACATAATCTAGCTAGCTGCCTGCAGAGCACACTGTGTTGGAGACACAGCATTTACCCCTAGGGCTGGGAGGGCAGGAATCCCAAACAAGTGAAGGTCAAGGGCACTGGGATATCTCCCAAGTAACACTTCACTCTAGGTCTAACAGTAATACTAATAATTATTGTAATAATAGCTAATATTTATATAGTGCTTACTCTGTGCCAGGCACTGCATTAAATACTCTACAATTATTGTCTCATTTGATCTCCATGACAACCCTGTGAGATAGGTGCTACTATTATCTCCACTTTGCAGATGAGGAAACTGAGGCAAAGAAATTAACTAACTGACTTGCCTAGGGTCACACAGCTCATAAGTGTCTGAGGTCAGATTTGAACTCGGGTCTTTCTGACTCCAGACTCTGTGTTCTCTATCCACTGTGCCACCTGACTGCCCCATGCATCCCCCCTATGGGTCCTACCTCCCCAAACAGAGGAATAATAGCAATTTATATCTGATTATGAGAATTGTAAATGGTGAGGTAGTGCTGTCCATGTACCCTCCTTCCCAAGTCCTACAGAGCTAACCAGAAGCCTGGGGACTATACATCTTCTGTCCCCTGGACTTCAAGTGTCAAACAAACAAAACAAAAGACCCCATTCTGCATATCCTGCTTCGGTTCTGTTGCCCTTTTTTCTGTGCGATTGTTTTGTGTTATGAAGACTATCCATAAAAAGCAGTAGACCTCAAGAGTCTGCTTACCCATGGAATATCCAGGTACTGCATTCATCTGCCTTGGTAATGTAATTCTCGGGCAGGAGCCCAGAACAGCCAGTGGTTAAGGAGGTGCCATAGATCCAGCCCTCACTGGTACTTGTCTGCTCCATGGGAGACATGAAAATGAAGTCTCCAGGTACCAGCTCCAGCTCATCGTCATTTTGTGGAGTGTAGGGATAGATTACCTGTAGCGTCTGAGAAAGAGAAGGAAGGAGGCATGTGAAAACTTTACCCACACTAGGGATATAAATGGTCTTGTGATGGGGCAAGTTGTTTTATCCTAGCCTATCCTGCTGTTCAGTTGTTTTCAGATGTGTCCAACTCTTCATGACCCCATTTGGGATTTTCTTGGCAAAGATACTGGAGCAGTTTTGCCATTTCCTTCTTCAGCTCATTTTACAGAGGAGGAAACTGAGGCAAACAAGGTTAACTGACTTGCCCAGGGTCACACAATAAATGACTGAGACCAGATTTTAATTTGAGTCTTCCAGATTCTAGGCCTAGAACTCTAGCCACTGAGCCACTTAACTGCCTCCTAGGCAAACAGAGGTTAAGTAACTTGCCCAGGGTCATACAGCTAAGCCAGTAAGTGTCTGAGGCCAGATCTGAACTCACCCTATCCAACACTCTACCCACTACCTAGTCTTTTACTGGAAAGAATCACAAAAGATCCTCCTTTTTCAAGTAGATATTATGGCTTCCTATTGTGTCTAGAACGAAATATAGACTCCCATATTTAGCTTTTAAAGTCTTTTACAACCTTGTCCTCACTTCATTTTTCCAGCTTTATTAGCCAAACTGTCTTTCCTTCTGTTCCTCACATGCAAAACTCCATCTCTTCTGTTTTTGAGTATAATTCATTCCCTCCTCACCTCTACTCAGGGCTGTGCTGTAGTCAGAGAGATGATTGTCAAATTTTCAGTGTGAGAATTTGCACCTTGGAAATTGACAAATGCTACAAATCTGGGCTTGATTTAATGTTCTGTTAATTGTACAGATTTACGAAAGTGATGAAGAAAATGTCAATAATGCAGATTAAACAAACAACATGGAGTGTATATATGTGTGTATAGATATAGATTTTTTTTTCCTTTTCTTGATTTTCTAGGCCACTAGTGTCAAACTCTAATAGAAATGGGGTCACTAAACTCATACATAAGGATCTCTGTGGAAGCATATTGATTTCGAAAACTACATATTAACATTATCTATGTTCCATTGTATTTTTATTTATTTTGTTAAATATTTCCCAATTACATTTTAATCTGGTCCAGGTTCCTTTGGGAGGGTCATGGAAGACCTCTGTATCTACACTCAAGAAAATGATAGAGAAAATGTTAAAAATTAGATTAAACTTAAAAAGTGTGTCCTGCATATTTTTTTTTTTTTGGAGATCCAGTTGTTAAATATTATCAGCACAGGGATACCTCTTCCTCATGGAAGTTCCCTCTTCCTTCAGGATGCAGCTCAAACCTCCCCTTCCCATTTCCTGATCCTTTCTCTCAAACTACCTTGCACTTAACTACTTTGTGCTCATCTCCTTATATTTCTTTCCATATACGTATATTATGTCCTTACTGTCTCCCCTGAAAAATATAAATTACTAGTGAGTGGGGATCATTTTTTTTCCTATTTGCCTGTCTTATTGTTGGTGATTAATGCTTATCAATTTGATTGATCTGAAAAAAAATAATCCATATCCTTTGTAAATGGATTTATGCTGGATACTTGACAGGCTGGTCTAGATTAATTTCCCAGAACTGCTTTAACAGAGATTGTTTCATTTTTTCTGTTTTATGTCTCCAGGGCCTTACACAGTACCTGGCACAAAGCAAATGCTTGTTGGTTGAATGATTGACTTCACTCATGAGGGAAGAGATTTCATTTTTGGAATAACATCTAAATACACCAGAGGCATTTCAGGAAACTGTTCCTTGCAAACAGATTTGGACCCAGTCACCCACTGTCCCATCTGCTAGTGTAGGCACCAATGTAAAAAAATTTTTCCCCCCAGGGAAAACCATTCTTCTCTGTAGAGCCCAAGTGGGCCAGATGGTGAGAATATGTGTGAAGGTCTACGTCTTCCAACATGGAGGGCACTGGAATTCATGGGACAAATAGTAGAGCTTTGTTATTTGGTCATTTCAGTTGTGTCCAATCCTTTGTGATTCCATTTGGGGTTTTCTTTGCAAAAATACTGGAGTGGTTTGCCATTTCCTTCTCCAGTCCATTTTATAGATGAGGAAACTGAGATATTAAGTGACTTGCCCAGGGTCACTCTGCTAGTGTTTGAGGCCAGATTTGAATTCAGGAAGATGAGACTTCCTAACACTCTACTTTGCCACCTGGCTGCCCTAATATTAGAGCTAGAAAGCACCTCAGTCTAAAAAACCCTCATCATATAGGATACAATGAGATGACATTCATAAACCTCTGTAAACTTTTATATTTATATAGCAAAAGTGCTAGATAAATGTTCATTACTACTACCAATATTACTAATAGTACCACTGTTATTGTTACAGGTGATGAAATGAAAATCTAGAAAGTCTGTTATTTGCCAGAGTCACCTCACAAGTTCGAGGCAGAGCCAGAATTAGAATCCAGGTTTCCTAACTCCCAATTCAATATTTTTCCCCTTTCATCATGCTGAGAGTTTCTCCCCAGGTTAAATATTTCCTGGTTACCCCTACTCCTCTGGCAACTATGCTGGGTGGGACCATGAGCCAGTCACTTCACTGGGGGCACAGCTGAGAAGTCAGACTAGGCAAAAGAAGGTAGTTAATAAAGTATGTCCTGGACTGGACGCAAAGGGATGGACCAATAAATAACCTTTCAATAAAATAACCTTGTAATGTAAGATTATGCTCAGTTCTTTTAAATTTTACTTATTAAGGCCTATCCACGCCCTTCTCCTCGATCCACATCCTCTCCCCAACTCCCAAGTCTGGCTTCCTTCCCAGATACATCCCCGCCTCCCTCAGCAAAGAGCTCTATTGTATGCATTCGTGAAACTGATTAAGAACAACATCAGAAGACATTTTCTCTTAATCATAGGGATGCATGCGTAATAAATCCACTAAAAAGAACGTTCCTTCCCCGGGAACAGGGTGGAGGGAGAAGGGTCTGCGTCAGGAGGAAACAAGCCCAGTCTAGAGCTCTTCACTCACTTAAAGAATTCTATAGCTGAGAAGGGCCTGAGAAACCATCTCGATACCCCCTTTACAAGAGGAAACTGAGGCTCAGACAGGAAGCAACTTGTCTAAGGTCACACAGACAGTGAGTGGCAGAGCTGGGATTCAAGCCCAGGTCTTTTTGAACATAAATTCAGTCCTTTCTCCACTCCACTCCACTGTCTGGTACTTAACCTGGGCATGGTCTCTGTTAAAAATGCTTTTTTTCTCATGCATCTATCTTCTAAAGAGGTCAACATCACAGGGAAACTGACTTCAGCACATTCTAAGGAAGATCTTTCTAATGATTAGAATTGTTTGAAAATATAGCAGACTGCCTTAGGGAGACAGTGAGCTCCCCATCATTGGACATTTTATGGTGAAGGGCAGAGGCTGAATATTTGTCAAGGATGCACAAGAAGAGGCTCATAATATAGGTACTGGGTTGGACTGAATGGCCTTATTTAAGGTCCATTCCTACTCCAAGAGCTTATACTTCTTACCTTAGGAAGGTAGTATGGAATAACTGATGGGAGAGGGTTCACATCCTGCCTCTTACTCAAACTAGCTGTGTGACCAAGGACGGGTAGGTCACTTAACCTTCTCATCATCCCCAGGCAATTCTCTTAGATGATGAATTACAGATGATCTACTGACCCTACCCTGGTGGAGGGAGTTTCTACAGTGACAGTTCCTTACATCTTTTTGTGAAGAGATCATAGGAACAAGGATAGGTAACCATGTTCTGGAGATTACAAAAAAGAAACTGAGGAACAGAAAAAGGTGGAGATAAGCCCCAGATGATGAAGTGAAGTGAAGGGGTAGTGCTAGGATTACCTAAGATTCACAATTACTCAAGGTTACATAGAAAAGTAATCTTGAGGTTGCGAAACATCATCATTATCACCATCACCATCATCATCTCTAGCATTTATATAGAACTTTAAGACTTGCAAAGTACTTTAGAAATCTCATTTTATCCTTACAACAACTCTTGACACTATTATTATACAAAGCAACCCTTGGTGCTATTATCATTTTACAGATGAAGGAGTTGAGGCAGATGGGGCTGAAGGATTTAAGTACCTGTCACACAGCTAATAAGTGTTTCATATGATAAAGTGTGCCTTATCAAGGCTAACTCCTCTACTTGTTCAAACAATCCCATTCCATTCTATCTCCTCCAATAGATTGCCCCCTATGTTGTCTGCACTCTCTCATTTATTTTCAATCACTTCCTCTCTACTGGCTCATTTCCTACTACCTACAAACATGCCTGTGTCTGTCCTGAAAAGCCCCCTCCCCTTGATCCTTTGATTTCTGCTATCATCTTATATATTTTCTGCCCTTTGTACTGAAGCTCCTTAAAAAGGCCCTCTACAATATGTGCCTCTACTTTCTCTCCTCACAATCTGGCTTGTGACTTTATCATTCCACCAAAACTGCTCTCTCCAAAGTTACTAATGATCTCCTAGCTACCACATCTAAGGGCGCGTTCTGGATCCTCATTCTCCTTGACCTCTCTGTAGCTCTGACACCGTTGAACACTCTCTTATCCTTGATACTCTCTTCTCTCTAAGTCTTCAGGACATCATTCTCTCCTGGTTCCCCTACATATCTGACCAATCCTCTGTCTCCTTCTCCAGATCACCCATAGGTGTCCCTCAGGGTTCTGTCCTGGGCTGGGCTCTCCTTTTCTTGTCTCTCTATTACTGCTTTACTTGATGATCTCATCAGCTCCCATGGATTTAATTACCATCCCTATGCTGATGATTCTTAAATCTACCTTCCCTGTCCCAATATTTCTGCTGACTTCCAATTTCACATCTCCAACATCAGACACTTTGAACTGAAAGTCCAGTAGATATCTTAAAATCAATATATTCAAAATAGAACTCATTTATCATTTCCCCAAATCCTCCCTGCCTCCTATCTTCCCTGTTACTTAGAAGACAACACCATCCTCCCAGTTCTTTGGGCCCATGATCCAGAAGTCATCCTGGATTTCTCACTATCTCTTACCCTCATATCCAAGTTGTTGTCAAGACCCAACAATTTCACCTTTGCATCCTTGTCTCCTCTGACACCGTCACCATTCTGGTGCAGCCCTTCTCATATCACACCTGAACTGACTGTAATAGGTGGGTCTGCCTGCCTCAGATCTCTCCCCACTCCAATCTATCCTCCATTTAGCCACCAAAATGATTTTCCTAATATGAAGTTTTGATCATGTCATCTCCCCTACTCAATAAATTCCAGTGACTCCCTATTGCCTCCAGGAGCAAATATGAAATGCTCTGGCATTTGAAGTCCTTCACAGGCGAACCTCCTCCCACCTTTTTGGTCTTCTTACATCTTACTCTCTGACACACACTTTTCCATCCAGAGACACTGGCTGTTCCATAAACAAGACACTCCATCTTTTTGCTCTTGGCATTTTCTCCGGTTATCCCTCATTCCTGGAAGGCTCTCCCTCCTCTGATCCATCTATTGACCTCCCTGGCTTCTTTCCAATCCCAACTAAATTCCCACCTTCTATATCTTCCTCAGTCCATTCTGATTCCAGCGTCTCTCCTCTCTTATTTCTTATCTATCTTGTATATAGTTTGCTTTGCATATATTTGCTTACATGTTATTCCCCTCCCCCCCATTAGCTTATAAATTCCTTGAGGATGAGGACTATCTTTTGCTTCTTTTTGTATTCCCAGTGCTTAGCACAATTCCCAGCATACAGCAGGCACGTAATAAATGTTTATTGAATTGAGGCCAGAGTTGAAGTCAGGACTGATTAAAGACTAACAATCTATCCATGGTGCCACAGTACAGGTTAGAGAAGCAAATGGCTAGCTTTGCATTATGTCGTTTTGCTCTTACATATGTTTTCCATTAATACGTCTACTTGTAAGATTCTAATTGTGTGTGTGGCCTGAATCATCCTCTAAATTGTATGCTCCCCCAATAGATTAAACTTTGTTGAAATTACAGTTTGTTAGATGTCTACCATCTCTCTGTGGAGGAGAGCTATGGCTCTGTGTGGAGCTGCTGAGACAGACCAGACCATCCTTTGACCCTTATAGCTCTCAACTGCTACAGACAGACAGCCAAATCCACCATAGTCTCAATGTACCCAATAAAGTAAAAGGTCCTGCACAGAAGCATGTTGGGTATCTGCACATCCAAACCTAGCGAACCTACATACAAATGGAAGGCAGACCTTGGTGTGAATCCCACCTCAGGTACTTACTAGCTGTGTTTCCTTGGCCAAATAACTTCACCTCCCTTACCTTCAATTTCCTCATCTCTAAAATAAGGATAATAATAACATCCACCTGACATGCTTGTTGTGAGTACCAGAAGAGATGATACAGGAAAAGTGCTTGGCACACCTCATGGTTTTATGTCATTATTACTATTATTAAAAAGTAGAGTGATTACCTTCATTCACCTCCTATAGGAAGCCTTTCCTCATTCTTTGGCTGTTAGCCTTCTACCTCTTCTAACCACCTTGGATTTGTTTACCTGTTTTCATAATGCTTCCCTCTGCACCCCCTCTCTCCCATATAAGCTCACTGAGGACAGGGGCTGCTCTTCTTTCTTTTTTTTTTGCATTTGTATCTCCAGTACCTAGCTCAGTAACTTCCACATAGTAGGTGCTTTTTAATAAATAATTTGGTATTGAATTGGATTTGAAGCTCAAACACAGAACTCATCCTGGCTTTCCCCTTTCCTTGTTGAGGTGCTGTCTTGGATCAATCAGATCCTTTCTCTGGTTGCCTCCCTGACACAACTGGTCAAGAGAGAGAGATACAATCAGTTAAGCCCAAGGGACAAGAGGTTACTACACAAATGCAGGAAGGCTCTATTAAGGCAAACGGACTTCAAAGTGGAAATTCTATTCTGAGGGGGCTACGCAAAGAGCTACTGAAAAGAACAGTAACATATGAGCTTTTACACATTCAAGATAAAAAGGGACAAGTTATTTTTAGACGATAATTCATGTGGGTGTTTGCAGTCTCTCTCCCCCTCTCAATCTCTTTCCTCTGTGCCAATTGAGCGAGAATGTGGGTCAGGCAGAAAAGCAATTACCCTTTGTGTTAACTGGAGGGCGGTGTTGATTAGAAGACATTCCTGGTAAAATTCCATGGCCACCTTTCTTCCCCACTCTTCTCATAAAAGGAGGCCATTCCAGAGTTAGCTTCACTTTTCAGATAATTCTTCCCAGATTCTAAGGGCAAGGTACTTTCTTCTCTTCCTCCTCTAGGTCCCATCCCATCTAATTCCTGGAATGTCTTATCTTCTAGGTAAGGGCAAGCCCAGCCTGGATGCTTAGTGCTTCTAGAAACTCTCTCAGGGATGCAGAAAGAGACAGCAGGATTCCCACCAGCCAGTCCATACTCTGCCTTTAACCTTGGAGCAGTCACTTAGAGCCTATTTCCTCATATGCAAAGAAGGGATTATGAAAATACCTGAAACCACTCAGCTCTCAGCTCAAAGAATATAATGCAGGAAAATCACCTTTTAATAACAGGATAAACAAATGCACTGTTATTAACAATAATGTACTCTTCTCTCTAACTAGACAATAATCTCCTTGAAGACAAGGCCTTGTTTTTCTTCTATTTCTCTCTACTCCTTCTCCCACCCTCCCCCATGACACCTTAGACATAAGAAGTGTTTAATAAATAGATGGTGAATGTTTGGATGTTATGTTTTATTTGTTTGTATTTTTCTTACTAAAATATTCTAGAGAGGGCCTTTTGAATTTTTATTTAAGATGATGCTTTCCAATGTTTAAAAGTGTTTCCACATGTATTACCTTTTCTAAATTCCCAAAGCATCCCAATGAGGTGTACTCTGGCCAAATGTTATCATCTTTAGTTTACAGCTAAAGAAACTGAGCCCCAGAAAGTTTAAATGACTTGCCAACAAATCTGTTGGTAAGATCTGGGCCATGTTAACAGTTTAGCAGAAGAAACAGCTTCGGTAGAAGGGGAGGTCCTTGAGGACTGTGACTGTTTAGTTTTGTCTTTGCAGTCCCAGACCTAGCACATAACTGAACAAAGACCACCAGAGTGAGGAAGAATCTCAAGCCACAAGCAAGAGTGGGAATCTACCTGTTGTTCCTTTTTCCAGGCCCACTAACTTACATTTTTAGGTTAAGGAGCATATGCACGTCCATATGTCTGTGTGTTAGGGGCAGAATTGGGACTAGAATCCAGGTCTCCTAGCTCCTAGTCTGACACATTTTTCTGTTATTTTACATTGCATTTCTTTGGTACCCACCTGTAGGACCCAGCATGGGACTGTGTACATGGCAGGTGCTTAATCCATGTTGGTAGGTAGCTAAATTCAGAGGGCAGGTCTGGTAAGGATAGGTGAGAGAGAGATTACCTCATGATTAGCAAATCGGATGTCTCGAGAGAATATGGTAGCAACCCAGTCACACCCCAGTTTGACATCTATATTCTGGGCCAGTTTCTCCAGAGTGGGCAGGTGGCTGGCTTGGAAGTGGTAAGCTAGAGTCACATGAAGCTGCTTCTTATGGGGTTCCACGTGCACCTCTGGGAAAAGGAAGAAAGAGAAGGGTCTGCAAAGTGGATGCCAAAGCAGTCTTGGGAATTAAAGGCACAGTGTAGCAAGAGGTCCCACTAGACTTGTTTCTCCCAAACACCAAGCCTATAGACTGCAAATCAGTCACAAAGGTACTCTCGCTCATTTGAAGCAGCAATATGGGGAAAAGAGAATAACAAATTAATTCTGTAGTAATGTTTCTGAAAATCAATGAAAGCCCATTCGATTAGGTCAATATTTATTAAGTGCTCACTGTGTGCAGGGCACTGTGATGTTCCAATATAATGGGGAAAGATACAAAATCTAGAGAAGATACTACATGTAACCTCATGCAACTCAGTCTAGTGGGGGATGTGACATACATACAAATAGCTTCTATACAAGCTAGCAGATGTCAAATGCATTACAGAAGTACAAAACAAGCACCAGGTGAAGTCTCAGGGAAGAAAGGTCACTATTAACAAGGTCATGAAGGAAGTGGCATTTAAGCCAGGCTTTAATGAGGAGCTCAGTAGAGGGAGGTAGACTGGTATACAGGAGATATACTGGGCATAGGGCAAGGACAAAAGCATACAGACAGGAAAATTCAGGGCACGTTCAGGGGCAGAGAATGTTCCAGAGATTTAACAGAAACAAGGTGGGGGCCAAGCTGTGGAGGGTCTTAAATTCCAATCTAAGGAATCCAGATTTTACTTAGTAGGTATTGGGGAACCAATGAAGAATTCTGACCAAGGCATAAGAAATTATTCTGGTGTCAGTGTGAAGGACACATTGAAAAAGAGAAAATAAACGTAAAGGGGACAGATGTAAGATAAGTCACGGAGGCAGAATGAACAAGATTAGGTAATGAGATATGAAAAAAAGGAATGGTTCAAGTTAACACCCAGCTAGCCTCATCACAAATGATGAGACCATGGTACTTGGCATGTATATGGGAAACCGAGGCCTAGAAAATGACAGTTGCCTTCCACCTGCAAGGCTGTCCAGCAAGTCTGAAGAAAATTCCCAGTGTAGACAGCATCCCTGGTCAACAGGTTCTATGTCTGGTGCAATGAGAAAAGAGAACACTGGGTCAAATACTTTCAGGACCATGATATCATTACAATGCCCAGGGGTTCTTTATGGGTAGTATTATCTGAAATGCTTTGTAAAAAGAAGAAAAAGCCATCCAAGTGGTGGAGTAATTTACTATCCATTTAAAATGAGAAAAAAATAAAAGCAGGATTGATATAATGGAAAAAAGCACTAGATTTATACCACCTGTGTGATTTAACTTTTCTGACCTTAGTTTCCAGATCTATAAAACGCAGACAATACTTACACTACCCAACCTCTTCTGCTAACTAGTTGTATGACCAGTGGGCAAGTCATTTCTCCTTTTTGGGTCTTGGTTTACTCATCAACAAAATGAGAGGATTAGATGATCTCTAAGGGTCCTTCTAGCTCTCAAGTCCATGATCCTATAAATTGAGATTGAGATCCCTATAATTTTATTTGGGTATTGTCCACAGTAAGAGGAGTAGTGGGTGTAGTAATCAGAGGCTATGCCATAGGCTAAGTCCTCTAGGGAGACTCTGGTTTACATAGTGTTTGAGCCTGATGGGAGAATCTAGTTCTTCCATGAGACTCAGGCATACTCAGGCAAAGAGATAATGCGGACACACTTGCGTTGATTTTCTATAATACATTCATGTTACAAAGGATTCTCAAACTGGTTGGAACCTCTTTTAAGCGTAGGTTTTTCAGAATTAAACCAATTTTACTAGACCCACCCAATTCTGTCTGTTGCCACCAGGGGGCAATAAGGTGGCAAAAAACCCTAGATCTCTCCAAGTTGTTAGGGAGTGACAAAAGGCCCCTCAGTGGCATAAGCTTTAAGCATCCATAAGAGTTGTGGCTGAGCCTGCTCTAGTCAATAGCGAAGGTTTTGGGTTCAGCGGCTACATCATTGACATTGGTTCCTGACAATAAGCCCTCTGCCTAACCTCAGATGCAGGATTTTAATAGGCTCTGACAGCAGGTACAGTTCAATGAGGGAAAACCACTTCTCTGAGGTACCATCAAAGGAACAGGAAATAGTTTGCTTCCCAAGCTATTTCTCCAATATATTAAGGTTGTCTGGAAGGCCAGTCTTCCAAAAACCCTTCTTAATGGGGAAACTGCTCTTCTGGAATGAGAGGAAATCTGAAAAGGCAACCAAACCCAAAGTGCTGAAAAACATGACCAAGTACAGTGTCATGTTCAAGGAGGGGCAATTAGGCTGGAATCACTGAATCACAAAGTATGCGAAGGGGAGTAGTATGAGGAGATTGGAAATCTGGAAGGGCCTATGCCATGACATAAGTGAAATGCCAGAGGACTTTGTATTTCATCCTGGAGGTAATAGAGAGTCACTAGAGTTTACTGAGTAGGAGGGTGATGTGATCAGATCTGTGTTTTAGGAAATTATCTTGGTAGCTAAGTGAAGAACATACTGGAGAAGAGAAAGTCTGGATTCAGAGAGACTAATTAGAAGGCTTTTGCAGAGAGATTAACTAGAAGGCTAGAGGCAATAAGGGCCTGAAATAGGGTGGAGGCTCTGCGTGATACTGAGAAGGTAAAAATGACAATATTTGGCAACAGACTGAATATGGGTAGAGCATGACAGCGAGCCAAGATTATAAGCCTGAGTGACTGAGAGGACAGAAGCAACCCAAAACTCCTAGGATTCTGGGAATAGGAAGTGTGTGAGGGAGAAAATGAGGAGTTCTTTTTCTGGACTCACTGAATTTAAGATGCTTAAAAGGACCATGTAGTTTGAAATGCTGCAGACATGAGAGATGGGGACTTAGAAGTGAAATTAGGGTTGTTATTGCTGTGTAGTCATTTTTCAATTGTGTCCCATTCTGTGACCCCATTTGGAGTTTTCTTGGCAAAGATACTGGAGTGCTTTGCTATTTCCTTCTCCAGTGTATTTTATAGATGAGAAAACTGAGGCAAACAGGGCCAAGTGATTCACCCAGGGTCACACAGCTATTAAGCGTCTGAGGCCATATTTGAATTCAGGTCTTCATGATTCCAGCCTGGCACTGTGCACTGTGCCACTATCTAAGAATCATCTCCATAGAGAAGACAGTTGAATTCTTGGGAGCTGATAAGCAAATGAAATAGCATATAGAGGAAGAAGAGGGCCTCCTATAGACCTTTGAGAGACAACTGCTGTTAAGGTGTCAGAGAGCATGGCAAGGATGAAAATCCAGTAAAGGAGGCTAAGAAGGAGAGCTCTGAGAGATAGGAGAAGAGCCAAAAGATAACAGTGTCATGAAAAACCAGAGACGGGAGAGGAATATACAATAAAAAAAACCTGATGGACAGCGTCAAGTGCTTAAGAGAGGTCAAGAAGGGTAAAAATGGAGAAAAGGCCATAAGACTTGGTAACTTTGGAAGGAGCAGTTCAGGAAACTGGGACTCTCAAACATGGAAGTCTGAGGGGGCTACACAGCCTTGGGCTTTACTTCATCTCTGGGGACTTCAGTTTTCTTATTTGTAAAATGAAGAGGTGGACCAGATCATTCCCAAGGTCCCTTTCAGCTGTGACATTCCAAGAAGTTACAATGATTTAATTGTTCCACGAACACCTTGTAATTCCATCTTCCCTAATCTTACCCCATCCTGGCCAACCTCATTTTTGTCTTGGATTTTCATCGATGCTATTTTCAGCCCATTCATTTTTCATCCCTCAACAAACATCTTCCCTCTTTTCCTTTATCTATCAAAAAAATGACCTGATGATTTCTCTTTACCCTGGCTACTATTAAGGTTTTGCTTACACCTCATCTCCTCCACCAAGGTCTCTCCATCACTCTAGCTCTTTTCTCAATTAGTTTTGCTTTATTATCTTTATTTTTCTTCTAGACTTAGTAATCAATGCCAAAAGCATTCAAATAAACAGAATGAAAAATGGTATCCTGTAAAACCAAAAACTCCAAATTCTGTACAACTCTCAGCTGCTTCGGCACTTATAATCAGTCAGTCTCCACAGTTTGGCATTTCACTGCTCTTCACGACCTCACATGCTACTTTAGTCTATCTAGATTATAAGCTCTAGATTAGCAAAGAACTAATAATAATAGCTAATATTATATGTGCTGATTATGTTTCAGGCACTGTGCTCAGCACTTTACTATTATTATCTCATCTGATCGTTACGATAACCTTGGGAGGCTGGTAGGGATTATTATTATCCCCATTTCAGAAATGAGGAAACTGAGGCAAACAGATTCACTGGCTTGCCCAGGGTCACATGGCTAGTACTATCTGAGGCTGGATTTAAACTTAGATCTTCTTGACTCCAGGTCTGGGACACTCTACTCACTGAGCTCCACTTCCTTCTTCCCACAGCTAGACACAGAACAGATGCTCAATAAATTCTTGCTGATTTGACTGATGAATCCTTAAGGGAGCCTGTCTTTGCCCTGTTCCTCTCTGTGTCTTTCTTTGATCACAGAATTATGTCCCCCTTTTGTGTCTGTTCTTTATTTACGCCATATACTAACAAACCTCATTAAGCTAAGTGAGTCTGTTTGGAACTGTACCCTCACAGAAGCTAGCATTGTAACCCTCACTTTCCTCTCTCCTGCAGAATAAACACACACAACAACCACTCCTTTCAGCTATTTCCTTTGATGGGAAATCTCAGTTGGATTAAACTGAAAGTCATAGTTGAAATAAAAGGAGAGAGACATCTTTATGAGGCTGCATTTTTAAGGCTGGCCCATGAGGCTGAAGCTCATGTAATGAATTTTAGCAAATAAAGGGAACTAGCTCAGTGAATTAATAATATTATTTAAATAATAAGTGACCATATGGTTCTGACCAAGTCCTTTGGCTCCCAAAGAACTACATGGTATAATGGGACAAGAGTCACCACGTTCAAAGTCAAGTCTGAGTTCTAATCCTAGGCTCTTCTACTTACATGCTATTTGAGCTTGGGAAAGTTACAATTTGAGTCTCAATTTCCCCATCTGTAAAGTGGGAATAGTAATGTGTATACTACATAATTGCCCTAACCCAGAGGGATGCTATAAGGCTCAAATGAGATAATGTAAATAAAAGCTTTTTATTACATAAACTTGAAATACTATGATTATTATCAGACCTAGATAAACAATTGGATGGGAATGAGTATTGGGAAAAGAAAGATTCTTGAATTCTGAACTGGGGAAGGGGGATGTTGTTATACTAGCATGGCATTGGAGGCCAGCTGTGGGTTGCTTCCTGCTTTCATCAAGGAGTATGAAAGACAACTAAATATCTCCCTCACTCTCTCCCTCCTTGCCCCAGCCTCCAACCAAAGCAGGCGCCTCAAATAACATGGTACCATAAGTGGGATGTTGGTTTAGTGATGGGGAGGGGTTGTCTAGGTGCTCCTGGTGAGAGAGGCACCCTCTGCCATGATACTTTCCAGCCATCTTCATGCCAGGGGTGTCCTCACTAGCTACCCTGCTCTCCTGCTGCTGATTGTTCCCTAACTTTCTTGACCCAGACTCATCGCATTGCCTGCCATCTTTGTGCACTCCATGTGCCCAGCCCTCTTACACCCCTCCCTTTCCACCTCTAGCTCTTGGAATAATAATCAAGTCAACGCTACCATTTCTGGAAAAGACATTTTGATTGTTCCTGAATGGCATTCAATATTCCTGTGACTTCCCAGTCTAAAAGACCCCCTCCCTTTGTATGCGTTCACTTCTCCTATTACAAAAGTAAGTTGACAAGGACTGATTCTCTTTTCATATTTGTATCCCTGGTACTTAGCACAGTATCTGGCACATAACAGTCACTTAATCCTTTTTCATTCATCCATCCATCCTTCCATCCATCCATTCTTTGGCTTCCACTCCTAGTGTTCATTGGCTCAATCCTGTTGCCATACCCTTGCCTGCTCCTTCCCATTCAGCCCCCAGCACCTCAGCATTCTCCAGGCTCTCCAGGCAGGAGGAGGGAGCAAGCTCACCAGTTTTAGATGCAGCCTCAGCAGCGAAGTCAGCAGCAAACTTCTTGAGAATCTCTGCACTGTCCTCCTTCACAAAGAGGCCGATGAAGTTGGAGGAGGTATAGAGCTCAAGGGGCAGTGGGGCTGAAAACTTGCACTTCCAGCGCATCACAGTGGCCTGCAGGGCCTCCCCCAGGGCATCCACCTTGCTGTCCTCACACTGCCAAGAGGAGAGCAAACAGGTTCCAGTCAGAGAGATGGGAAAATGCATGGCTAATGATTCTGTGACTTTCCACTAAAGCCCTAAGGCTTAGGATACAGTGATGGAATTACTTCTTTGAGGAGGTGAAGAACTAGATGAGACTCTTCATTGTTTCTAAATCAATTATCCATCTTTGTGGTGTAACCATGGCTGACCTGAGATCTCCTTCTTCCTACTCTTGTGCAGCTGACAATCAGGTTGTCATACAGGCATGTGTGAGAGGGAAAAGGGGAGACAGAGAGAGGGAGAGAGAGAAAGGGAGGAGGGAGAGAAGGAAGAAGAGAAAGAGAGAACAAAGGAGAGGGAGAGGGAAACAAAGAGGGAGAGAAAAAGAGGGAGAGAAGGGAAGAGGGAGAGAGAGACAGACATAAAGGAAGAAAGAGAGAGAAGAAAGGCAAAAAGAAAAGGAAGAGGGAAAGGGAGAAAGTGGAGGGGGAAGAAGGGAGAAAAAGGGGAAGGAGAAAGATGAGGAGAACGGGAGGGGAAAAGAAAGAGAAAGAGAGGAGACACACATACACATTGAATTCCAAAGTCAAATAAATACGATTTTTAAAAATGTATTCATGGTTTTGAATCCTTAAAAATAAATTTATTATTTCCTTCATTAAAGGGTATGATTTTGTGATATGGATGTTGGCTGGACTCTCAAAGGCTAAACTGGTGGAACATAAGCTCTGATAGGTCCTACCCAGCAGAAGGGTATGTGTGACCCAGTGACAGACTCTGTATGAGTTGTGGGAGGACTGGGCCAGCTCGTTAAAAGGGGCTCATTATCACAGACATGAAAGGCAGTACAGTTCAGAGGAAAGAGATGGGGTTTGGGAATCACAGGGTCTGGGTTCAAATGCCACCTCTGACACTTCTAAATGGTCCACAAAGTCCCTTCCAGCTTAAAAAAAAAGGAGCCCAAGGTCATCAGCTAATGAATTTTGTTAGCCTAAAGTGCTCGTTAAGCCCTATGCAGATAAATGATGGATGAGAAGCTGTATTATCCAAACTCCTTTTGTAGTCCTCTGATGATCAAAGGTTGATGCTAGTTCTACCCATTTGTCTTTTAGAAAGAATGAGGTCCAGGGAGCTGTGGGATCACCCTTCTGCCTCATCGAGTGTTAGGAAAATGATAGCGTATCTGGAAAGCTCTGAATACCTTTGAAAAAGGCATTTTATAAGCTCTGGGATGACTAACAGGAAATGGTGAATATCTTAATCCAGAGAGTAAATGGGAAGAGTAAAAGAGAAAAAAGATGACATCCCCTGAACAACCACACCCTTAACAACAAAATACTAATCCTGAAGAAAACAAAAAAAGATACCTGATCTAAGGTACAGTGATGTTTTTTCCGGTTTCATTTTAAATATAAGGGGACTAACCATCTGTCTTCCATCTCCACAGAGAGAAAATGAGAAGACATAAGCATACATTGAAGCTGGGAGTATTGAGGTTAGACCTCATACAGAACTTTCTGACCGTTGGGATTGTTAAACATTTAAACAAATGGCGGCATCTCTCTGTCTACAGATCTTTGAGGAAAGGGTCACAGGGTTGATGTCCACCAAGGTCAGTCTGCTTAGCCCCAGGCTATAACCATAAATCCCCTGATATCTCCAAAGTGTCTATTCTTGGTTATGGGATAAATGAGTGGAATGAGAGCAAATCAGTTTTCACTACGATGGAAACAACTCAAAACCTATGATGATGGCTCATCTCTGGGCATGTTACAATGACAGACAAGAAGGAAGTGCACAGTCAGGAAGGAAGACCCACCACAAACCTTGGGTAGGTCACTAGTGCTCCTGGAATCCCAGCAGATCTGAAGGAATAATCCACCTTCTTTCTCAGCTTAGGTGTTCAGATGGGCATAACCTAGGCATCTCTGACTCATTCTAACAAATCCCTAGGGGATTCATGTCTGCATTTCCCCCACCACTCTAGAGAAGCTGTCTGGGGTCAAGAGAAGACAAGGAGCTCTAGCAGAGGGGCCAGACCCTTCCTTGAGACAGGATAAAAGGTGGGCAGGGTAAAGCTAGCTCACCATGAAGAACTGGCAGAGGGTGATGTGGGGGAAGATGTTATGTGCTTTATTTTTCCCACAGATCTGCTTGGATTGCTGCCAAAAGTCAGAGAGTTTCTGAGCTAAGGGGCCAGTGGGCCGTAGGTACAACACGTACTCTCGGGGCAGGGGGTCATCCAGAAAGGGGTCACCAACATGGGAGAACAACCTGTAATGAAATAAAGGAGGAAAGAGAGACAACAGCTGAGAATAATGCCATTGGGACTTGAGGAGACATAAACTTGCCCACCAGTCACTGGTCTGGGCATCATCTCACCACAGAAAGGTTTCTTTCTCTTCTCATTTTTTTCTTGCCTCTGCTACCACCCCCACCGCCCACTCCTGCTACCCCCTCTGGTCTATCTCAGCAGAAGCAAGTTGGAACATTCTTTTCACACCCAACACATGTCTAAACAACGTCCCTCCTCCTGCGCATCATATTACATCCTCCCCTTCCTTTATATTATAGCTGCAGGAAACCTTGCCTGGTTTGTCCCCAGCCCCTTTCCAACCTACCAGGACAATTCGAGCCCAATCCTTCCCCTTCCTTAGACTCCTGTAGTTGTGCTACATCCAGAAGGCCATCAAAGTTAAAGAATGCTGGGAAATGTGGAGGTGTGTGTATTTGAAGGATAAATGTACTAGACTACCACCTCCCCCATTCCCCCACTACCACCTACCACCCCTAGAGAGCAAGAATGGAAATGTTTATCTAATGTGCTCTCCATGGCATGAATATACTTCACAAATTCATTCACCCCTCCCAGAGGAAGAGGTCCCATGTCCCATGTTTCTGCAGGGTCTCAAGTCCTGGGATGACACCCTGATTTTGCCCCAGTGGGAAATAAATACATATTTTAGTAAGGGTAGTTTTACTTAAAAAAAAGAACAAACAAAACTGGACTTGCTACACAGACTTACTCCCATCAACTCCCCCCTAGTCTAAAGCTAATGCATATTCAAGCCCATGTGCTGGGCTAATTGTATGCGATTTTCTCTATTTATTTATTTCATACCAACCAGTCACATGCTGCCTGAACACTCCTTCCTCCTGTGGATGCCAAGGCTTTTTGTCTAGAAAGAGAAATCAAATTTTCATTGTTAGTATTTTTAGCCTCACACCAGCTTTTTTTCCCCACAGCACCAAGAGTTGAGTGCACGGGAGGAGTCTGTGGTCCCTATTAACTGATAGGGAGAGATTTCCAGCAGGATCTCCCCCAAGGGCCACATCAAGGCCTGAGAAAGAGTTAGGGCTGGCAGTTAATTTACACAGAATTAGCATCAACTTAGCAAGCTAGCTGACAGACTGTGCATTCTTTGTGCAGGCAGTTTTTAAATTACAGTTTTATTATTGCTCCCCTAAAGGCCCTCAAATCTTGTTTCTGTCGGGGTAGAAGGGTATTTTGCCTCATGGACTTCCTCACTCATTCATCTGCTCTCTCCTCTCACATCCCCACGTCCCTTGAGGCCAGTCAGCTAAGCCCAGGAGATCGTGGCACCTCTAAGGCTCAGGCCAAGTTTGATGTCCATAACGGCTTGTCTCATCTGCTGTGTTCCACCAGCCAGCTCACAAAAGCCTATCTTTGTTTCATCCTCCCTTCTGGAGAAACAACTCATAGTTTGTGTTTTCCTTACTGGTGGTGAATCAGTCAGTCATTCAACTGAAGTTTATTAATTACTTGCTATGTGCCAGGCACTCCACTAAGAGCTGGGAATACAAATGAGACAAAACAAAGATAGTTCTTGCCCTCAAGGAGCTTATAATCGAATGAAGGAAGACAACACAGAAAAGGAAGCTGAAAAGCAAGGTGGGGGGCAGGGAGAAGGTACCCAAGATAGGGGAAGATGGTAGAGAAGTCAGAGATATCTGAGTAGCACAGTCAATAAGAAATGAGGGGATGATCTGAGCTGATCTTCCTTAAATGGAAGCTTTGGAGTTCATGGCTCTACCCTCCAATCAGACACAGGATAATGATGAGGTAGAATTCCAAGGCTGGTGATATCTCACCAGGATGATGAGGTTATTCCAATAATCATCTTCCTGGGGTACAGTAGAGAAAGGCAGGGAATTCCTAGAGCAGTGTGGCCAGGTAAGAAATGAATCAGTAGTAACAGTAACTCCATACCCTTTGGCTCAGAGATTTTACTGCTAGGCATATATCTCAAGGAGGTCAAAGATTAGGGGGAGAAAGATCCAATACACACCAAAAACATTTATACCAGCTCTTTTTATAGTAACAGACAGGTCGGAACAAAGTAAACGCACATCAACTAGGAAATGGGTTGCTCTAATTAAGACCTGACTGTAGCTAAACCAGTTGTGGCACATAACGGTATATCTACCTATGTGTATGTGTGTGTATACATATACATGTGTGTATATGTATATGTGTATATGTACATGAGTATGTGTATATTATATATGTGCTCATGTGTGTGCGCGCATGAGCACATATACATATACACACATGCATATATGTATGAATGTGTGTATGTATATATGTATGTGCAACCATATATGTGTATATGTGTGTGTAGGCCCCCAGTATACTGAGTGGATCCTATGTGGTGAACTTAAGGGGAGTCATGGACAGCATTGGTGTAGAATGGCAGGGGCGACAGGTCGCATGCTGGAAAGAATCTCCATTTGAACTGTAAGTTCTTTGAAGGCAAGGACTCTTTCACCTTGTTTTCCATCTCCTTGCTCTGTGTCCCATAGTGCCTGGCATGAAGTAGGCCCTAGATAGTGGTTTGTTGACTCATTGTTGACTAATGGGATGAGATCCATTTGAGTATAGCCGTAACAAGAAGCCTTCTAACACATTGGCTAGCTCCCCTACAGAGAGGATGGAGAGAAAACACAGACAAGAAGAACTCAGAAGATATGGAAGGGCTATGAACTACTTCAGTAGAAGAAGAGTCTTAAATAAAACCACAGGTTCATTGAAAGAAAAGACAATTCTACTTTATAAAACACTTTTTGGCAACAAAGTGCTTTATTAATATTTACATAGCACTTTATATGTGCTAACTTCACAAATATTATCTCATTTGATCCACACAACAACCCTAGGAAGTAAAGTACTATTATTATCCCTGTTTTACAGATTAAGAAACTAAGGCAGACAGAGGGTAAGTGACTTGCCTAGCACCACTAAGTAAGAGTCTGAGGCTAGATTTGAACTCAGGTATTCTTGACTCATGACTGGCTCTCTATCTATTGTGCCACCTAGCTGCCTATAAACACTATAAATATCTTGTCTGATCCTGAGTATACCTTAAGGCACTATAAGAATGAAAGTTATATGCACAACTGCCCTGTGAAATAGGAAGTACAAGTACTATAGCTCCCATTTTACAGAACAGGATACTAAGGCTCAGAAAGATGAGGTGACCTATCTCATTTCTAGTAAGCAAAGTAGCCAAGATTACAGATTCTCTGGCTTCCTGACACCAAGGCTGCTTCTGGAAGGTCTCTCATCTTGTAATTAAAGGCAAAGGAACTAAGGAGAACTACCGAGGGTGACAAAGCAAACCTTAACCCTGGCGTTGCTATCCTTTAGGAGAGCATTCTGGAGCAACTGGCAGGGAGAAACAGAGGAAAACACTGGGTAAAAATTATATGTCATCCCCCAAAGCATCAGCAGCTGAATGCAAACTCCCCTTCCTCATTCTGAAGTTTCTAAGGAACCCAAGGCTCACTGATGTTTAGTATATTGAGTGAATGTTAAGAGCTGGAGACTCTACCGATCATCTAAGCCCAAAGACCTAGAGAGGATAACCCTTTTGTCCACAGTCATGTAGTTAGCTCGAGGTAGGGAAGTTAACAGTCTCTGTCTCTCCTTCTCGGTCTCTCTTGTCATGAAATTTTGGCCATAGTCAACCTGGCCAAGCAAATCTGCAAAGCCAAGCTAGAATAAGTATAACAGACAAGTCTGTTGTGAAATTGACTGATATCCTGAGGACAGAAGCTGGGCTTCCTACAGCAGGGTCCATGCCACAGGAAAGGCTCCAGAGGTGCACGTCAACCATCAGCACTCTATGGTGGAATGCTCAAGAGTCCCCAAGGACCAGTCAGTCCTGGCAAACTCCCTTTAGCAACTGCAGGGCCATCGGAAGCTTCGCGAGTCTCCCTTTGTCCTAATCCCAGCAAATCAGTCTTTTCAAAGGTTAGCACCCTCTGGGTTACCGAATGTGCTATTGTTTCAAGAACAATAAGGAAGAAAAGAGTTCATTTGCTGCCTACAGAATTGTACTATTTATGCAAAGCAACCAATTTCGTAGGGCTTGTTTCCCCTCAACTTTACTAGAATGAATCTAAATGCAATTTAATTTCCTCTTCCTGATGGTACCCAGGCTGTACTCTGGGAATGAAGGAGCTATTAAATTCTGGTCTCCATAATTCAAAAGGAGAGAATTTAGAAAAGGCTCAAAGAAAAGTCTCATAAAGATGATTAAAGGGTTGAGAGATAAGACCTAAGAGGAAGATGAAAGGGATTAAGTTTATTCAGCCTGGAGTCTATGGAGGGTTGTCCCACAGAGGGCAGTGGCCATCTGGGCCTCCAGGAAAGACAGAACAAGGAGAAACAGGCTTTGGCTAAAGCACAAGGAACTCGAGTTAGCCACAAGAAAGAGGTAGTGTCTCTGCTTCCCCTTTATCCACCGAAGAGGCAAGCTAAAGATGCTCCATTGGGCTCATTCCCAGAACTCGGCCCACAGAACAGGCGGATCACGGACAGCAGCAGAACAAATCTCTCCCCCTCTCCATCCTCTTCGAGCTGTTGCTATGGTGCACGCCACCCTTGGTGGCCCACCCAGCCAATGAGCTCAGCTCCAAGGCCAGTGGGAGTGTGTGGAGGACCCTAAACACCAGACTGAGAACTTTCTAATTCTGCTTCCAGGGGCGTGACTCAGGAGTGAGACCAAGATACACTCTGGAAGAATATTTGGATGTAAGGGCGACCTTAAGCAACAGCTTCAGAGGATCCTGGTTTTGTTACTGAATGGGACATCCTGGTTAAAATCAGCAGAACATAAGCACTGTGGTTCTAAGAGAGGAGGATAAAACTCATGTGGTCTTCATCCTTCCCAATAACTAGGTTATTGTTAAATTAATCTTTGGCACAAAAGGAAAAAAAAGTTTATTTCCAAATCTCAGTTATCTGAACTGAGGGATTAAAGGAAGGTGAGCAGGAAGAAACACAGATAACATAATGCCAATGAATAACCCAGATATCCATGGCTGGTCTTGTATCTATCCTGCCCTTTATCTGTTTCACCAGCCACTTGGGTCCCTACATTGGTCTGGTTTCCCTGAGGCCATTTTATAATGATCTCGATCAAGGTGGGGGGGGAGCCCTTTTCTTGGTTTAAAGAAGGAACTTTTCAAAAGGAACTTATACCAGGAAACTAAGGGGAAAACCAACAGACTTCTCCTTTGGCCCCTCCACTTCAGTCCTCACAAGGATAGAAATGAATGAATTTAAAAGTACACATATTTGGTTCAATTTTTAAGGACTGGCTTGATTTGTGCTACTGCTTCCACTTGATATCCAGGATCCTTTCCTCCTCCATGGCCTTTTTGGGCTAAACAAAGATAATCTTGAAGCACCACTTCTAGTTCCTGTAAGATTCTCAAGTTCTCTCAGAACATGCTCCCCCGTCTTATTGCTGGGCACAACCCCTTTGAGTCAATCTCTCTAAACCTAGGTTGTCTTGGAGGTTTGCCATATACTACACTGGTCTTCTCAACTCCTGACCCAATCCTTACCCTTTTGAATATTTTCCTATCTGACTCTAGTCACAGACCTTATAGGAGCCTTCTTCATCATTTTCTTGGAAGTTTCTGTGGCTTCCTGATCCTGAAAACCATAATCATCCCAGACCCATTTCTTTCTGGTCTGCTCTAATTACCTACTGTATAATTACTAGCAATTTTTTGGTTGGTCTAGTTCTAAAGTTTATTGAAGCTCTTTCTTTGCCTGTCATAGTTACCTTGCATCTAAGCCTACTTGTTTTTAAAAGTAATATTTTCCCCAATTACATGTAAAGACAATTTTCAATACTCATTTTTTTTAAAGATTTTGAGTTTCAAATTTTTCTCCTTCCCTCCCCTCCCCTTCCTCCTCCCCAAGACAGCAAGCGATCTGATATAGGTTATACATGCACAATCATGTTATATATATTTCCACATTAGTAATATTGTGAAGAAGAAACAGAACAAAAGAAAAAACACATACAAACAAAAAAAGCGAAAGTAGTCTACTTCAATCTGCATTCAGACTCTGTCCTTTCTCCAGAGGTGGGAGCATTTTCCATCATGAGTCTTTTGGCATTGTCTCAGATCATTGTATTGCTGAGAAAAGCTAAGCCTATCATAGTTGGTCATTGTACAATGCAGCTGCTCCTACGTACAATGTTCTCCTGGTTCTGCTCATTTCACGCAGCATCAGTTCATGTAAGTCTCTCCAGGCTTTTCTGAAATCCACCTGGCATCCAGACCTACTCTTAATAGAAGTCATGTGAACTTGCCTTATCCTTGGAGCCTGTTTTCATCATCCCAGACTCCTTGGATGTTTCAAAGTAAATTCCAGACTGCTGCATAGAGAAAAGAGCCCTGGATGTGGAGTCATGGGGTTTGGGTTTCTGTCTGTCCTCTACAACTTAGTAAATAACTCTGGAAAATTCACTTAAATGGTCTGAATCCCAGTTTCCTTATTTGTACAATGAGTATAGTGATATTTCCCATAACTACATCTCACAGGGTAGCTGTAAGAAAGGTTTGTTTGAGGCCTGAGAAGTACTATATAATGGTGGGTTACAATTTCTTTTGGGGGGAATGCATGCTGCATTCCTATTTCCTGTCTAATGCATTCCTCTAGCTCTCACTCATTTGAACCTTTAGTCTAGGGATGACTAACATCCTTTAAAGCCAATGACTACCCAAGCTTTTCCTGACTCAGGCTACCAGTACAGTCCACTTTCCTAGGTCTTGTTATGACTTACTATTCAGACCAATGGAGTGAGCGGCCTTCTAGAATCCTACCACTACAGTTGTATGTGGGGGGGTCTCTTTCTTTTTTCACCAGACCTCTATCAGTATAGGGAGCCTCTGGTGAGGAACTTTTACCAATGCAAAATGGGGTTCTTGGGCAAAAGGAGTTGCCCAGGGGGCAGGCACTGAGAGATTAAATGTCTTGTCCAAAGAGACTGACTTTGAGAGGTGGTGTAGAGTAGTGGGTGTTGGAATAGAGCTTGTCTCAGAGTCAGGAAGACCTGGATTCAGTTCTGCTTCCAACACAGAGTTTTACAACAGCAAAACCCCTTAAGTATATTAATCAACCAATCATTCAAAATGAAATCGTTAAACACCTACTATCCACTAGTTACTATATTAAGCCTTGGGGATATAATGAAAGGTAAAAGTATCAAGCTCACATTCTAATAGAGGAGAATATATGTAAATAACTAAACACATGCATACAAGATGCAGACAAAGTAGATGGGAGGTAACTTGAGGAGAAGGCACCCATAATTTGTAAAAATAAGACTATTTCCCCCAAAGGAAGATTACGATCATTGCTTCACAATAATAAATATTCAATTAGAAAATTCACTTAACCAGAATCATCATTTTCCATGCATTCCAGTCATATGTGGTTTTACAGTTATTCCTCCCACATCGAGGAAATTAGGAAAATGGCACCCCTACATTCCAGAAAATCCTCATAACAATTTTTGGCCCTTCCTTCACACCAGAGAAGAAGTATGAATTATTATATCATTAAAAGATAAAATATGTTAATATCGTACAATACTATACAAGTATTTTATGCATTTCTGAGTTTCTAAACTATTTATGTGTTGTCTGCTGTCCTTTGCACGTCATCTACAGCTTTTGCAAAACTCCCCCAAAATTCCAATTCCTTATGCTGACTCATGATATATCAAAACCGTGATGGGGAAAGATGCAATGTCGAAGGGATAACTGTACTCTCATTAGCTTTGCTATGGATGGATGACTATACATGCTCCTTGCCTGGTCCCATCCCTTCCTTACTCAATCTTATCTTTGGCCATCACTGAGGCCAAGGTAAAAACTGTTTGGAGACGGAAGGAGCCTAGGGGTAGTATAAGCAAACGTCATAGGGGATAAAGGAGCAGCTAGGAGGCACAATGGATAGAGTGCCAGGCCTGGAGTCAAGAAGACTCACCTTCCTGAGTTCAAATCTGGCCTCAGACACTTACTAGATGTGTGACTCCGGACAAGTCACTTATCCCTGTTTGCTTCAGTTTCCTCATCTGTAAAACGAACTGGAGAAGGAAATAGCTAAACTACTTCTGCATCTTTGCCAAGAAAACTCCAGATGGGGTCATGAAGAGTCAGACACGACTGAAAACGCCTGAACAACAAAATAACAGTAATAGCTTACATTTGTAGCACTTCGATATTTTGCAGAGCTCTTTATATAGGGTCATAGGATAAGAGATCTACCTGGCTTGAGAAGAGACTCATATACTATCTAGCCCAACACCTTCATTTAACTGTTGAGGAAACTGGAGCCCACTTTGACATACATTATTTCATCGTATCCTCATGACGATCCTGAAGTAGAGGTTATTATTATCTCCATTTTACAGATAAGGAAACTGAGGCTCAGGGTGGTTAAATAAATTGCTCAGTGTTACACAACTAGTAAATATCTGAGGTGGGATTAGAATTAATAATTCATTCCATTACTGTCAAATAAAGAAGTCTTGATTTTGTGGACCACTGGAATACTGTAAGGGCTTGGGCAATGTAGTTTATTTAACTCCTTGATCTTTTCAATGAAATGGAGAAGAGCAGAATGGGCATTATCAATTCAAATGATGGGGCTTCTCAATAAACACAAAACATAATGGCCCCAGTTCATTTCCTCCAGAGGAAATGGCTGTAAGAGAGAAAAGATGTATTGATTGTAAAGATCCAACCTCAAGATATCAGTCTTGTGGCTGAGCTGATGGTGGTTAATGGCCCCGGGGTTTTCACTGGCAGTGGCCAATCCTTGAGGAGCTGAACATCTTCCTACTGATGCTATAAGCCAAGTTCCTTTGGGTATCTGCTGCCACCAGTTTGTAGGGAGATGGCTCTCAGTTCCCTCTCAGTGCAAAAGGGAGGCAGAAAACTAGGGGAGAGAGGCTGCTAGGCTCAAGACAGTCGTAGCCTGGAGAACCCTCAAGCCTCCTTCCCTCTTAATCTCCCCACTCTGCTTATTCTCCCCACCCATTCCTCCACATGCCCCCGTCCCTCCCCAATCAACAAGACTATTTTCTGACTCACAAAAAGTCAATTAGGCAGTTCTCTTTGGGGAGCAGTTAGTAGGAAAATGCTTTTCAAGTCCCCTGGTGTTTTTATGTGGCAAGACCTAACAGTCAGGAAGGTGGATGGCTTGCTCTGCTCTTTCTGAAAAGGGATCCCAAGTCCTGGCCTCCACGGCAGGGAGGCCATAGTTCGTAATCACAAAAGTAGCAATTAGGCCATGAGTGGTGACATAAGATTCAGCCTTTCTCTCTCAGCTCTCTTTGAAAGAAAGGCATATAGGTATACAGGGAGAAATAACACTGATTATAGGTTGAGTTCATCTTATATAAGGCAAATGTGGGGGGAAGAATGAGGCCTATACTCTTGCCTCAGTGATCTCCCAGCTTTCCTAAGAGATAGGGAGGGGCAAGTGTTTGTATTCTCCCAGATAATATACAGTGCAGGGCTCAAAGACTAGGTAACTAGATCTTTACTCTGCCACAATTCCAGCCATGGAAGCTTTCTGTGCCTCCCCTGCCACATCTATAAAATGGGATAACTGCCACCTGCCTAATCCCCAGATGTTGAGAGGAAAAAAGAAAAGAGTATTATAGATGACAAAAAATGCTTTGAAAAGTTAAAAGGAAGGCATCATTTTATCTAGAACCAGAAGCTCAGGGAGTAAGTGATTTGTTTCCTGAGAGCACATCAGGAAGCAAACTGGGCTCGGACTCCAATCTCCTGTCCGGGACTTTAACCTTACATGCTTTGCTATGATTTTTCTCTACTGGATACCTCAGGATGAAAGCCAGGTTTCTGACTTTCCTGGTGGAGAGAACACAATCAGAGAAGTTAGTCGACTGGGCTTGGGGTAATATTTAAAGATCCAGTTCTTCCTCCATCTCCAGAAAACAGAAATGGGAGGAGGGGAATCAACTCCTACTACAAATACTACAAAAGCAGAGTTTGTTCCAATAGCTGCCAAGATCAGCAAAGGGTAATTTCAAGGGAAGTCTGGCTGATTTGGGGGAAAGGGCAAGAGTAGTATTTGTGGGGAGAAGAGAAGAATCCAGGACATGGCCCTAGACTCCTTGGTTTCTGTTATTTGTATATTCATGGCTTGTGAGGAAATTTAGAACAGAGCTGCAAAGGATGTGTCAAGACATTCACCTGATGGGGGACAGTACAGGTGAGAGAGCAGAAAGAGAGGCCTGAACTTGGAGTCTGAAGACATCTCTCCCAAGGCAGCTTTGGGCTTGGAAATCAGTTTAAATCTGGCCTCAGACACTTACTAGCTGAGTGACCCTGGGCAAATCACTTTGACCTGTTTGCCTCAGTTTCCTCAACTATAAAATGTTCATAATAACAGTATCTACTTTGCTGGGTTGCGGGGATCAAATGAGATATCTCTAAAGCGTAGGACAATGCTTGGCCCATCACTTAATAAGCTCTTGTTAACTGACTTGTCTAAATGACCAGGATGTAAGCGTAATTTACAAATGATAGGGAGATAGTACCAGGTGGGCTGAATCACCCATGCAAAAATGGAGAAGTGTGATCAAAATGGATCTGAGTGAAACAGATGAAGCGAGGAGTCACTTAGGGTTTTGTAGAATAAGAGAGACTAATTCATCCTTCTAGTGTCTCTACCCCCTCCTTTCCCCAGGCATTCAACTTGGTTAAAAATACTACAACGTGAATTGTTTCACAGTTCTACTGGAACAGCTTAAACCTGGAACTATCTAAGGAAGAAACTGTGACTCATAGCCTTGTGTGGGTCCAGTGACTTTGTCCAGGATGTCCTCAAGTGGCCAAATCTGATTATAAATCTCAGACCCGATCTAGTGAGGATTCTCTGAAGACAGAGATTCTCAAGGTGGAGCAGTTAAGGATGGTGAGCTCTCAGTTATCTGGTGTACACAAGTAAGGGAAATGTCTGGGTTACAAGGAATTTTAAATACATACACATATACATACATATACACACATGCATATACATGTATGTATACACACATATACATACATGGAAGTATATGTGTGTATGTGTACACACATATACATACATGTACATACCTATACATGTACACACATATACATAGATATATACATACATATACATACATGTGTATGTATACATATACATATACATATACATACACACACCCTCTACTCAAACCTCTCCTGGACACTTATGTCCTTCATGTTACCTGTGTGTGTGTGTGGTATCCTCTACTAGACTGAGGGAAAGCACTGATACCTTAACCATTTCTATATCTTCCACACTGTCTAGCCCAGTGGTCTACACATAGAAAGTATCTTCATGATTGTAGATTTGAATCTCAATGACCTATTTTCAAAAGCAATTAAAACATGATGCAATAAATAGAACACTTAAATTCTACTGAATGTAATTCACTAAAGAAATTCTCTGTCTGTCCCCAATATCTCTCCTCCATTCTGACTATTGACATCCCCAGTTTCCTTTAAGTCTCAACTAGCATCCTACCTTCTACAGGAAGCCTTCCCTAGCCCCTCTTATTCCAATGCTTTCCCACTGTTAATTATTTTCTATTTATCCTGTATATAGATTGCTTTGTCTATCTTTGTTTGCATGGAGTCTCCCTTTCCTTTATTAGACTGTAAGTTTCTTTTGCCTCTTTTTGTAGCCCCAATGCCTGGTACACAGCAGACTCTTAATAAATATTAATTGAATAGTGACCCTCTGTTACCATCTGGGGCATCCACACAGTGTGGTGGACAGCAGTCCAAGAATCACAACACCTGGATGTGAGTTTGGCTTCTTTGGAACTGTAGGCAAGTCATTTTGCCTCAATGTGCCTCAATTTCATTATCTGTCAAATGGAAATAATACTATTGATGCTACTTATCCAACAGGGTTGTTGGGAGAAAAGTATTGTGTAAACCATGATGATAATTAACATCTATGTGGCACTCTGAAGTTTGTAAATTGGTTTAGATATACATTATCTCACTTGAATCTCACAACCAACCTGTGAGTTAGGTTCTATAGCTGTCATTTTGCTGGACTGGACTTCTGATTTCACTGATCTGGGGGCCCTCCCAATGAGGAAACGCCTTCTACCAATATAGACTGGGAACTTAGTTTTAGAAGTTAAGTGATTTGTCCAGGGTTACACAGTCAATGTTGGAGGTGGGCTCTGCTTCTCTCTTTAGGCACAATTGTTCTCATTTACAGATAGGGAAACTGAGGCCCACATAGGTTAAGTGGCTTGGCAATAGTTATGCAGCTATTAGGTACAAGATGTAGGATTTGAACCCAGGTTTTCTAACCTCCAAGTAGAGCATCCTTTTCACTATGTTACTTATGAAAATGTGAACTTCCCGTTGCTTTGGAAGGCATTTCAGAATCTTGCAGTGTTAAAGATGAACATTCTGAACGTCAGCTTTTATATACATGTCACTGTTGTTCAGTCAGATTTTCTTCACAAAGATGCTAAAGTGGTTTGCCATTTCTTTCTCCAACTTATTTTACAGTTGAGGAAACTGAGATAAACTGGGGCAAATGACTTGTTGGAAATCACACAGCTATTGTCTGAGGCTGCATCTGAACTTGGCTCTTTCCAACTTAGGCCTGACGGTCTGTCCACTGCACTACTTACTTGCCCAGATGTTCCCTAGAATCAATCAACTGAGACTTCTGGTTGAGCAAATGCCTGGTTGGCCTGCTTGCTTTAAGCTAGATATGAGGAAAAGCTGCCAATGCACTATGCCTTCTGCCAAGCTCTGAAGGGTCCGAGAAAGCAGCACCAGCAGGGACAGTGTTTAGATCTGCCACTAACTTTCTGTGTGACCTTGAGGAAATCACATAGCCTTTGGGTGTCTTGGCCCTCTTCTCTATAAAATGAGGCAGCTGGGTAGTAGAGTCCGTAGAGGGATAGACTTGCCAAGAAAACCTGAGTTTGAATCCATCTTCAGAAACTTACTAATCTGTGATTCTGAACAAGACACATAAGTCTCTCTCATAAAATGGGGATTCTAAATGGTACCTACTTCCCAGGGTTCTTGGGGGGACTAAATGGGATAAAATTAAGTGCTTTACAACTTTAAAGCCTTATATAAATGCTAGCTTCATCATCATCATCATCATCATTTCACTTTCTTCTCCCTACTCAATAAACTTCAATGGCTCCCTATTGCCTCCAGGATCAAATACACAATCCTCATGTTGGCATTCACAGTCCTTCGTAACCCACCCACCCCCTTATCTTGCTAGTTTTCTTACAACCTCACTCTCTGCTATGTACTCTTTGATCCAGTGACACTGGTCTCCTTCTTGTTGCATGAGCAAGACACTCCATATCTTGGCTCCAGGCATTCCGTCTGAGGTTCTCCTTCACTCTTGGAATGCTCTCCCCTCCTCTACTCTGATTATAGACCTCCCACTTTCTACAGAAAGCCTTCCCTAAACCCTCTTACTTCCAATGTGTCCCGTCTGTTAATTATTCTCTATTTATCCTGTATGTAGCTTGCTTTGCACATAATTGCATTGTCTTTTGCCTCTTTTTATGTCTCCAGTGCCCTAGCACAGAGACTGGCACGTAGCAGGTGTTTAATACATGTTCAATGATTGCCTATAATCTGCCAAAAGAAAGGATTGAATTAATGATGCCTAAGGTACCTTTCCAAGTCAGTGATTCTGTGACTTCTGAACCTGGTATATTAAAAGTTAGCTATGGCTGCTCTTTTTCCTGGAGTGCAGCAGGCAACTGTCCTCCACCAGAATAGCTTTCCACAAACATGTCAAACAAAGAGCGGCTGTTTTTCCATCCTACCTGATGGGTCAGATGGAACCCCAGAGGCCTAGAATACCATCCAGGAACCATGCCAGCATCCCAGGAACAACTTCATGGTACGGATTTGGAAAGTTGGAAGGGACTGAGTCAGGCAGTCAAGAAAGATAACCTAAGAGCTACTGTGTTCTGAGCACCATTGTGAGTATTTTAGAAGAGAAGAGAAGAAAATACAGAAGGAACTTACATGGCCACTGCCTTCTGGGAGCTTACACCTAGGTTGCTGAGACAAGGCCTAGGCAAGTAGTTTAAAAGGCACAGGTACTTACCATCTCTAGAATATCCCATGATTCATAGGACTAGAGTTGGAAGGAACCTTTGAGATTGCCTCATCTGTACAAGGAGCTGTCTAACATCATACAAGCTCTAAAATCCACAAATCATGGATCCCACGACCTAATCCCAATTCTTTCTGGACAGATAAGTAAACCAAGGCTCAAACAGACTTGGCCAGGGTCCCACAATTATATTTATAGATGATGTAAGCATGTATAAAGGACAGGTCCTTCAGGTTGGCAGTGGAGGAGGCTCCCTTGAGCAGTGATGCAAGGCCTATCTATCCCAAATACTAGCCTGCAGTAGTGCCAGACCCACCTCCCATGAGGCATGAAATGCCCACCATGACATCCCTGTGTCACTGATCACTAACATGTTGGACAGCAAAGGCCTCTCCCTTCTGGAGCATCATTTTCTGAAGGCCACTGTGAAAATGAATGTGTACAATCTGGTAGCACAGGAGGCATTCTGTGCTATGCATGGTCTCCTTGTCATCTCTCATGAGCACATTAGCCAGGCAGATTAGCTACCTAGAAAACCTGGGGAGCTGGCCCATGAGGGATAAGATATAAGGTAGGTAAGGTGGGGTGGGAATGGGGAAAGTACAGAACAGAACATAGAAACAACCCTAGTTTTCATGGAGGGGGGTTGCACGTACTCCATCACAGAATGGGGATCAGTGGTAGGCAACGGGGCAAGGCAGCTGCCTGGGACACAAAATAAAAATTACTCATAAATGTTTAATACTGGGAAGCGCCAACTTCCATGGCCCACAGATATTTATTTTGTTCCAAGTCATTTCATGTCTTAAAATGAAGACTTGAATCCTCTAAGGGATATAGATATAGTAACATACAGGAAAAGCAATTTCTAGACCTTGCTTAGGGCACATAAATGCCTTGTTCAGGCCATGCTGAATGGGTGGGGGGGCGGGCTCAAGGATATATAAAGGACAAAAAGGGAAAGGAGTGAAAAGCACCTTTAAAATGCTTTTCATAGTCTGCAGCCAGTCCTATGTAAGAAAAAACAAAGACACAAGAATTCTTAAAAAATAACATACAAGTCAAATCCCCTAGTTGTACCTGGTGAAATCATTCAAGTCCTAGCTCATGTGCCCCCTCTTGCCCAAAGCCTTCTGTGATTCTACCCATCCCTAGAAGTGATGTCTCCCTCCTCTGAGTTCCAGAGCCATACTGACACCTCTTAGTACAATGATCAGAATTCTCTTCTTGTCCTCTTTTTTAGATTGTTCTCTGAACACAAGGACTGTGTCTCACTGCTGGTTGGGTGACGTGTGAGCTGGGGGCCTTGTAAAGTGGGTAGGATTTAAAGAAAACCAGGGACATGGAAGGAGAAGGAACTGCAGGAGAAAAAGGAGGAAGAAAACGGCAATCCAGGGGGAAGGTGCTAGTTGTGGTACAGATTTGTGTAAGTTGCTGCTTAGTTGTATCTGACTCTTTGTGACTTCATTTGGAGTTTTCTGGGTATAGATACTGGAGTGGTTTGCTGTTTCCTTCTCTAGCTCACTTTACAGATGAAAAAACTGAGGCAAACAGGGTTAAGTGACTTGCCCGGAGTCGCACCGCTAGGAAGTGTCTGAGGTCACATTTGAACTCAAGTCTTTCTTACTCCAGGTCTGGTGATCCATTCACTATTCCACCTAGCTGCCCCTGATTTGTGTCAGTCTTGGGTTCAAATCCCAGCAGTGCTCCTCAATAATAGCTATAGGGCAACGGTAAGTAATTTTACCCTCTAGGCCTCTAGGGGGCGGGAGGAATGCAGTAGATGGCCTCTGAGGTCTTCTCCATCAGTCTATGACCTATAGACTCCCACCCAAGATACTTTGTAGATTTCACTCACTGACACATTCATTCATTGAACGTTATCAAATGTCCATTTTGTGTCATGCAATGTGTTAGGCACTGGGGATGAAAAAGAAAAAAACAAAACAGCCCTTGCTCACAAGTAGCCTACATTTTACTGGAGCGAAAGAACAAACACAGAGAAGTAAATATATTCAAATATATTCACGTATATTCAAAGAAAATGCATAGCAATTGGGGGAGAAGGGGAAGTCTATAAACTGAGGAAACCAGGATTAAGCTGGGCCTTGAAGGAAGCTAGAAAAAAGACTGCATACCAGGCATGGGGGGACAGACTGTACAAAGATGTGGAGGTGGGAGATGGAATGCCTGCAGAAAACTAGAATAATAATAAATCTAGCTAGCATTTTAATAGCTTTTTAAGATTTGCAAAACACTTTATAAATACTACCTGATTTGATCCTTACCACAACCCTGAGAAGTAGGTACTACTGTTATCCTCATTTTATATATGAGGAAACTGAGGCAAATAGCAGTTAAGTGAGTTGCCCAGGTTTATACAGTTTTTAAGTATTTTAGGCCAGATTAAAGCTCAGCTCTTCCTGACTCCAGATATAGTGCTCTATCCACTGCACCACTCTGCTGCTTCAAATGAAAGTTTTTTATAAGTACAGAGAAACTTGGGCATGGGTGTAGGTAGCAGGGAAGGGGCCACTAGAGTATGGAGACAGGATGATTGCTGGACCAAGCTGCTGGAGGAGACAGTATGAGATAAAGGGCACTTGTGGAAGTACTGGCCTTGGAAAAAAGACTGAAGCAAAGCAGGAGAGGGTGGGGCATGGTGGCATGGGGTTGTGAGATAGAGGAGAGAAGAGGGCCCAGAGGATGAACAGCCTCGAACGGTTTCTATTTTCATCATAAAATCTAAGGTGAAGTGGTCTTCTAGAAAGGAAGAAACTTGAGAAAACAGGAAGTTTTGGAACAACCGCTTTAGCGGTTAATTAGGAGAAGAGTAAATGATCTGACTTGTTGCAGACTGCATGACAAACTCCTCTCCTACTCAGCAGCAAGTGAGGAACAACACAGAAGGTGTTGGAGTGATCCGGCTTGAGGTATTGCAAAATATGAGTGGTTATAGGATACGGAGGTGAATGACTGGAGCAAAGATGACAGTGCATTGTTAAACCCTGAGGCTAATGCTGGGGAAATGTCTTCAGCCAAGGGGCACAGACCCCCTTGTTGATCTTGCTTCACCTTTGTGCCTCTCCTTCCCACTCCAGATTGCCTTTAATTCTTCCATTCCTTTCAACATACAGTAGTCTCATCCCAGTTTGCAGGGAAATGGGAGAGGAAATGAAGTGTTGATTTCGCATCCTCTCTCCTGCTGAGGGCATGCCTAAAACCTAGGTCTCTAGGCTTATATAGTCATTAGATCTACAGTATGGAAATTCAGTCTCATCCAGTAAAATCCAGTTCAGTTTACTTATACTGACCATTCACAGACCCATCTGCTGATCAACTAATCAATCAATTAATCAGCAAGCATCTATTAAGTTCCCTCTATGTGGCTCAAACAGTGCTGGGCTGGGGAGGGAAGGGAGATAAAGATTAAAAAAATGAAACAGTCCCTTCAAAGAGCTTAAATTTTAATGGGGATGCAACATGTACAAATATAGAGAGATATACAGAATACCTACAAAACAGATACAAACACATAGGAAAGCACATGATGACAATGATGATGATGATGATGATAAAAGGGAAGGCAGCTGAGGGAACCAATTTGATGTTTCTGGGCACAGCCCTGGGGGTATATTGGGGTAGATCCATGGCTGAGTTTGTAGGAGTGCAGTGAAAGAGATAGGGAAAAAGAGAGGGAGAGAGGGAGAGGAAAGGAGGAGGGGAAAAAGGAAAGGGGAAAGGAAAAAAACAGGAGGCAGAGTAGAAGGAGAGACATGGGAGAAGAAGAGGAAGAGAGAAAGGAACAGGAGAAAGGGGAGAGAAATGGAGACAGAAATCGCCATTCTTCAAACAGAGAAATTCCTTCTTTGTTTGCTTCCTAAATCACCCTCCCTCCATACACACGCTTGAAAGTTGAGCCTGATTAACAATCATCATCCTTGGACTGGCTCTTCCTTTGTTCGGTCCCTAGCTATCCTCTTGTACTCTTGCTCCACAGCTGGAATCCCCAGGAACCAGCTACAGCAGCTCCTTCAAAGCCCTGCCCCACCACTAACAAAAGTCAGCATCCATTTTCAGAAACCATCAGCTACTTCTCCTCTAAAGCGTTCTAATCATGAAGCTTATCAATACAAGTTCTCAATCCCCTCTTTCTAGGAGAAACAAGGAAGGGGCCAACTCTGCAGGCTGCAACATGTGCCCTGGTCCTGCCTATCTTCCCAGACTACCCCCTTCCCATCAACTCTGGGCTTGGCTCCTCAGAACACTGGCTTCTGCCTGCTACAAACACAGCATCCTCCCCAGGCTTAGAACAGAAAAGAATGCAGCAGGAGCAGCTGAGCTTAGGATCAGATTCTACAGCTGCCAGTAAAATCTTCAGAGAGCTCAAAGCATGTTCACATACTTTTGGCTTCTGCTTTAGAAGAGAGGGAAGGAGAGACGGGAAGGGATTGCGAGGCAGAGAGGTAGTAATTCAGAACCACAGATTTAGACCTAGAAAGGCCCTTAGAGATCATCCAGCCCAATCTCTTCATTTTCTGATGAAAAAATTGAGACCCAAAGATGAAGTATCTCACCCAAGATCAAGACGGTAATGAATGGATAAATCAGTATTCAAAGTCTGGTTCCTCTTGCTTACAAATTCAACATTCTTTCCTTGGTACCCTCCACCCCCCCACCCCCCACCCCGCTGCTTCCTTTACCAATCCCTTGTCCATGATTACTCAGTTATTAATAGCTAGCATTTATATACAGTTTAAAGTTTGCAAAGTGCTTCATAAGTATTATCTTATCTGTCCCTCACAACAACTCAAGAGGTAGGTATTATTATTATCACCCATCTTACAGCTGCATAAACTGAGGCAAACTGAGGTCAAGCGACTGACCCAGGATCAACCAACAGTAAGTGTCTGACATTGGATTTGAAATCTGGTATTCTTCATTCCAGGTCCAGAGCTTTCTCTCTATCCCAGAACTGAGAATGGAGTCCAAGGCTTCCAATTCGTATTCATCATGTAACAACTGTTTGCTGAGTACCTGCTTTGTGGTTGCCACTGCATTGGGTATTTGGGCTTGTTTTCTTGCGGGGAGGAGAGGGCTGGAGAAGGAATACAAAGACAATAATTTCTTATTGTTGTCCAGTCATTTCAGTCTAGTCCAATTTTTCAAATCCCCATTTGGGGTTTTCTTGGCAAAGATACTGGAGTGGTTTTGCCATTTCCTTCTCCAGCTCATTTTACAAATGAGAAAACTGAGCAAAGTGACTTGCCCAGGGTCACACAGTTAGTTAGTGAGTGTCTGAGGTCAAATCTGAACTCAGATCTTCCTAACTCCAGGCCCAATACTCTATCCACTGAGTCACCCTAGCTGCCACAAAGATAGTAAATAATAACCATTTATATAAAGTCTTAATGTTTAAAAAACAACTTTCTCACTCACAACCCTGTTGAAGTATTTCATACAAGTATTATCATCACCATTTTACAGATGTGAAAATTGAGGCTCACAGCAAATGACTGATGTACCCACAGTTACACAGTTAGTTTCAAAAGCTATGATTCCAACTTTCCACTACACCACAAAATCAGTTCCCTGCTGCTAAGGAGTTTATAATTTTCAACTTCATTTTCAGTTAGGCTAACCCAAGGTAGTATTTAAGATCCAAGTTCTGGGGCCTAGTTCTTCTTTCCTAATTAATTGGTCCTTTTTCTTAAATGGCCCATGAATTACCCAGTAATACCAGGTGCTCAAAGCCCCCTCCAGTGAACAGAGGAGGGGAGGCTTTTATTTTGGATACAAAAGATTTTGGTAATTAGAACCAAACTACAGGAAACAGATGATCAAATTAATCAGTCATTAAGTAAAACCAGAGAAGGCTAGAATTAATTACCTATGTTTATATCAGCTTAGCCAACAGGTTTAGGGAAGATTTTGCTGATTTACACACACACTTTCTCTCCTCCCCTCCCCTCCCCTCCCTTCCCTTCCCTTCCTCTCCTCTCCTCTCCTCTCTAATACATTCAGAGCTTTGCAGATGGTGGGCACTTGGGAACTCTGAGATGGTTCCTGGCTCTAGCTACCATCAGCTCAGTGAGTCTGTGTTAGTCACTTCCCCTGTGTATGAGTTTCCTCCTTTGTTGATAAAGCCCAGTTTCTGGGGCTGGGAGAAGAGATAAGTGGCACTGCGGCCGTGAACCACTTTGGAAATACTCAGGAGGATGTCTCTGCAAAAGGGTTTGCTACAGGGTCAGTGGCCCTCCCCAAATAAACTTTTTTTGGTGGCAGGCCACTGCATATTGCTAAGAATTGTAAGAATATTCAAAGTCTGATTACTTTGTGCTAAAGGGTTTATGCTCCCTTTCTCCAGGAAGAAAAGTAGAGCTTTGCCTCCTTCTCCTTCCACCCATGGGGGTGGGATGCAAATGCCCACCTGACGCCGGGCTAATCTGAGCCTGGTCTACTCCTCAAGGAAGAAAGAACGGGAGGTCTTGTTGTTGTTCACTTGTGTCTCACTCTTTGTGGCCCCATTTGGGGTTTTCTTGGCAGAGACCCTGAGTAATTTGCCATTTCCTTCTCCAGCTCATTTTAATGAGGAAACTGAGGCAAACAGTTAAGTGACTTGTCCGGGGTCACACAGCTAGCAAGTATCTGAGGCCAGATTTTAACTCAGGAAGATAAGTCTTCCTGACTTCAGGCTTGCCATACTTTATCCACTTTGCCACCTAGCTGCCCCACTGGAGATCTAGGGGAATGAAAATGAGTGATAGTGTCCTCTCTCGTCCTTCCCCAGGTCCTTCTTTACTTGGGAAGGAAAGAAAGGGAGAAAGAATCATCCTGGGGACTGGAGATCTCAGTTTCCTCATCTGTAAATTGAAGGGTTTAAATAATGAATGTTGAAAACTCCAGCTCTGATACTCAAGATTTACAGGATGTTAAGCGTGGAAAACAATTCAAATCCAACAAACACTAAAGGACTAGCTAAGATAAATAAGGCAATCCCTGCCACAGGGAGCTTAAAATCTTGTAGGGAGATAAGACAAATACACAAACTAAATATAGAACCGAAAATAGTAAATGTAAGAGAGATATAAGCTAGGTGCTCCTATAGTTCTGGGGACGGAGAGATCATATACACCTTTAGGCCAGAAGTCTACAATCTCTATAGCCTTGGGATCCATCAGTAGGACCAAACAATCTTGGGAGGTGCTATGGTAGACTTAAAAATGATAGGGAGAAATGAATTTGGAAATAAGAGGAAGGGAGAAGAAAGATGAAATTAAGGAGTGGAAATGAAAAGAGAAAGGTAAGGTAGTAATAACAATTGACATGGAAAGTCATTCAATTGGGAATAAGAATTCCTGGGTTCAAATTCCCACTTTGCTGCTGTATATAGGCTCTGAATGATCACAGGCAAGTCACTTCTCTCTTGCCTCGGTTTCTTTATCTGTAAAATGTGGGAAGTGAACTACATAAAGCTCTAAGGGCACAGTTACAACACTAACTTCCAGGACACTAGTATTTTAGAACTGGTAAAATTCTGTCCCTACAATAGCCCTGTGAGGTCACTAGTGGCAGTACTAGTGAGGAAACTGAGGCACAGAGAGCTTCGGTGATTTGAAGTTACACAAAGTCAGGATGCATAATAATATCTCCCAGTTCAGAGACTCTCACAGATTTGCTCACTTAGGGTGCTGGCTTCTCTACAAGGAGAAGAAAAGATAGATGTATATTAGGACAAAGGTTTAGAAACAGGAGAGCTTATGGAGCTACTTCATTTGAAATAGGGACCAGATCCCAAACATGGCACAGTGGAATGATAACTGGTTCTAGTGTCAGGGGACCTGAATTTTATCTCCATCACTTATTTCCTGTCTGACTTTGGGAAGGTCATAATGTCTCTGGACCTCACTCTTCTCACCTGTGAAATAAGAGGAGTGGACTAGAAGGTTTCTAAGGTCTCCTCTAGCTCTGAGACTGTGGACTGTAAGATTCAAACGGGCAACGTCTATCTCAGGACAATAAAAACACACTGACTTGTGTCAACAGCAGACTTTTTCCTTGTTTTTGGTTGAGAGCAACTGCTTTCCCCTCACTCAACCTCATCTGTTCTGCAGAGTCTATCCATGCTCCCCAGGTAGAATCCAGCCCTTCTCCTTCTATCTCTCTCCTTCTCCTCCCCAGACAGTGCCCAGTTCTGAGTTCCCCTGACTACAGTTCTGTGCCTGGCAGCAGATATTGGACTTCAGATAAGTAATGGAACAAGAAGTGCCATTTTTAGCTCCACAGGAAGGCCATCTCTCAGTAGAAAGAAAAGGGAGAGTGCTGAAAGGCTAACCCCAATGTCTGAAGGGCCAGGATAAAAGCAGGGTATCAGGGAAGGAAGCCTTGATCACCCTGAGGGCAAATAAAGAGGGCTGGAGCACAGTTCCCTTCCCTGGTGAAGACAAGGGAACTTTATAGTTTGCTAGCCTATGGAATAGCTTCATTCAAGAATCTGCTGCCATTTGACGGTGAGCAAACATAATATACCAGAAAATACGAGGGCAACTTCTAAATAGCAGAACTACTTTTTTTTTCAAGGAACCAAAGACCTTTCAATAACCATTGATTGAGCATCTACTGTGGGATTCCATCCTTTTTCTAGGTACTGAAGAGTGAAATATATATGTGTATATGAATACATGTATATTATGCATGTATGTATACCTATATATGTATGTATATATACACACCTATTGTAAAAATGTACACATTATACGTACACATATCCATGCATACACATACACATATACCTAAATCTGTATACACGTATACAGACATATACATTTTTGTTGTTCAGTCGTTTCAATCACCTCTGACTTGGTGACCCCATTTGGGTTTTTTGGACCCATCTGAGATTTTCTTGGCAAAGATACTGGAGTGGTTTGCCATTTACTTCTCTAGCTCGTTTTATAGATGAGGAACTGAGACAGTGTTAAGTGACCTGCCCAGGGTCACGCAGCGAGGAAGGGTCTGAGGCCACATCTGAACTCAGGAGCACTTCAGATTCAGCACTCTATCCACTGGGCTACCTAGCCATCCCATATACATCTACCTGCTAGGGTTATCGTGAGGATCCAATGAGATAATCGTGAAGCTCTTAGCACAGTGCCTGGAACACAGCAGCTGCTGTCTAAGTGATTATTTCCTCCCAATCACCACCATCAAGAAAAAAAAAAAACCCAACAACATTTCTATCCTCCACCAAACCCTCATATTCTTCAAGGTCTAAATCAAAACCCACTTTTCAGTGAAGTCTTTCCTGACCACACCAACCATGGGGATCTCTCCTTTATCAAATTATTCTAATGATTCTGTGTATACTTCCTTTATCAAACTCCTATTAGTCTGTATGGAGCAAATCAGTATTTTATTTTGGGCCACCTTTATTTTTCCTCTGTACTGTACAATTTGTCACTTTACCATACACTGCCTTACTTTCTAATTGCTTTGCATATGTGTATCTCATAGGCCACAAGATTCCTGAGGACAGGAATCTTGACTTTTATTTTTGCAGCCCCCATGAAGCTAGATTAAAGTGAGCTCCAGCTTCTCAAAATCCTCTTAGCACTTTGATGGATCTCTCTCTCTCTCTCTCTCTCTCTCTCTCTCTCCCCCCCTCATTTGCACATTCCCCTAAGCATTCTAACTGTTGGGTACCCATCCTTCCCACCCCTCCCATTAGTCTGTAAGCTTTTTAACAGGCAAGAGTGTTTAGTGGAATGGGAAGGTACTGGAAAGAACATCACTCTTGGAACAGGAAGACCAGAGTTCAAGTCTGCCTCTGCTGATTAGCTTCATTTGTGTGACCTTCATTTCTCCATATTTCAGTCTCTTCAACTTGAAAATGGGCAGCTAGGTGACACAATGGATAGAGCGTCAGGTGTGGAGTCAGAAAAATTCATCTTCCTAAACTCAAATCTGGTCTCAGACACTTACTAGCTATGTGACCCTGGGCAAGACACTTAACCCTGTTAGCCTCAGTTTTCTCATCCATAAAATGAGCTGGAGAAATAAGTGGCAAACTATTCCAGTATCTTTGCCAAGACGACCCCACATGGGATCAGGAAGAGTCAGACATGAGATTGTGAGGCAATCTCTCTTAATTATTAACTGCAGAGTCTGGGATATAAGTCTCTAGAGACTTGATCTTGATAGTTGTTTAATAAATGTTTGTAGCAGCTTGAGAAATTCTTATTGACTGAGAGGGATGGGGTAGGGAGGAGAGGGGAAGGTTTAGGAAAGGCCTCGAAGGGTGGAGGAATATAGAATGGACTGAATGCAAAGAGGACTCATTATCAATTCTTAAACAAGAGAGTGAAATGAAATTAGTATTTCAGGAAGATCTGACACAATGTAATCTGACAAACATTTATTTAGTTTCCATATTTAAGGTATTGCTCTAGGCATTAGGAATATAAAGACAAAAATGAAGATGTCCCCTGCCCTAAAGAAGTTTACATTCTAATCCGCCCCCTGCCCACTACATGCAGATAACCACAATATAGGTCATATGTTGTGCAAACGAAAGGTAACTTCATAGAAAAGGCATTAGCAGTTGTGGAAAGGAAAGGGGTGTGATCACATACACACACTCCTTATTTTATAAGTGGATAAACTGAAGCAAAGACTTATTTGTGGTACCATAAGCAAGTCAGTGGAGAAGTTGAGATTAGAACTCCATTTCCTTGGAAGACACATCAGATTTATACATACCTAGCTCACAAACGTCATATGACTTTGCCCAGGCCAACTCATACCATCGTGAAGCCAGATGCCTCTGTGATTGGGACAAGCCAAATGTGGCTGGGCTAGGTAGCAGCTGGCTAAGGTAGAAGAGTGACAGGGTGTGGTACTTTATGTCACATGCACTTTGAGAGGCAACTTTATGAAAGGTATTTGGCAGGTATTGGCCAAGATAATCTAAGGAGCTAAGTTGGTCTTCCCACACTCCTTTACAAGGGCTGGGTATGCAGTCCATAGACCGCATCCTGGACATAATGTGCAACATCTTCCCTGGGGAGACCACAACTACAGCTGTGTGCCTGAAAAGAAAATCACAACAGTCTTAGTAGACAGTGAACAAAATGCCCAATTAAAAAGCTTAATTACAAGCCAGGCTAGAGTTTGATTGTGGGCTTTGTTGGTGGTCCTGAAGTTAGTTGCCCACTGAACTGTCAGAATCCCCTAGTCCAGTCATAGTTGAAGCCAAATTGGAGCAAGTATCCATGTGGACAAATGGGTTGGAGGTGGATGGGTGAGGGAAAAAAAAGTAATAATGTTTATTTGTTTTACTACTCAGGCCAAATATACCCCCAGAAGGCAAGAAGGGAGTTGTCTCTGTTAGTCCTGGAAGGTACCTGCACTTTGTACTTTTGGGAGGACAGGAGAGATGAATGTGGTAGAAAGGGACATGAGCAATCTGTGTCCTGGATTTTTCTGTTTAGCACTCCACCTACCAGTATGGACAGTTTTCAGGTGCTTGGGAAACGATACCTCTATGTAGTCATCTATACAACCATACCTTACCTAGTACTATATGTGGGTTCAATCAATATTGCTTGCCACCAAGGACAATAAATGGGATTTCCACTGAAACCTTCATCCTAGGATCTCAAATATTTTCCCTAAAATAATCACTTATTTCCATACCACTCCTAAGAAGCTAGTAAGAATTATTTCCTTTTTTTTATTTTTTGAGAAACAGCAAGGTTAAGTGAATAAAGTTAAATAGTTTATTCCCAAGTGACCTAGTATGTCAGGGATAGAACCTGGAACTAGAACTCCGTGCTTTAATCGAATCAATTTCCCCAAATGGGAAGAATAAACAAACTAACTCTGGAAAAGGAGAGAACAAGTTGTTGGCAGCAGATGTGTTCTGGGAGTCGTGAACATGAACATGACACCTTCTATTTCTCTCACAGTGTATTGCATTCATATATGTTGTCTCATTTACTCATACAAAGTCAGCCTAATATAGTCACTTAGTAAATGAATTATATTCATTATATTCACTTAGTAAATGAAGAAACTGAGGCTTATACAGATGGCTCAACTTGACTGAAGCAGAATGAAGACTTGAACCCAACTCAGTTGACTCCAATTCCACATGTTATTTTTTCTCTGCCTAATGCAGACCCTAAGACTCTATTCTCAGCTGCTCAGCCCATTTCCTAAATTCCTTTAGTTCTTTCCAACCATAAAATGGACCGAAAGAATCTGAGGAGCTACCTCACTGGAATGCAACAGCCCAGATCACTTAGCCATAGGCTAAGCCTCAGATATGTAGAAAGCTCTGGGTGCTTAGCGCCAAAGGAGCGAACCAAGGGTAAAGGGCATAGCTGTTCCAGAAGGAAGACAGAAACAGCTACATCAGCAAATGTGAACAGCAGTGCAATCCCTGCTAGTCACAGCATGGCCTTAAGCTGTATGCCACTGGGGAACAGAGGCAGAGATGAGGGAGTGAAGCTGGAGACAAACACTAGCCTCCCCTTCTCAGCAACCCAAGGCGGGGGGGTGGGGGGTGGGCAGGATGGAGGGCAACAAATGAAATGTTATCCCTTCAGCTGTACACAAGGGGTTATATGCACAAATACACAGGCAGTTGGACCGAGAGCAGCCAGTCAGCATGGTGAATTCACAGGGTTTGGTATCTTTTGTAGCAGTCACAGCTATACTTTCATTCTCAAATGTGGCTCAGAAATGAGCACCCATCGGGATGACTGCAGCCCACACTGTCAATCCTTCCAGTGCAATTTAGACTAAAGAAAATGTAATACATGACTTGGTTATATCTCAGGGGAGGGTTTCTGATGGCAGAAAAAAAACCACAAAGGACCAGACCTGAGCAGTTTCGATGTGTCAGCAGTGAGCTCTTCTTCCTCTCAAACTGAAGATAAAAACACAAGCTTGTATAATTTGGGTGGATGTGGTATTCTGGGACCACTTTGGGATTGAGAGAACGAACAGATGTCTTAGGAGGCCCTCTGGAGCTGTTGATCAGTGTTGTCTGGCTCTCTTTCACTCTGCTAAAGCAGGGTCACAGATGAACCTCCTCCCTCTCCCCTCACTTCCTGCAAATGTACCTCCCCATCTTCCAGCAGTTGGCCAGAGAGGCTTTGTGTGAGCCCTACAATATCTGCCTGCCTGGTTTGTTCAAGGAATTGGGCTAGTTGCTCTGAGAGATATCAATCAACCGATATGCCTTTACTGTGCGGAATATGTGCCAGGCACTGGGATGGGGGCTGAGGACACAAAACCAAAATCGAAACATTGCTGCCCTCAGGAAATTTATATTCTATCATGACAGGGATAAGTGTATACAAAATAAACAGAAGATTAATTTGGATCGAAGACACTAGCAACTAAGGGGTCAAAAAAGATCTCATGTAAGAATAGGTATCTGATGTGTACAGTGTACAACCTGGCCTTGATTAGTGAAAAAAACAAATTCCCCTGACAGGACTGTATTATTTAAATCTGCAGTGGACAATTTCCAACGGACTGGAACCAATGACTTTATTTTACATAACTTTGTTATAACTATATATGTATATATAACTACATAAAATGTCATGATTATATAATGATATTTATATAATAAAATATAACTTTGAATAGTAAAAATTCAAATACATACAACCACTTCAGAAGACTCATTTGCACTAATTAAACCCTAGCGAAAGGCTTGGAGACATGAAAACTTCGTGGTTGTTCAGTGTTTTTTCAGTCCTGTATGACCCTTCATGACCCCATTTGGGGGTCTTCTTGTAAAAGATACTGGCGTGATTTGCCATTTCCTTCCCCAGTTCATTTTACAGATGAGGAAACGGAGGCAAACAGGGTTAAGTGACTTGCCCAGGGTTACACAGCTAGTAATTATCTGAGGCTGGATTTGAACTCAGTAAAATGAGTCTTCCTAACTCCAAGGCCAGGCACTCTATTCACTGCACTTTCTAGCTGCCCCATGAAGACCTACCTAGATTAAAATTATGCCTCTGATGCTTATTATCTGGGGGGGCCATATGCAAGTTACATCATCTGAGTCTCACTGTACTCATCTGAAAAACAGCTATAGCTAATAGCTACTTCACAGTAGTACCTACTTCACAAAGTTGTTGTGAGACTTAAATGAGATAATGCAGGCAAAAGACAAGAAAAAAGGTAATAATGCTTGTTTACCTGTTTTACCACCTGGGCCTTTGACCAGGGGGAAAGGAAAATCACTTTAGGAGAATGATTCTTTCTAGGGCACAATGACATTGTAAGTGACTGTTGTTCTGACACTGGGACCTCAACTCTGGACCTTGCCATATTCTGACGAGAGAATTTTGTCTTCTGTCTGCAATTGCGTGTTTGTCCTTCTTTCTCAAAGACGACCATGACATTGTCTATGATTAGCATAAATTTGGATCTACAAAGGTAACTTTGCCAGTCTTTAAACTTCTCTCTTAAGCAGAAATGTTTGAAAGTGCTTTAATTTAAATTAATAACATTGTTTCTGGCAGGCGGATGCCGAAAGGGCAGAGGGCATAATTTTCTTCCACAGTACCTTATTATGAGGCTAAAACGTTTTATGTAATGTGCCTTGTAAATCTTCAAGTACTATATGTGTCAGCTATTATCACTGTTAAACTGAAGCTACAAACTTAGATTTTACCATGTACTTCTTCCAAATCATTTATAAAAATATTAAGTATAATCAGGCCCAACATCAACCTCTGGGAGACCTTTCTGCTTTTGCTTCTTTAATCACCTGCTGGGGCACATAATAACAGAAGACTCTATCCATCTTTCTCCAAACTACATCTATAGCTAGTTGGCTCAGGGTTCATAGCCTCAACACACACAGTATAATTAGCTCCACTTTTCCCTAACAGTCATCTTTCAGATGTGTGTCCTTAGTCTTAGAGGGGAGTGTGAAGGAACAGGGATGAATCATCTCCACAAATGGAAGGATGCTGCAGAACATGTGCCTAAATGGTCAATAGTACCACTCCCATTTACGAAGAATAGTACCTGTCCATAGCACAAGACTGGGCCCCCTTGGGTTGACAGGTTGAGAAGGCTCGAGCTCATGGAATATCCAGAAGAGGTTGTGAAATTCTCAGACACATTTCCCTGCCTGGATCTCATTGAAACCATCTCAGAGAGATGAATAATCCCTCTTGTTTTCTAAGACTTCAGATACTAGGAGCTGAGGGGTGGGTTTCTCCAGTGAACAGTTTGCCTTAGACTCTTCTTACCCCCCTAAAAGGCCTGCAGATCCAAATCATCCAATGTCCCTCTTTGTCTTGCCATGATGATATCTCATTTGGTGAACTGTCCACAGGACACAGTCTATATGCCACTGCAGCTGGGCCCGGAGCCAGGCTGACATAGTTCCTTCCAAGAGACTCAGATTAAGTAACTGGTCTTCATCTCCCCTGGGGCAGGCTCTTATAAGGGGCAGGCAGTTCAGTTGCCTTTCCCCAGACAGTCTGGCTGGACAGACACACACACACACACACACACACACACACACACACACACACATCCCACACGCATACACGCACACACACGCACAAAGCTTGAGTCTTTTAAAGCAGCAGCATTCACATTTTCCGTCTTCTTGGGGTTTCAAAACAGGAAGCCTGGGTGGGGAAGGGAGGTGTTGGTAGAGTGAGCACTGCTGTAAAATGCACCCAGGTGCACAGGACTGGATTCAAAAAGGACAACTTGCTAGTGCCTAAATCTTTTCCATATGCAGAAAAGAGAGGCTGCCCCAGGCCTCCTACTGGCCCCTGTCCTAATCAGTATCATTCCAGACTGGAAGAAGTACTGCAGACTACAGTCATCTAGCAGGCTGTCTCCTGATTTTATGGCTCCTGGGCCCTGAATTAAAGATGCAGATATTTACATCAAATTACATCTTTCTTCCCTTCCCCCTCCCCCACTCCAGATCTCCTGTTTAGGGGAAAGAAACGTCTTCCTCTTTTCTCTCTGCTAAGGTGATCCTCTCTCCCCCTCCTTCAAAACCAGCCTTTTGCAGGAAGCCTCTCCTGGATTAATCCCGGCCAGACCACTGTTCCTCACTCAGAATCCCCAGGGTTCCTTACTTCTGCTCATCCTACCCTGCTCATCCATATGCTGCTGTGTAAATGTTACCTTCTGGCTCCTCGAGCAGATTAGACTGTAAACTCCCTCAAAGCAAGGGGCCTTGACTTCAATTTATTTTGTATTCTTTCCTCCATCTCTTCAGTTCCCTCAAATCCCCCAAATCAGAGCTGATAGCACACACATGGAGGGATCAAGTCCCTCCCTTTCTATGTTCCAAGTTATGTGCTGAGGATGTAGGTGGGGAAAGGGATAATAAAGAAAAAGTTCCCCCAACTTTGAATGGAAGGGGGATAGGGTAAGTTGTTATGGTCATTAAACACCCGAGCTTATGAGAAAGAACTGATTCCCTTCCTGAACTATGAAGGGCCCAAGGCTTACTACAGTCATCCAGAAAGATGATTCTCATAACCAGGAAGAGTTTTGTCATAGGCTTAGAAATGAGTTACAGCCCACACACATTATGTGCATGTGTATATACACATTTACTCAAGGGAGCACCTAGGATACTAGAGGAAGGGAAGGAACTAATGGGAAAATTCTCCTGAGGACATGCTGGCCTAAATACTGACTATGGATGTGGCCTCTGTGTGCCTTGGGTCAAAGGCTCAACTCAAGGAAAGAGGAGGCAGCTGCAAGGATGGAGGCTTCAGAAGCACGTGCAAAGATTTGTAGCGGGCTCTCCACTGTTCAGATGAGGGTGCATGTTTTCAAATGTCTCCTTTTCCCCTGGAGCAGAGACTTAAGTGTCAGGTATCAGGAAAGCTAGAGAGGGAAGGATTAAATAACCTCAAAAAAGATGCCATAGTCTTGGGAACACCTAGGTACCACAAGCACAGAGAACACATCAGGTGTCCCATCTTTAACATCTGTTCAGAATTCAGAAGACATTACTAAATCTGTTTAGACATTCCTTTCACCTCTGAGCCAATTTTGATAGATTTCCACAACCTAAAAGTGAGAGAGGGTCAATCAGATCCAGTCCCAAAGGGTACCCAGTAGCAGGTATTTTTTGGTTTAGTTTAATTTAGTTTTCAAAATAGAGATGGCTTCCTTGGTTTCATCAATAAAAGTGCCTATGTACACATGTGCTTTCATCCTGTATCCTTTCTAAAGAGTGTCCCAGGAAGCAAGATAGGGCTATAAAGTGTAGAGGCCTAGAAAAATATGCCATAATAGTTCTATGCATAGGGTCACATTTGACATAAAGTAAAACAAATGAAGTCCTTGTGGGATCAAATACATGGCTTTTTGAAAAGCACAGGGTCAAAGAAGCGTAGTTTGCTTTTTCCAACTTGTTAGAAGTGCCTTTTATGGGGGAAAATGCTTAAAAACAATGACAACCCAACTTTCTCATTGATCCTCTCATCTTGGGGTTCATAAGATGGTTAAGCAGCAACCAAGCTGGGACATGAGAGGTCACAGGAGAAATGATGACTCAGACTCAGGGGGAAGCTTATGAATTTCCTTTTCCGGAGCTCTCCCAAACCATTTATATTTCTATTACTGCCACTGCCACTACTATCACTAGTACCACCACCACCATTACCACTGCCCACTACCACTACCACTACTACCACTGCTATTATCACTTCTACTTCATCACCTATAGCACTTGGGGCAATACTGAGCACAGAGTGGATATTTACTTCATTACTACTTACAGACTATAATTCATGTTATATAGCATAATTTACATATTATATTACTACTCAAAGGTCAAAGAGGAACTGAGATGATCTCAACGTCTCTCCCATTTCTAGACCTAACCTTACCGCTCACCCTGCCATGTTTTGTTGAAAAGGTTATAATGATGGGATTAAAAACTGTTTCCTTTTGGAGGCCAAAACCCAAAATGAGAGCTGGCATGAGAGAAGGAATAGCAGTTGGGGAGTGGGACTGATCAGGTTGGGAGGTTTGAGTTTGTTAGCCAGTGGACTGGTGTAGGAAGTGATGAGAAAGTTTTAGCTCTTAAAGTGAAGGGGGGAAATAGCTGCTACTTACTCTCAGATCAAATGCAGTCTACCATTTATAGAATAAAAACCTTTTAAAGACAAACAACAGAAAAATTTCAGAACTCTAATCAACACAATGACCAAATACAATTCCAGAGGACCAGTGATGAAGCTTACAACCCACCTCTAGGTGACAGACTCAGGGTAGGTGAAGACTGAGACATATTTTTGGATATAACCAATATGGGAATTTGTTTTTGCTTGACTATCACATTTGTAACAAGGATTTTCTTTTCTTCAATGGATGGAGAGAGCTGGGTGAGAGAAAAAATAGATTTTTTTTTTTGGTCATAAGTGAAAAAAATTAAATAAAAACATAGCCTAACACTCAAGTTTAGAAAGTATGAAATGGTGGGAGCCTGGACATCTTGGCAGTCATTTTTTAGCCTGAGGAACTATTATGGAAGCTGGATTTCTTTGCTTAACACTGTCAGTCCATACAAACCAAGCTTGTTAATTTAGTACAGGACAGCAGGCATTTATTCTGTAAAGAGTGTGGTTTTAGGATATTACCCATTACCCATGTAGTTGCTAAGTGGCAGAAGAAAGGTGAACACACAATGGTGCCCAGCTGCCAGCCACAGAGCCAGGATCAAATTTACACGAGAACTCCAACCTGGCTGATGAATTGTACTTCTTTGCTGAACACTTAGTCAAATATTATTTTTTTAAACTGAATTACAAACCAAGTCAAAGTTTTTTTTGCTTGTTTGCTTGAAATCACCAGCTGAACAAGTTAGAAGTGGACTCAAACCTGCTTTTTTTTATAAACCACTGAATTAGAACACTGCCAAAACATCAAAATACCATCTGACCTGGAAGGATATAGTTTGTATGATTCCAGGCTTTGGGCAAAACTGCCTCACAGCATGGTCTTACTTATTTGTTCCAATTTGGGGGAAAGTTAGACTCAATTCTTAATATTTTATTAAAAAAATTAGTTTTCATGCTTAACAAATGATCTCAAACTAATGAAATGGAAACTTTTTTTTTTTGGTGGAACTGCTACAGGGGCTTTGCTCCAAAGAATAAATCACTCATCCATTCCATGAAATATACACAGAATCAGAAGAATAAGTTTTTTGAAAGGGTAAACCATATTTCTATATTATTTATCTGATCCATTCATTTTCCTGTATGGGGCAGATGCAAACATCAGTCCAGTCCAGCCAAGTCCAGGTGGGCTGATCATAAAATGCTTAGCATAGTTCCTGGCACATAGGAGGTACTTAATAAATATGAATTGATTGAAAACTCCCAGTTAGTGGGAACCTGGATTAATTTAGGTTTTAGCTATAAGCAAACACAAATCCATATGATTCCAAAGGAGGGTCAAAAGAGAAGCTGTGGGGGGGAGGGAGAAATATCTGTTAAAAATTGAACACCCACAAACTATGAGGCTTGACTGGATGATGTCCAAGGTCCCTTCTAGCTTCCTAATTCCCTCAATTCTCTTCTAGCTCTGTCATTCTATGGTTCTAAGTGAAGTTACAGCTGAAAAAGAGTAAAACAACCAGAATATGGCTCTGACGAAATATAAGCTACATTATCTTTCTAGCAGAGACCAATTCTTTCCGGGTAGGAATGAATTTAGTCAAATCAGATGTTCTGGAGAAGATAAAAAGGAGACTAGCCCTAGGAGGGAATTAACAAAATGGCTTCAGGCTTTTGCCATCTGTCTGGGGCTGATGTGTTATCAATCTTGTAGGTAAGTGACTTAAAAGCTTAACGGTAAAACGATATCCCCCTCACCCCCCACCAGGCCCTCCTATGCCCCAAGAACACAGAAGCCTGCAGGAAGACAAGAATGGGGCAACAATCAGGAAACTGGGTTGTGTGGCCTGACCAGAAAGTTGGAGTGACTAGCCCTAAACTTGAAGGGAAACTTTTTAGTGGTTGGATTGGGTTCTTTTGCTGGGGATGGAAGCTCAATTCCAGGTGGACAGTCTCAGGCGGGTAAAGGTGGGAACTTCTAAATCTTAGAGTTCTCACGAGACCCCCCCAGGAAACGACTGGGAATCGAGGTGAACCAAGCTATCTCGTGTATTTCCGCCTCTTCCCGTGAGAAACGTGATGGGAGAGAGCTCTCCCCGCCCTCGAGATTGTCCCGGATCTGGGCACACTATTGTTATCTAACAGCACGGTATTCAGATGCAAACTATGCTGCTGAAGAGTTTAAGTAGGATCAGGAAAGCCTGAAAGCTCTCTTGGGCGGAGGGGCGCGGAGCGGACAGGACAACAAGGCTCCGCTTTTCCTCTCTCCTCTCTCCCCTCCCATTCTCTCCCCACTTACACTTCTACTTCCAATCTCTTATTGTAAGATCTTTGCCTCCTTGGGAGATTCTTCGCTCCCTCCTAAGGAAGAATTCCCCTGCACTTGTAACTAGACCCTGAAATAAAGCTCAACCCTTGTTCGACCCTGGAACATCCTTTCTCTCATACGAGCATCCAGTTTGGCCAACCGAAGACCTCCGATAGAGGTAAGGGAAGACTCGGGTAGCCCTCAGGCCTCTAGGCCTGGCATTCTTTCTTTTTAAGTAGAGAGATTTCAGAAATGAAGACCTGTTACATGCAGAGTAGCAAGCAGGAGAGGCCAAGGGTTTGGAGCCATCCAGGGTGATTAAAGGTTGTTTGTTCCTGGAACGAGAACATGGCTGGACAGAACCATGGAGGAAAAAGAATGTGGTTAAGAGAGGATGAGCCAATTCTGGAAGATGGTGGGAAGATGAGTGGTGGGCCAAAGAAACTTACATTGTGCTTGGAAAGGACACTTTATCCAAGGCCCTCAGAATTGGCCACACCATTAAAGGGAGAATGCTACAATATACTATAAGCTGGGTTGGAAGGATAGGCATTGCTACCTCCAGATATTTAATTTCCTTATTCAAATATGATGCGCCTTCCTGGGAGAGAGAGCGTAGCATCATGGCAAGAGTGTTAAATGAGAAGACAATTTGGATTTTGTCTCAGCTTGATCTTGGTCAAGTCATTCAACCTCAGTCCCACTTGCCTCATCTATAAAGTGGGAACCATAATAGACTTAAATCATGTGATGAGATAATGTATGTAAATAACTCTGCAAACTTCAAAGAACTATATAAATGTTAGCTCTTACAATTCCTTATGAATCCAGGTTTACATATTTCTTTTTGGAACCATTATAGTATGGTTATCTTTTAATAGCCTACATGTGAAGATAGCCTGGTATTGTGGAAAGAAAGTTGGACTGAAATTCAGGAGATCTGGCCTCAGTTTGCTCATCTGCAAAATGGGAGAAGGGTGGCCCGAGAAAGACCTGGGCTCAAATTCCACATCCCATAATGTAACATGTTTGAACCTGTTTCCTCTGTGATAAAGTGAGATGGCTGCGCTGGCTAGATAACCACAGTTAACCATCTTCTTAATCCATGACCCTATGATTAGATCATTTCTAAGGCTCCTCCTAACTGTAACATTCTGTGGTTCTCAGGATTATCTATTACACATTTAAAAACCTAAGTTGGCTTTTTCTCCTAGGTCTAGCCTCCCAATATGTTTCGCTAATAAGCATTTATTAAACGTTTCATTTTTGCCAGGGACTGTAACAGATGCTGGAGATGGAAAGGACAAAAGTGAGATGGTCTATGCCACTCATTCATTTTAACAGCAATATAATTGTCTCACCTCACCTACATACAGCAGTTTATGGTTTACATGTAGCTTTTAACACAGAATCCCTGTGAAAAAAGTAGGCAGTGCCCCATTTTGTAGATGAGAAAACTAAGGATCAGTGTTGCCAGGTATCACAACAAGAATGGGTTGAAGTTTAGATCCAAAGAGGTCTTCTGACTCCAAATCTTGAACTCTTCCCATGAAATTATGCTGCCCACAATTAATTCCAAGAGTATTTAGTAAGTACCTCCTGTGTGTTAGCCAGCATGCACTGGGGACGTGGAAGAAAAAAAATGAAAGGTTTCCTTCTCTTTCTCTTATTCGTCTTCCTCCTCCTTTTCTACTACCACCACCACCACCATCATCATCACAATGAATTTGAGTAACAAGTAAAGATTTGATGACTCCTCCTCATCTTCCTCTTCTTTCACCACTTCTACTACTTGGGGCAGCTAGGTGGCACAGTGGATACAGTGCCAGGCCTGGAGTTAAGAAGATTCATCTTCCTGAGTTCAAATCTCACCTTGGACACTTCCTAGGCAAGTTACTTAACCTAGGTTGCCTCAGTTTCCTCATCTGTAAAATGAGCCAGAGAAGGAAATGGCAAACCATTCCAGTATCTTTGCCAAGAAAATTCAAAATGGAGTCACAAAGAGTTGGACATGACAAAAAAACTACAATGATTACGACTACAATGACAACGGCTACTACTGCTACACATTCCAGCAGTAGTTAAAGCTCTGGAGCTTATCTGTTGTGTAGTTTTGCCCATGCCATCCTTCTACTTCATCTAGCCCATTCAAATAATCCAGAGTTCTAGAAATCACAGTGATCTGCATATGTCTACCGAGGGTAAGGCCCCCAAAGAAAACCAGCCTCTCAGAAGGTGAAAAGTTCACTCTCCAATGGGTTAAGAAAAGACAAAGGAGATTATATAAAGCTTGGTGTAGGAATCAGGAAGTTAAAAAAAAAAAAACTGTGATAAGGAAAGGCTATATTGAGAAATGCTGACCCAGAAAAGAAGGATCTGAAAATGCCCAAAGAAACTTTTTGACACAGATGTAGCATCAGTTCTCCACCCTTCCCCACCCTCCACCCTCCCCCTCCCCCCATCCCAGCCTAGGGTTTGAAAAGAAATGAATTCAACATAATTGTCAAGACAAGCACGTCTGATGAGCACACACACACAAAAATGAAATAAAGTGAGATAATCTTCTCTGTTGGAATTGCTTAATGGAAGCTGCCTGATGAAAACCACATCTGAAAATACTCACCCAGTGATGAGGAGCTATTTCAAGATGTGATCAGAGGCAGTAGTTGTAGAGCAGTTTACATTTGGGACTCATGGTTAGCTTGTAGATGTTCTTGTTCTTCTGAAAGACTCTGAATTCAACCAGATGGGCCCTGCCCAGACAATTCCATTTGATTCAAATTGAAATTCAATCCAAGAAATAGATATTGGACACCTGCCCAAGGGCCAGGTCCAGTGTTAGGTGCTTCCCCCTGCCCCCCACCAGCCTGGTGGAAACCAAGGACTCCCACACCCCGATGGCCATCAGAGGAGCCAAAAGTAATCGGCAAAAACAAGATGGAAAGTATCAAGGCAAGCAAGTTAGAAGGTGGTCAGGAAGGAGGATTGTGACCTTGGGCCACTCACTTAATATCTCAGTTTCCTAATTTGTAAAAGGAGGACAGTAAGAGCAGTTTCTTTTTTATGGGGCTGTTGGGAAGATGGAGTAAAATAAGGTAACCAGCAAAGTGTTTTGCAAACTTTAGAGCAATATATAAATGTGAGATACTCTATCCTATGAAAAATAGTTTTTTCAGGATTCCATTCCAACTCATCTCAGAGTAGGCATCTCCTAGAAGAGCCCTAATAAGTGGCTCATTCTACCCCTGCTTGAATGGGCTGTGAATGGGCTGAATAGAGCTGAGTCTTATCCAATCCTCCCCAACAAAAAGAGTCTGGGGGTGGGGTGGGGGTTAGACACAGGTAACCAAAAGCCAAACCTAGATGTTAGTAAGACAGCCATGGGAGCCTGCTAGCCCTGAAAGCCTGGTATGCCAAACAAAAGGGATAGAACTCAGAGCAAACTTAAAGACCCCTCCATTCCAACCCCACTCATTTTACAGAGAAGGAAACTAAGGCCCACAGAGGTTCAATGTCTTGCCTAAGGTCACACAGGCAGAGGTAGAGGTAGGTTTTAAACCCTGGCTCTGAGACCCTAGAACCAGTATTTTTTTTTTCTACTATACCTCATCTATGAGGTCCATCCATGCTTTAATAAAAAATTCCATGATCTTTAAAGTCTTAGTTTCTGAATTTGGGATTTGTTTTACTTTATATCTTTCTCCTTGCTATTGCGAGTACAATTCTTCCCTTTTTAAAAACCAGATCTTCAGGTAGGTGGTGCAATGGATACTAGTGCTGGATCTGGACTCAGGAAGACCTGAATCTGGCTTCAGACACTTACTAGCTATGTGACCTGAATAAGTCACTTAACCCTGCTTGCCTCAGTTTCCTCATCTGCAAAATGACTGGAGAAGGAAATGGCAACAAACCACTCCAGTGTCTTTGCCAAGAAAACCCTAAACTGGGGTTTACAACTGAAAAATGACTAAACAACAACTACCTCTGTCTCTAGAATCAGTGCTATAAAGACCAAGTCACAATGGACAGCAGAAGAGCAAGCAATTTAACAGATTTAGACTGGGCCCTATTTGATCTTTACTTAAAGGAAAACCTTAGTAGGCTGGTCAGGGACCCAGCTGTGACTGCTGCCTGTCTCTTTTCTCAACTAGGGTCATTAAAAAACAAAACCAAACCAAACCCCAAACACCCACCACAGTCCTTGCTTACTAATAATTCTAGGCTAAGACCTAAAGTGAAGAGGCCTTCCATACCTACACTAGGACCAGCTGCGAGGCTGCCCACCGGAGTGAGTCAAGCATCAGGGGCAGGGATCAGTGATTAGGGTCCCCCACCTCCTGAGCGTCTCAGTCAATGAGAAAGTCAACATGCAGACCCATCCAGAAGTGGGTGGATGTGAGATGCCTGGACCACATAAACAATCAAACTGGCCAGACAGTGATTTGGTTCTAGTGACTTATCACTGACATGCTTAATAATGTTAAAACTCTCTCTTCTAGCCAGGTCAATACCTTCATGCAGTCTCTGCCAGACATCTTCTCCCAGCAGCTTTCATTAAACAGGACACTAGGGAGCTCCAGAAATAATGGAGCCTGAAGAGAGCACTTTGCATCTGTGATGATTTAGATTAAAATTTAATTGGGATTCGGGATGGAGAGACTGTCTTTTCGGAGCCTCTGGAAGGCTAAAGGTTGCCAAGGCTGCTCTGAGCACAAAGGAGGGGGTTAGGTAGATAGAGGTTTTCTGTTGTATGGAGAGAGCCTTGCTCTGTCTTCCTCCTCTCCTCCCCTGCCCCCATTCCCACTTCCAAAGAATCCCTTCCATTTCACATTCATAGTAAGTAATGATCCTTAACCTTGACAGAAAGGGTGGCCAGTTTTGCCAAGAATGTGCGGTCATTAGCTCTGAAGTCCTCAATGGCCTGCAAAGGATTGTTTTGGAGACCACTCAGTTCTGCCGTGGCTCACAGCAAATACCAATTGACTAAGGCCCAGATGCTGCTGGGCCCTTAGATAAGTCCTTGGAAAGCAGACTGGTAAAAGCTCTTTCTAAACTCAGGAGGCAGGACTCTGGACTAACTTATGGGCTGATTGCTGGAATAGGTCATCAGCCTTTCTAGCCCTTGCCTGGGAACTGTGGAGAGATGGGTGTGGGAGAGTAAAGATTTAATGCCCCCAAAACGTGTACCCCAAGACCTAAACAAGAGCTACTAGCTCAGAATAAGAGATGAAGAACACTCAGCTCAGTGGCTCCATGGACAGAAAGATCTGAGTCTGAATTCTTCTTTGGATATTTACTACCTGTGTGATTCTAGACTTAACAAACCTCTCTCAGCTTGTGACTTGAGACAGAGACCACTGCAGTAAATTACAAATTCTCAATGGAATGGGGGTAGCGTCTCCCATGGCTGTGAAGATCGAATGAAGTAACATAGCCTTTATGGTATTACTCCAAACTGCCTAGAATAAAGTCCCAGCTGGGTCACACTGTTGATTCGGAGTGAGTTCTCCCTACTGTTCACATTAAAAAAAAAATCTATAGCCCTAATTTAAGCAATGCTGAATGCTTCTAGTATTTAGGTCACTGAGCAACAGCAAACATAACACACACATACAGACATACACACAGACACAAGCATAGATCACTATTTAGGATTTCATGTTTCTAGGTAAAAAGCCCCACAGAAAACTAATGGGAGACGTGACATTCTAAATCCTTTGAACCTACTGCACTACAAGCAGGCCAAGCTGTCTTCCCCACTCCAGCTCAACCACACACATCCCTGGTGGCCTCCCTTCTGCTCTAATTAAGGAAAGTGACAAGGTCAGATCTGCCATTAAGGAAAATCACTGACTACAGTGTGGAAGATGGATGGTAGAAGGGAGTGACTTGAGGCAGGAGACCATGGCAGTGGGAGGTCATTGCAATAATTCAGGCAAGAGGTGGTAAGAGGCTGAACTACCATGGTAGCAATGTGAGTAGCGATATAAGAGGTATTTGGGAAGCTGAAACAACAGGAATTGGCAACTGACTGGTTACTGGGATGAGGAAGAGGGCAGTGTCAAGGATAATGCCAAAGTTACAAGCCTGCCCGTGTTCATTAGAAGTAAGGAAGGTTGGCAAAAAGATGGGTTGGGAGGAAAGAGAATTCTGTTTTAGACATGTTGCACTGGAGTTGGCACCCAGACTGAGGTGTCCAACAGGGCACTGGTAATGCAAGAATAAAACCTGGGAGATCTGAGGGTTACATCTATAGACATTTATATAGCATTTTTTGCTAAGTCATTTTTCAATCATGTCTTACTCTTTGTGACCCCATTTGGGATTTTCTTGGCAAAGATACTGGAGTGGTTTGCCATTTCGTTCTCTAGCTTATTTTACAGATGAGGAAACTGAGGCAAACAGGGCTAAGTGATTTGGCCAGGGTCACACAGGTAGTTAAGTGTTCGAGGTCATATTTAAACTCAGGTCTTCCTAATGCCAGGTTTGGTTCTCTATCCAGTGTACCACCTAATTGCCTGAGCTATCAGTATAGAGATGATAATGGAAGCCATGGGAGCTGAGAGGTCACCAAGAGAGATATTATATAGACAGAGAAGAGAAGAAGGCTCAGGACAGAACCTTTGGGGAACACCCACAGTTTGGGGATGTGATCTAAAGGATGAACCAGCAAAAGAGACTGAAGAGGAAAAGGGAGGGGAGGGGAGGGAGGGAGGGAGGGAGGGGAGGGGAGGGAGGGAGGGAGGGAGAGAGAGAGAGAGAGAGAGAGAGAGAGAGAGAGAGAGAGAGAGAGAGAGAGAGAGAGAGAGAAGAAGAAGAAGGAGGAGGAGGAGGGAGGGAGGGAGGGAGGGAGGGAGGGAGGGAGAGAACAAGAACACAGTATCAGGAAATACCAGACAGTAAAGAGAGTATTCTACATCTACCCAGCCCACCTTCTCATATCTTCCAAACAAGAACTACTCACCACAGTCTATTGAAACAGTCAGCCCAACTGTCAAATGCAGTAGAGAGGTTGAGAAGGATGAAGACTGTGAACCCCCTCCTCCCCGACCAGATGTGACAGTTAAGACAACATTGTTCACTTTGGAGAGAACAGTTTCAGTTAGTGATGAAGCAGGAAGCCAGCCTGCAGAAGGCTGGGAAGACAGAGGAGAGGAAATGTAGGCATGAGTGTAGACAGCTTTTTCTCTTGGAATTTGGCTGAGAAAGAGAGCAGAGATATACGGTGACAACTTGAGGAAGGATGCAGCCCAGTCAGGACTATCTCTTTGAAGGCACTAAGGAAGGCACTGATAGGGAGAGATTAAAGATTAGAGAAAAAGAGGGCGAATGGTTGGGATGGCAACCTGCTGGAGAAAGTGGGAAGGAACAAGATCAAGGGTATATGGAGAGAGAAAGGTTGGCCTGGCTAAAAGTGCTACCTCATCTCAGGTTCAGGGACAGGAGTAGGAGGTCAAGAGGTGCTGAGATGAAGAGAAGGGGTGAAAACGGGAAGGTCTGGGAGGCTTGAGAGAAGAGAGTATTAAAAAGACAGGATGTAGTCCCTACTCTCAAGGGACTTCTGCTTCAAGAAGGAAGTAGGAGATACTGATACTCTCTGGTTTTGTTAGAGGTTACTGGAAGTGAGTTGGAAGTGACATATTAGTCATCTAGCTCACTCCCATGTCGAAGGACCACACTTACTTAAAACTACCCAGGACGAGTATTTCCCAATATGAAAAATCCCCCCTCGAAGGAGACAGCATCCCAAAATAACGTATTTTAACCTCTAACAATTTAGGAAGTGCTTGTATTTTCACCCAATTGTCTCCTGCTGCTGTATAAAGCTAGCATTTCACTGAATGACATTAGTATACAGAGAATAAGGGTGAGGACAGCAAGGGGGCACAGCAGCTCCTTCAATATAATATTTTCTAGTTATCATCTGCTATCAGCAAGGCACAGTTGCCAGCTTACTTCCCAAGAGGCCTTTCTGATTCCTCCCCTCATCTCACTCTCAAAATTACTTGGTTTTACTTATTTATTGGGGGGGGGGGGGAGAAGAGTAATATATTTTCTATTTACTTTCTTGTTTCACATTATTTTTCCTCCAGTAGAATGTAAGCACCCTTAGGGTAGAGCCTGTTTTGTTTTTGTGCTTGTATGCCAAAGGCCTAGTTCTGGGCCAGGTCCAAGGAAAGAGTTTATTCAATTGATTTGAACCATGAATTAAGCTAAAGACCCTCTGTGACTTTCAAAACAGTCCCTGAATCCCAGGCTGTGGAAATGCAGAGCCCACAGCCCACCTAAGGGCTTGGATCAGATGCCCCACATTGCAATAGGCCCCCCAAAGGAAAGAGCCTTTTCATGGGAGAGCTATAATTAAATAAGGGGTAACAGACTCTTGTTGAAGTGTTTGCTTGAGGACATGAAGCTAAATTACACCCGGATTTGGTCACTCACATGGGGTGGCCTGCCAACTTCTGCAACAGCAGACCTTTATGCCACCATGCCATGGGAGTATTGCAGGGACACAGAGTGGGGGGAGAAAGAAAGAGAAAGGAAAGAGAAAGAGAGAGAGAGAGGGAGAGGGAGAGGGAGAGGGGGAGGGAGAGGGAGAGAGAGAGGGAGAGACAGAGAGAGAGAGAGGGAGGGAGAGGGAGAGAGGGAGAGAGAGAGAGAAGGAGAGGGAGAGAAAGAGAGAGAGAGGGAGAGGGAAAGAAAAAGGAGATGAGAGAGAGGAAAAAGAGAAAAAGCATGTGTGTGTGTGATGTGTGTGTGTCTGTGTCTGTGTGTGCATGTGTCTGTGTGTGAGTGCATCTGTGTGTGCGTGTGTCTGTGTGTGTGTGTCTGTGTGTGTGTGACGTGTAAGGGGTGAGGTTAGAAGAAACAACATGTCCTCCAGCTGATGCCCATCACCTTCCCCTGACATCCAGAAGAGCTTTCTATATTGGGAGATGAAGACAAGGGCATTCATGTAATATATATGGCTGTTTTCTTGTCTCTGGATGGCCATGAAAACCAAGTGCTGTATACAAGGAGCTCAGTTTAACCTGAACAAACTTCATAATTCTGGTCAAGCTTTTATCAGGTAGAATCAGAACTAGAAGCGATGCTGTAGATCACCCAGGACAGCCCCTAGTTCCTATTTCACAGATGAGGAAAATAGAAGCCAAGAGAGAAAGAGGTGATTTGCCCAGGTTCACCTCCTAGGTGGTAGGAGGCTGAGTCAGGATGTTCTTTCCACTATAATATGCTCTCTCCATTAGTTCTAGGTCCCTGCCTCCAAGCAAGATTAGAACTAACTCATTCAAGACAACTTCCTTTTCTTTATGACTCTCTTGACCACTCCTGGATATTCTTCTTCCCTCCTAGGTTTTCATATCCCTCCCAGTCTCTCTGCTAGATCACCATTCATGTTGCATCCCCTAACCAAGCGTCTCCTCAAGGCTCTGTCCTGGGTTCAGTCCCTGAGCTCCAGGGAATCCAGCCCTTTGACTTCTGACTTGTTCTCTTTAAAGAACTATCTCTTCACCTGAAGCTGGAAGTTGCCGCCTCTCCAATGTTCGCTTTCCCTCAACCTACAGAACCCAGATCCTAACGTAGGCCCACCAGAATCCTTGCCCTGCTCCCCCATCTCTGAACATCCAGTGCCACAAGTAGGCTGCTGGGTGGCACTGCTGATAAAGAGCCGAGCCGGGAGTCAGGAAGATCTGAGTTCAAACGTGACCTCAGACACTCACCAGCTGTGTGACCCTGAGCAAGTCATGATTTGCCTTGGTTTTCTCATTTGCAAAATTTGGATGGTCACAGCACCTAGCTGCCAGAGTTGTTGTGAAGATAAAATGAGGTAATAATTGTCAAGCACTTGCCCGGTGCCTGGCGCAATGGTAAGCACTATGTAAATGTTAGTCGTCATCATCATCATTATTATAATATTATAGTATTATTATTGTGTGACACGAGGCAAGTCATCTTGCCTCTGCCTGCCTCAGTTTCATCAATTATAAAATGGGCATCTTCGTTGTGCCCACCTCCCAGGGAGATGAAGATCAAATGATACGATATTTATGACATACTTAGCATTAGTATCCACTTAGTGCATAATAGGAGCTTAAAAAAATGTTTGTTCCCAACCCTTCCCCCTTGTTCTTTTAAATATTATCTTATTTTTTTTGTATTCAACATTTACTAAAGTAAATCACTACCACCCTTCTCAGTCATGCATCTGGGCTTTCTGTCTATCTGTCCCTATAAGCCCTACAGGACAGAGACCATGTCAGTCAATAACAATGCCTACTTTCATCTTTGTACCATGTTGATCTATGTTGCTTTTGTATGAACCCTGGTACACAACTGTGTACAAAGAAACAATAAAGGCTTTTTAATAATGAAAATGTTGACCCTTTAAAGAGCTGCCTTATATGATGAGAGGGGAGGCTCCATCCTCTGATGCCAATTCCAAACCATCTTATGTGATCCTTAAACCTGTATTTCCATCAATCCTCCACAGGCATTTACCTGTGTGCTGCAGACTCTGCTGTGGTCCTTTTACTGTACAACACTTGGGCTGCCTTCCTATTAGTGATCCCTCTCTCAACATGGTGGGCCTCTGTCTCCTTTTCTGGTCCTACATATTCTTGAAAACATCATCAAAAGAAAATAGCAAACACATGCTTCCAGTGCCTACCTTGGCCCAGCCTAAAATGCTTATGATCAGACCATCAGAATGTAAACAACTTAAAGGCAGATTCTATTTTGCTTTAGTTTTTTTAATCCTTCATTGCTTAGAATAGTGCTGGAGACATATTAGACGCTTAATAAACGTCTGTTGGAGTGAATGATTGTTTGTTAATCCTGAGAAAATCCTGTTCAACGTGACTAACATCATATTAAGTTCAAAATGTTTGCCTAGGCTGGACTTACATTATTTCAAGTGACCTCCAAAGGGTTTGGCAAAAAAGGACTCTCCCTCATTTTACAGATAAAGAACAGAGGCCAAGTGCCTCATAAACAATTCTGATTGTTACAGTCATTGGATAATTTGATTTATCAAATGCTTTTTTATAGATGCATCATGGTAGCAGGAGTCCAGAAAATAAGAGGTGGATAGCAAACAGCTAAGAGCTTGTGACTAGGAGTCAGAAGAATCGGGAAAAACTGCTTTTCCACCTGTTGGCTAAGGTCAGATGCAGAAGACCGAAGTGATGAAGAGACTGCTTTGCTTCTGCTAACTAGCTATGTGTCTGGGGAAGTTTCCTCTCTGGGACTCATTTCTTCATCTCTAAAACAAGAGAATGGGATTAGGCAACTAATTTTAAAGACCCTTCCTATTTTGAAACTGTGAATCAATTGATTCATTAGGTGCCAGTATAGGCAAGAGTATGGGGCAGCTAGATGGCTCAGTGGATACGTTGCTGGGTCTAGAGTCAGGAAAACCAGAGTTAAAATCTGGCCTCAGAATCTAGTTGTGTGACTTTGGGCAAGTTGCTTAACTTCTGGTTACTTAGGAAGCAGCTAGGTGGTTCAGTGGAAAGTGCACCAGGCAGGAAGATCTGAGTTTAAATTTGACCTCAGACACTTCTTAGCTCTGTGACCTTGGGCAAGTCACTTAACCCTGATTGCATCAGTTTCTTCATCTGTAAAATGAACTGGAGAAGAAAATGGCAAAACATTTCAGTATCTTTGCCAAGAAAATCCCAAATGGGGTTATGAAGAGTCAGACATAACTAAACAACAATGGATAAGAGCAGCCCTCACCTCTACGTCTTGGCTTTGGCTGTGATCAAAACAAGTTCAAATCAAGGACATTCTTTGCAATAAATAAAGAGAAAAATTCTGTGGAAGACAGATGAAAATTACAGATAATCACTGCTAGTGTTAGCTCAGTCTCACGTTAGAATTCTGAGTTTTGCTCGATTTGTGATAGCTCTCCATATATGGCAGTGTTACACAAAAAATATGTGTATCATACAGTAAGACACTCTGAGCCACATGTGTGTGGAACATAATTCTCATGCAGGATGGCCTGAAGCTTAGAGAGGAAAAACCGGAGGGAAGAAAAACAAATCCCAAACCCCAACAACTTGTTAACCGTTAGCAACCTAAGGGTTTTCTTTTCTTTTCTTTTTTAAATAACATCCTGGGAAAGGAGAGAGAGCATTGCACCAGGAGGCTTCCTGTAGAAGAACTAATGAAAACAACACTTCGGAGAGTCTCTCTGGCTGGGAAGCTCAAAGCAATTTACAAATGTGGGAATTCTCATCATTTTCCCAGATGGGGTTCAGAAAAGGCGGATGAGTGTAATGTTATCCTCATTTTACCGATGAAGAAAACTCAGGCAAAGCTCTCAAATATTACTCTGGAAAGAGAGCCAATTGTGAGTTCCAGTAACAATATTCTAATCTCAAATTCCTGAAAACTTCTCACCTTGTCCTCAGGAATATCTTGTGTCCTAGGAGGTTCTGGTATAACGTCACATGTTTTGAAGTCCAGAGGAAATCAGGAGTAGGGCCGGAAAGAGAAGGAAGAGCAGCCAGCCTCTTGGCTCCTATACAAAACTGAGGGTCCAGGAGGAAAGTGGGAAAAGGGGAGCAGAGAGTGGACAAGATTCTACAACCACCCAAACCCAGCCAGATGGATGCAACTGAACTTCAGCCCCAACCACAATAAGGAATGACATTTCCTCAAGTTTGAAAAGAGTAGAAAGTCAAGGGAGGTGTGTCCTTCCATTTAATATCCCAGGAGAACAATCCTCCGGTAGTTAGCTACGTTGGCATTAGTTCCCCATGGACTACCAAGTAAAGTTTGAATTTTATTTGAATAACATGACTACTCTCCCAACTGAGGCCCTCTACAATCTGCCTTCAACTCACATAGTAGTCAAAGATGAGACACTGCTTCCCTCTAAAGATGATACATTAAGTACACAATCCATTAAGTACACAATCATACACAATCCATGATTTCCCACCACCATGCCTTTGATAACAATATCCCCTGTGCCAGGGGCAGCTAGGTGGTGCAGTGGAGAGAGCACCAGTGCAAGAGTCAAGAGGACCTGAGTTCAAATCTCACCTCAGACACTCACTAGCTGTGTGGCCTTGGGCAAGTCACTTAACTTCAACTGCCTCATCCTGGGTCATCACCAGTCATCCTAAGGAATATCTGGTCACTGGATTCAGACAGCTCTGAAGGAAAAGTGAGGCTGGTGACCTGCACAGCCCTCCCTCAAAACAAAATCAAGTGTAAGTCATGTCATTATTTCTCCAATGGCAAGGTCTTCTTTGGCAACGAAGGACAAACACACCCCATGCCAAGAAAGGACATCTCTGCCTGTTGACACCCCTAAAATCTCAGTTCAGATGTCATTTCCTACATGAAACCTCCCTTGATTCCCCACCTCTAGTCAAGTAACAGAAAATGAAGCACTGCTATAGACAGACAATAGGCACTCTGGTCCAACAATGTCTATCTTTAAGGAGCTAACATTCTATTGATGTGATGGGGCTGGTGAATGTAGACTATAAAAGTTCCCACAGAAGAATAATACAAGGGAGGGACCACTGGGGGCAAAGGAGAAGAAAATTCAAGAAGGGAGGGAACACTTTAGAAAAGGAGAATCAGGGAAGACTTCATGGAGGCAGTAATATCTTTGGTAAGCCACAAAAAGACAAGTAGGATTCTGAGAAGGCAGTGTGGTCTGATGCAAGAACACTAGATTCAAAGCTGAAAGACCTGGCTCCATCATCCTAGACCTTAGTCAAGCCACAAATTCTTCAGGCCTAAGTTTGCTCATTTTAAAATGAGAGGGTTGGACATCTAAGGATCCCACCAATTCTAGGGCAGTGGTGTCTTAGTCTTACTTCTGGTCTCCAAGAGTCCTCTGTATCACTCTCATGTAGTTCTATCCTAGCCTTTATTGTAGTTATAAGTAACTACGATCAGTCAATAAACATTTATAAAGCATCTACTTTGTGTCAGGCATTGCGCTAAACACGAGGGATACAAAAAAAAGGCAAAAGGCAGGCCACGTATGGGGGGAGAGGATATGAAAACAACTATGTACAAACAGGATATACGTACACACTCATATGTATATCTACATACTTACACACCTACACAGGACATACAGGATAATTTGGAAAAAATTATCAGAGGGAAGGCACTAGAATTAAAGGGCAAAGGGAAAGGCTTATTGTAGAAAGCTCCATGAGGCCATGTTCATACCTTATTTAAATCCTCAAATCTCATTCAGTTTCAAACATTAAAAGGTCTTATTAAACTGTTGAATTCAACTGAATTCTAAGCTGAAACCTCAGAAAAACTTGTCCTTACAGGAACCTGATGCTCATATATGAACAAAGGCAAGGGTGGATAGGGCATCTGTGCTCCTCAGCTCCATCCTCTCTCATTCATTCCTTCTCTGAAGTAGTGCTTCATTCAATTATTTTCATATGTAACCACACCCTGTAAGATTCATCCTAGTAACAAGCGGATCAAGATTCTAAGCTTTCTCCATCACCATCCAGCACTAACTTGCTATGAGGAAATAAAGAAGTTCAAATCCTAAAAAGCATCCTAAGAGGTCCCTCTTTGTAGGGATTCAGGAAACCCTCTTTAAGCCTAGAGATGAAAAGTTTAAGACCAATGGGAAGTTACTGATCCGAACTAAGGTCTAGATGACAAATTCATGGAGAATCCAAAAAACCCAGTCACAAGCACTCATACCAGTCATCCCTCTGATTACTGAAGTTCTTTCAGTTTTCATTACCACTACCTCAGACCCTCATTCTCTCTATCTCTTGGATTCCTAACTAACAGTCTGCTAACTAGTCTCCCTTCCTTCCCTTTCTTCACTCTTAAATCCATCTTGTGGATAAATGTCAAACTTATCTTCCTGATCCTCAACTCTGAACATGTCACTCTTCTAATCAAAAACCTTCCCTGACTCTCTTGTTGAGTGTGACCAACTCTTCATGACGCCAAGGACCACAGCACACGATTAGTGTCCATGGGGTTTTCTTAGCAAGGATACTGGAGCAGTTTCCCATTTCCCTCTCTGGTGGATTAAGGCAAACAGAGGTTATGTGACTTGCTCAGATCACACAGTTGGTGCCTAAGGATGCATTTGAATTCAGATCTTCCTGATTCCAAGTACAGCCTTTTCTACACACTTCACCACCAACTGCCTCCCCCCCAAAATTCAAGGTTTTTAGTCTGACATTCAAGACCCTCCCTGATTTGGCTCCAACCTACTTTTCCAGCATGCTGTTCCTCTACCCTCTTCCACATACCCCTATACACAGAGAAACAATTCTACTAAACAAATATGCTTTCCTAACTTTTGCTAATACCTTATTCAGCGTCTGGAGTACCCATCTTTCTCCCATCTTTGGCTTTTGTAATGCTAGCTTTCCTTTAAAAATCTAACTCCAATATCCTTGCATTTTTACCCTGCCTGACCCTACCTACCCTCAATACTCTGAAGTTCTTGTTTCTCGATTCATAATACCATATACCCTCCTCAAGGGTTTATCCAATCAAATTATGTTAATATACATATGTTAAAATTGTATCCAGTTCTAATTCCCCTGACCACTCCATCCACCCCCACTCCTCTTTCCTAGTCAGTACGGTAATTAAGTTTATAAGTAGCCAGTATAAAGGGGCAATAGCAAGAAATAAAGACTGCAAAGAGAAACCAGGAAGTCACATATAAAGCATCCCAAAACTCCAAAGAGCATAATTTACAAACTGTATCATACAGTAACCAAAATTCACAAGCTGGTAATACGTGCTCAATCAGCAGAAGGGTTCCTGGTCCTATCGTACATAAATCCCAGACAAATTCCAGACCTCCAGTTTCAAACCCACAGAACTTTAAAAGATGCTGATAACTTTGAGACTGAAGTGAACGTGTTAATTTTAAAGTTTTACTCATAACTTTGAGATGGTTTGTCTATATTAATGAACTGATCCTAGAGTGGCATAGAAAAGAGTCTGTTCCCCCACCCAAACCCTATAAAATGAGACTTTAAACTCCTGCCCCTCCCCGCAAGACCTCTTTCATCTTTTAAAGGTCCATGACACTGAAGTGCTCTCAACTCCCACCTAAGGTTATGCAAGTGACTCATCCCCTCTTCATCCTCTTCATCATGCTCTTTCAGGCTGCCTGCATCTCTTCATCATCCTATTTCCCTCTCTTTTTGCCTCTGTACTCCTTTCACCACTTGTTTATGCTTTTTGCTTCCATACTTTCTGTGCTTAATTAAAGTGTGATCGTCATCCTGTTTCCCAATGTCAATTGTGGTCCTTCTTGGACAATACTCAAAGAACCAAGCATGCCTGGCCTCATTTCATAATTTCCCAATTTCTTAAATTAATTATCAATTCAATAGGGCAAAGCACACAGTTCCTGGCACATAGTAAGTGCTTAATAAATGCTTGTTTCCTTCTCCTCCTTCCTCACCATCTATGTTGTAAGCTCTTTATGTACCTACCTGTTCTCCCCAGGAAGCTAATTTCTTTGAGAGCAGGAACTCAGTCTTAGTCATCTTGATATCCCCTGGAAATTATGCTCTCTCTCTCTCTGTGATATTGCCCACCAAAGGCATTGGACCTTCCCTATAAATACTTGTAAAAAACCAGAAATTTGTGACACTTAAATATTGCCACATCTATAAAAAGTGTTTCTCATTGCTCATTCCAAGTCTTTTCTCCAAATTTTACATCCAACTTGGTTACAATTGTCTATCTTACCCTTGGAAAGAACACTTAACTGGCACCTTCACCCTCATCTTCCTATCCCCCATACCCTTAGAGCTAACTGCAAGGCTACTTGATGCCTGGATAAGTACAATTCTTCAATGAACTTTACTCCACAGATGCCATGTCTGTAATTGTCTTTGGAAGCACCAGCTGGGAGATGGGAAGCCTCGGCTCCTGGGCCTCCTAAACCTGGGAAGGGTAACTTTAATGAACATCTCAGTTCATTTGTGAAGTGTCTACTGCATGCTGAGCACTTTATTTTCTTGGGGGAAGGAGGAGTGGGAGAGAGAGATACAAAACTTAGATAAGATATCCCCTTCCCTTATGACGACAAATAAATCTAGTAATGCATGACTGTATTGTTATCTTGTCCTACATTTTCAAAGTCGACCAATAACATCACTATGTGTGTGAACTGGATTAGAATGAAGCAGAATTGCACAAACTCTTCAGCCTCAGTCTCTCTTCCTGAGTCATCCAAGTTCAGTGGCAGGTCAAAAGCCAAGATGACCTGGGATAAAGTAGAAGGCCTTGGTGTCTTTGATGACTGACCAAGCTCTAAGAGCTGAAGCGCCTGCTTCAGCTGCATTCATGGCCATTGGACCAAACTGTTCTCATCCACTCACTCTACTGGGGAGGTGGGAGGGGAACTCCACATGCTTGGAGTATAATGGCATATACACAAGTTATGGCCCTGTGTTGTCTTCTTGGGGTGTTCATTCAAAAAATATTTGCTAAAAACCTATGAGCAAGGTACTGTGGGACAAACATGGATGAAAATATATCATACAAATACAATACAGGAAATAATATGGAAGAATAAGAGGAAGAAGCAAAGTGCTGTGAGACTTCCGAGGAGGGAGAGACTATGTCCAATGAGAAGAAGGCAATGAAGGAGGGCTTCTTGGAGAAGGTGGGGTTTTAGACAAGCCTGTAAGGATGGGGTCCAAACATGAATCCCCGAGTCTATATGGTGACGCTTTTCCCCTCTATTCTCAGGGCTAGACAGAAGAGCATTGAGCTCGGAGGCTACTGGCTCCCAGAGAATGATTATTCATTGGATCCCAGTATATGGTGGCTCTAGCAAGACAGGACGGTGACGAGGGCAGGCCCTCCACTCTAGGTGCTCACAAGATTCTGCGTAGAAGAAAGGGAATAGAAAAAACTTCCTTGTACAAGGGTGATAATCGTGTGGAGATAGTGATTTAATACAAAGCAAGGAGAGCAGTACAATACAGTGTAAATCACTTAAGTCTTGGGTCAAGAGACCTATGTTCAAGAACTCTGCCATGGAACTGTATAATTTTAGGTTAGTTTCCCCATCTGTAAAATGGGAACAATACCTGTCTTGCCTAAACCACAGGGTTATTTTGAAAATTCAAATGAGACGTGTTAAAGGTTTTTTTTAAAAAAAAAAAACAAAACACCAACAAAACACTATCTAGATGCAAGGCATATATATGATGATAATTCAATTCAGTAAATATTTAGTAAGCAACTACTATGTGCAAAGCCCTGGTCCCATGGTTAGTAAACTGGTTAACGTGAGAATTAGAGGCCTTGCACGGGGGTGTGGGGAGTGTGGCCTGGCCACAGGCTATATTTCCGGAGTGACACTTCAGTCCTGAAGGGGGAGGCTTTTAGGTTGAGAAGGAACTAGAAGACTCTAGTAGCCAGATCTCCAAACAAGAACCACAAACAGCAAGTCATTATAGAGCAAGGGGAAAGAGCATTAACTTCACAGAGTGGCAGAACTTCTATTCCATGAGCCCAGAGGCCAGATAAGGGGAGAAGGGAGGGCCTCTGCCCCCATCCCCAAGGGCCACAGGACCCACCTGACTCTTCACACCACTCTTCCTTTCCCTCTTCTCTCTGGGTCAGCCTGCTGAGCCAGGGCAGGGTCCCTGAAGGCTGCTGGGCTAAGACAAAGGGCAGAGGAACTGTGTGGAAGAGGAGAAATGGATGCTGCTGATCCCCTAGTCTCCTCTCCTTCCAGACTGGAGACAGCATGCTCCAATAAAAAGCAGAGGGCAGGGAGTTGGGTCTGGCACTGAAAGCAGTAGTGAGACGCTGCCAAATCATTGTACTTACTTCAGTGACTATATCTCCATCTGTAAAATGGGGGTGATGTCTATATCACTGTTCTAATGCTAAAATGAAAACATGTATGGAATGAAGTACCAGAATAATGGAAGGGATTTTGATTCTTGGTGATACCCCTAAACAGAGGGAGCTGGGTAAGATGGAGACAAGGGAGTAGATTTCCCTTTTCCTCTGGAGCCCTTGTTTCTTTTCCTTGAAGCAGTGGTATTAAATCCTTTCCCGTTAATATCAATAATTACAAGGCCTGACAATACTATTACACTTTAAAGTCTGCAAATCAATTTACCTTAATTATCTCATTTGAACCTCACAACCCTGGAAAGTGGGTTATAGGTACTATCATCTCTATTTGACAGATGGTTAAACTAAGTGTCAGACAGGGGAATAACTTGCCCATGGACACCAGAAGTGGGATTAGAAACCCCCCCTGCCACCCCCACCCCCCACAAACACTCCTGTTTTTCTGATTCCAAATCTAGCTTCTACCCTCTGCAAGTGTCCAAAGTCAGTCCAAGATCCTATATTAGAAATGCACCTATCCCCAAAGCTTGGAAGAATTCCCCAAAGTAAGTGTTTAAATTTTAATTTATTAGTATACTATATAATTATATATAAAATTATATAATACATAAAATATAATTATAGTGTAAATTAGACTAAATTTATTAGTATAGTATAAATTATACCAATTTGTTCATACAGAATAAATCACACCAATTTATTCTTATAGAAGAAATTATACTTATTTATTAGCATAACGCCATTTATATCGCATATAATGTTGACATGCCCTTTGGCATAGTGAAGTGGGCCCTGAATACTTAGAGGACCTCAGTTTGATTTCCAATTTTGCCACTTAACACCTTGCACAAATCTTTGAAATAAGGAAGTAGGACTTGATATCTGACCTTTCTTCCAGCTCTAAATCTAGAACCCCGAGAAAATCAGTTTTAATTTCTTGGATCCTAATATTAGAAAAGAAAAGAAGGGAGGAGTTAACATGCTAATTTCTCCAAACCCATCAACAACCTGAGTGTTAGCAAACCAGCTGGAAGGACTCTCGGAGCAGCTTCTGACGTTCTTGGGGGCTGGAGAGAGCCTAAGTCAAAGGGATCTGTGGGCTCAGGTTTTAACAGAAGGGGCTAGAAGCCCCTCGAAAAGCATCCAGGGTGAAAAGCAAAGAGGAGGCTCCAAGGCTTTTCTAAACTGCTAAGTAACAAATGCAGCTCCCACCTCCCCACCCACGCACCACTGGAAATAACTTTAAATAATGCATCCTAGACCGTCAGTAGAACAGGCTGTCTGGTGTAAGGACTTTTACAGGGACAATTCTGCCAAACTGTTCCAACAAGATCCCTTTCCGGGTAATCGTTTTAAAAGGCGACAACTCTCAGGCATGTTTATTTTGCCAACTCAAAAGGCAGCCTCTTCACGGTATTTGTTGAATCCCCAATTATAGTCAATCATATAATTAAAAAAAAAAACATAGCTCTGTCTGATTTTTAAAAAATATCCAAGGATTAGCGCAGCTTTCACTTTTCCCTTGTTTGGCATTGGACAGTTATTTCAAGTTTCTGCGCCTCCAGACCCTTCAGTAAAGTGATGGGGTTGGACTGTTGTTCAGTCATTTTTCAGTCGTGTCTGACTCTTCCTGACCCCATTTGGGTTTTCTTGGCAAATATACTGGAGTAGTTTGTCATTTTCTTCTCCAGCTCATTTTACAGATAAGGAAACTGAAGCAAATAAGGTTAAATGACTTGCCCAGGGTCACACAGCTATTACGTGTCTGAGGCCAAACTTGAACTGAGGAGCCTTCCTGACTCCAGCCCTGATATGATATCCACTATCCACTTCAACTTCACCACCGAACTACCCTCAGGCTAGCTGGTATCTAAAATCCACAATGACTCTAAATCTATGATCATATGATCTCTGTATTGACAACTTCGGGTTAGGAGGATTAATTTTCTCATCTGTAAAATGGGAATAATAATATCACCTATCTCCCAGGGTTGTTGGGAGGATAATATAATATATATAATATTTGTAATGTGCTTTACCAACCTCAAAGCCATATATATATTTATATGCATAGAGAGAGAGAGATACAGATATATATATATATGTGTAAGTATATATGTATATATATATGGTAGCTATTATTATTAGAAAGCACTTTGTAAACCATGAACTGTTGTATATGCATCAATTATTGTTCTAGGAAAAAAATGAATAGCTATTATTAGAAGGAAGAGAATCTTTATTTTTGGAGCCATTTTAAAAATAGGTGAGTCCTACTTGTTTAGAGTGTTTAAGTTTGCCCTTTCCCACCCTGACTCTAAGGAAGAGATATGAGAATGCATTTCTTTCCTTTGTGGGCGTTGGGTGTCATCCCTATGGGTGTGGAACGTTGCATATATTTTTGGACTTGATTAATGTATTGATTACTTTGGTTGAACAATTCTTTTCTTTCTTTTTTTTGTTATAAGGGATGGCTCTGGGTAGGTGAAAGGAGTGGGATATACTGGGAAATGAAACCAATATAAAAACTAAAGATAGCAATAAACATTAATTTTTTTTTAAAGTAAAAGGTAAATATGGTTTCATCTAAAGACTGGCATTAACTGTCTTTTCAAAAATTAGGACAACTTCCCTAAAACCGTATTGTCCCAGGGATTCCATCATTTTATACTGAACTAATAACCTTATTGCCATTTCTTGATTCCTTGGTGAAGAACTTGACCCATGGTGGAATTGAGTTTTAGAGAGTCAGAGAACAACAGACATGCAAATTTTCTAATCAGCTATTAAGCACTATTTTAAAATGAGCTGTAAAGAGGAAATGTTAGGGGAGAGGGAGGGAAAGAGAGAAAGCGAGAAAGAGAGGGAAAGGGAGGAGATTAAGGGAAGGAGAGGGGGCAGAGACAGGGAGGGAAGAGGGAAAAGAGAGAGAGAGGGAAAAGAGAGAGAGATGGAAAGAGGGATGTAAGAAAGAGAGGGGAGAGAGAAATGGGGGGGCAGGCGGGAGTGAGAGACAGAGAATATGGATGGAACAGGAAGTCCTAATTAAGCAAGTATCTGCGTGCTGGGAGTGAGGTGGCTGGTTGACCAATACACCTTCTATGGGGGTCAGAATCACTAACAAGCTGGTCACGGAGAGACCACCAAGAAACTGCAAAGGGTGGAAATAGCTGGGCCACCTACAAGGTTGTTCATGGTGGAAATGACGCTCACCAGTGGAAAGGTATCAGTCCTGAAGGTGATAGTTCTTCCTCTTCCCCCCACCCCCTCTGCTGCATACTCAGCACTCAAAAAGCCCTCTGTAGCCACCTACCCTTCCTCTTGCCTGCTGGCCAGTCAGCGTTTACCAGTCACGTAGAGTATTAGTCATTCTCAGTGTTTATCCCTCTACTGATCTGTCGATGTACATGTGTGTGCGCATGTGTGTGTGCATGTGGGGGGGGACAGCACAAGGGGTGCAAGGGTGGATGAGAACCAGGAGAAGCCACAGGAAGGCCTGCACCATTAGTCAGTCTGACCTGCCCATAATATGTACTTTAATAAACCTCTGAACAGACTCTCTTCAAGACCCTAGCCTCAATTGTAACCTGTACCTCTTTCAATTTGTGGTGAGATAAAATTATCCCAGTTCTCTGGTTTCAGAATTCCAACAGAAATCCACAGAGAATGACAGCCCTAACCCATGACTGGAAACTAGGTGGGGAAGAGATCTTTTTTGCTTGATCCTAGAGGATATAACCTGGAACAACTGCTCAAAGTTGTAGAAAGGCAGTTTTCAGTTTAAGAAAACCCCTACTTAACAAGAACAGCTCTCCAGAAACAGACTGGGTGACCTTGGGAGAGTGTGAGCTCACATTCCTTGGAAGACTTCATGCAGACACTGGATGACCTATATCCAAGACACTGCTGAGGGGACTCAGATAACAGCTACACTCAATATGACTTTTGAAATCCTTTCCCCCTGGAAGATTTGTGAGACTAAACGAGTACTAGAGAATGGATGGAGGTAAGACATCAATCTTTTCCTCTAGATTATCTATATACATGGCCACCATGGTATGGAGGGAAAAAATTATAGTAAGATATGGCATTTACATTTCACTTTAAGACTAACAGAGTGCTTTACATACATTCTCTCATTTGAGCCAGACAGTAACACTACTGAACACTAGTCTTGAAGTCAAGTATGACCTGGGATCAAATCTCCCCTCTGGCACTGGGTGTGTGACCACAAGCAAGTCATTTCACCTTTCTGAGCCTCAGTTTCCTTATTCATAAAAAGGACATAATACCTACAGCACCTACTTCGTAGGACTGACTGATGAATAAGTGAAAAAAACGTGAGGAACAAATGAGAAAACGCTGCACTTCTGAAATTTCACTCAGGCTTGGTGCGGAGTGCCCTGTATAAACAACAGCTATTATTACTATCATTATTTATTAAAGCATTTTTTTTTTACATTACATTCCTCACCCATTCCTTCCCTTACACACCGAGCTATCCACTTATTAATTTATCACAGAAAACGTTAAGGACAAAAAAACTGTTCAGCAAAACCTAAAAGATGTCAATTCTTCCAGCCAAATAAACAATATTCCACACCCACAATCCTCCACCTTTGCAATGAAAGGAAGGAGAGGCATTTCTTCTTGGGGATAAGTTTGATAATTATAATTATGGAACACTGAGTTTCATTTAACACATCTTCCATTTATACTATGGTCACTATTTTTTTTCCATTTGTGTTTACTTCACTTTGCATCAGTTCATCTAACTTTTCTGATTTCTCCATATTTCTTATTTCTTACATCACTACAATATGCCATTACATTCATATACCACAATTTGTTTAGCTCTTCCCCAATCAATGAGTACCTACTTTGTTTCTAGCTCCTTATTACCATAAAACAGACTGCTGGGACTATTTTAGTATATATGGGACTTTTTTTTTTTCTTATTTTTGATTTCCTTGGGGTATATGCCTAGCCAGGTGCATATTTTCAAAGTGCTTTCTGGAATGGTTGGATAAATTTGCAGTTTCACTAGCAATGTTTCAGTGTGTCCATCTTCCCACTAGCTGCCATTATTAATAGCTATAGTAACACTAGCAACTTCCTGGCTCATAGAGAAAAGGTTATTCAAAGTTTTGTATGTACCTCCTCCTCTTTGGTCGTTGGTTTAGATATTCTCTATGAGATATCACAGCTCTTAACGATACATGTGTCTAGTCAAATAGATCAGACTGTGGGGGCTAAGGAGTGATGATCACCTCTAGTGATTCTCTCATCTATACAGTAACAGCCCTGAATGACTTGCTCCTATACTCCAGACAGGCAGATGAATATACTTGGGCCAGTGGTTATGGAAATGGTTGGCTGACTTAGAGCTATCCTCCCATTAGCAAAAGTCCCTTTACCAGAGGAGAATCAAAGGAGAATCAAGCAGAATGTTCCTATTTTGTATTTTTTTGAAGCCTTGGCTTTCTAGGCTTCTAGGCCAATTTGGCAATTCCTCAATACAGGTTAAGAGTACAGGAATTAGAATTTATTGAGATTTACTGAGAGTATAATTAAGACGTGGAGAAATCCAATGCATCACCCATGGTAGCAGGCAGAAATCAGTGGTGAAAATTCAGGGAACCCAGTTTTACTGATCCCTATCCTCTAGGGCCCAAATCTCTCTTTATTAGACTTGGCTATCCCCTGTTATAAAGGGAAAAAAGGTGGGCTATGAGGATTAAAGGGGAAGGAGTAGTGGAGAAGAATATCAAAGTTGTATAGGATTAGAGTTTGTCCCACCAAAAAGGGCAGGGAAAGAATCAAGCACATCAAGCCCCATGAGTCCTTGAGCTGATTCAAGACCACTCTAGAACCTCCAATCGATCAATTAGCCTCTAATCAGTCAAACAACAAACATTTATTAAACACTTACTATGTACCAGGCTCTGTGGATACAAAGAAAAAGCAAAAAATGGTCCTTGCCCTCAAAGGTCTTACATTCTAATAGGGGAGACCACAGGTACCTACATAGATATGTGCAAGAGAAATACAGACTCAACAGAAGGGAAGCTTAGAGTAGAAGGCCCTGGGGATGATAGGAAAGGCCACCTGCAAAAAGATAACATTTCAATTGTCTTAAGAACCCACAGCTTTCATTCCATGCCTAGAGAGGGACACTGAGACTCCAGTCTGGACGTGTAAAGGATAGAAAGCCCAACAGGAATGTGTGGACGGCCGTGAAAAAATCATAAGGTTTAGTATGAGAAAGCCTGAGTTTGATTTCTGTTTCTGTCAACAAGCTGGCATATATGGCCTGGGGCAAATTCATTTAACCAGCATGAGCCATATAAAATATATATGTGAGAAAATATAAAATACATAAATATTACAAGCAAATATAATATTTGTAATACTATAATATTTCTAGTATTATTAGTTTGCACCTGGCTATACTCTGGGACTTCTCTTGACTTCACCACACCCAACTGTAGGGATCACCTCATCATTCTGTAAAAGATCCCATCAGCCTTCATACTTTACTCATCACTACCCTTTGACCCTCTGATTGGAGGATGAGATCATGAGGTCCAAACTCTCCATTTAAGGAAGGATATCTTCTCATTTCTTACCTGGCTACACTTCTCTGGTAAATCTCTGACTTCCCCCCTCTCTCCCCTCTGCCTAGCCCCATTTTCAGTCTCCTTTTCTATGCGGTCTTCCTCCATTGTAGTAGGTGCTTAATAAATGTTTACTGACTGACAGAATAATAACAGTAATAGTCAACACTTAAAATTTACAAGCCCCATAAAAATTTTAAGATCAAATGGGAATCCTAGAACCTGGGAGTTATAAAGTACCCTACAAACTTTATCCGTGGCATAATCAGGTGAAGGTGTGTTATGGGGATCCATTCTAACACAGCTCAGAGTTTGGGATTCCATTCTCATTCCAGAGCATCAGAAGTGATGACAACAGGTATATAAGAGGCACAAAAATGAAAAAAAGGCTTACATTTTTATAGGTTAAAATATTTTATTGATGTTTTCTATTTTTACATCACAAAATATTTTGGAAATCCCTCCTCACCTCCCCACACATCTCTACGAATTCTTCCTTATAACAAAGAAAAACTCAACTCTTCCAAGCCTGTGCCTGTGTAGTTTTCCAGATTTCTGGCTTAAAAAGGGGGTCATGTTTCATTATCTCTTCTCTGAAATCAATCCTGGTTTTTCAGCAATTCAGAGTTTAGCCTCCTTCCTTTTACAGATCTTTTCAATTACACTGTTGTAGTCATTGTGCTCCTTGAATCTCATTTTATTCTGTATCAAGGTACAAACCTTCTCAAAGCAGAAAAAGGGATGGTTTCAGAGTGGGAGAGACTGAATTCAAATCATGGTTCTGCCCTTGTACTATCTGTGGGATGTTGGGCAAGCCACCCCACTTCTCAAGGCCTCTGTTCCTCATCAGTAGACTCCTAGGGTCCCTCACAACTCAAATCTATGAGCACAGGTTTCTCTCAGTTCCTCCTAAGATATAGCCATTATTTCTTATTGCACAAGAGAATTTTATTATGTTCATATACCAGTTTTTCCACCTATTCTCCAACTTCCAGGTATGCCCTTTGTTTCCATTTCTTTGCTTCACCTACAAAGAGTGTTGCTTGCTATGAATATTTTTGTATCTTCTCAGACCCTGCTTCTGCCTTTAACTTCCTTGGGATGTATAGAAAGTGGTAAGATCACTGAGTCAGACAGTTTGAATAGTTTAGTCATTTTCCTTGCATAATTCCAAACTGATGTGCACACCCATTCACAGTGCCAACAACAGCACATTATTGTGCCCATCTTCCCAAAGTCCCTCCAACATTGATTGTTACCATTCTGCAAATTTGAATGGTGTGAGTTGAAATAGCTTTCATTATTAGTATGATTAATAGTTTGCAAGTCTTTCAAAAATTGTTCATAATCTTTAAGCAGTTATCTATATAGCTTTTCAAGACTAACAAAAAGTACTTTCCTTACAAAAACTCTAAGAACTGGGTTCTACAAATATTATCCTCATATTCCAGATTTTTTTAAATGCTGATGTGAAATAACTTAGTCAAGGTCAAATAACTACTAAGCAAGGAAAAAGTTGGAAGAAGAGTCAAGGTAGATTTTTCAGAGTTAAAAGATATACAGAAGAAGGAAAGGTAATAAAGGGCTAGGGCAGGAGTGGGGAACCTGTGACCTGGAAGTTTGAATGCTGTCAAAGAGCCACATCTGAGGACCTACAGGGCCACCTGTGGGTTAGGAAGTTCAGATCAGGAGGAAATTGTGTTCATCCTTGGTTTTTGAAGAGGACCATGACGTCAGAGAGAAGAGAGACGATGACATGACTTGCACTTGACTTTGTTTTGAGTGAGGGAGGGCTGTGCAAGGTCACCAGCCTCAGTTTCTCCTTCTGAGGCATCTGGATCCAGTGACCAGATATTCATCAGGATGACTGGAGACAGCCCAGGAGGCAATGGGAGACCTTGGCCTTTTATGCTAAGGCCTTTTCAGGTGCTCACTTAAAGTGAGGTAATGCCCATTCAGTGACTAGGCCTCCACAAAACGTAGTCGGGAGATGGCCCCTTTAATAGAAAAGAAATAGCTAAATCAAGCTGGGAGGGGCAGGAGTCTCAGGGTTGTTGTTTCCAACAGAAACAGTTACTATTGTCTTTCACTCTAAGTTGGGGAGTCCAAAAACAGCCTTAGAGTGGAGGTTAGGCAAGGACCCATTGTTTCAGGAAGAAATACTCAGAAAACAAAGGAGGAAAGGACCTAGTGGTGTGAGCTACTTGGGGCAAAGGACTTTTTTTCTGTTTTGTCTTTGTATAGTCTTTGCCTTGCTATTTTATAAATGCTGGATCTGACTGGAGGAGGAAATTAGGTGAGCCAGAAACCCTCGCTGCAGATTCAGGAAGGAAGATATACAAAGTAATCAACCTCAGTTATAAAGCACTTGCATACGCATATGCTGTAAGAATCTGTATGTGTATACATTTTAAAATACAAACTCTTTAGTGTATAGTGATACTATTTCCCTTTTCTATGAGGAAAAACCAGTATTTTCCCTCTGTGCTGTTCAGATTCTGGCATGCACCAGGGTTCCATATGTTGTATGGGTAAGATACCAGCATAAACTTCTGCTGGGTATTTGGATTCTGGTTTAGTGGTTTGCCAAATTTAAGAGAGAAAGAGAAGTGGTGCATGTGTATATATGTGTATGTATATGTTAGTGGGATGCAGAGAGACAGAGACAGATGGAAGGTTGGAAAAAAGGGAGATACGTTTCAATAATCATAAAGGACTCGCCAATTTAGATCTTTCCAGAAAGTCCCACGCTCATTCTTCTCCAGTGATGGATGAGTTTAGATGCCTCCAAATGATTTCAGCTCAGCTGAAATTACACCTCATCACGGAAGGCCTATTGATTCCAAGGCTTTCGAGATGATCTTTGCAGAAGCCCCTTATGTGCCCCATTTCATTCTTAATAGGCACCGACAGCTAGGGCTGTGACGGTTCCAAAGGAGCTTAGCCATCCTGCCTTGGTGGTTGAGGATTCAGGGGAAGTGCAAGGCCCTACCCTAATCTGCTAGCCAGCCAGCTCAAGAAGCTTCTTGCTCCAGCTCCAAGTGAATCCCATGGGTCCTTGGAAACTATCATGGCTCCTTCTCAACAAGAATTGCCGACTCACTTTCTAAGATCCTGGTTGAACAGTGATCAATCAAGCAAGTTCCAAACATTTATTAAGGGCCTGTCATCAGCCATATACTATACTAAATGCTAGGGATAAAAAGAAAGGCAAAAATACAGTTTTTGCTCTTGAGGAGCCCATATTTTAATAGAGGGACTAGGTAACAATAGGCTATGTGCAGGATAAACTGGGCAAAACCTCAGAGGGGAGGCTCTAGCACATAGCAGCCCCAGAAAGTTTCAAGGTTTTCTGGTCAAACTCTTGACTCACATGTTTTCCTTCATAATACTCCCAAGGCCCAAAATGTGTTGAGCTGGATCTGAAACATTTTTGACAGTATCAGATATACTTTGTAATGACTGGAGAGAATTTTTCGCATCATTGGGTCATAGAGCTAGAGCCAGCAGGACTGCATAAGACATCAGCCCAACACACCCTTTCTATAGATGAGGAAACTGAGGTCTCTATAAGTTAAATGACTTACCCAAGGTCACACAATGGACAATTTATTAAATAGCTACTACGTACAAGAAACTGTGCTAAGCACTGAGGATATAAAAATTGCTCTTTTCCCCAAGGAGCATCATATTTTAATGGAATGTCAGAAAAGGAATTTGAACTGTTGTGCTTCAACTCCCCAGTCTTTTTTCTTCTGTACCATACATCCTGCATCCATCCCCCGAATTTTATTTAGCCATGTTAAGAAATGATCTCCTGGGCTCAGTAGTTCAGAGACATTTCAGGACTTAGAGCACGGATTTCTGTCATCATTTTTTTGAACCATCCATTTCTTCTCCTGAGAGAAGAAACAAATCCTTTTGTTCTCATATTCTACATGGGAAACCAAGGCTCGGGGGAATAAGGAATCACAGAGGTTTTTAGCGTGAGAGGGAGAATCCCCAAAAGATTTAGCAACATCACCATAGTCTTGCAATGAGGGAGTGGCAAAATCATGATTAGAATTCAGGTCTCCAGTCTCCTAGTCTCAGGTTTTTTTCCATAGGGCCCCACTGATCTGGCCTTGTTTCTTAACCACATGTGAGGAAGAAGAACAGGGATATGAACCCACAGCTTTCAGAGCTCTCTCCTCCACCATCTCTCACTTACTAGCAGTCACTGTGTCAATCCTTAGGCTCTACTTCAATACAGTCCAAAGTTTTAATTAAGCACCTGCTATATGCAGGGTATTATATTAGGCACTGGGGAAAGGTGCAAAGTGAGGACAAATTTAATAGGGGGATTTGACATAAACACAGATAATGATAATTCACAAAATTATATAAGCATATTCTTTATTTGCAAAACAAAGTGCTATAGTGAGGGAAGTTATTACTATGGTGGAGGGCTGTTGGGGGGGAAGGAAGAAAAATCCAGAAAAGGCTTCATAAAGGAGATGACATTTGAATTGGATTTTTAAGAAGAGGTAGGAATTCAATAAGGAAGAAGAAGGAGAGAAGCTCAATCTCCCTCTCTGAAAAGAAGGAAGAGGATACCCACCCTTGCCTACCTCCAGATCAGAACTATTAAGAAATAAAAATGATTGCCAAGCACTTGATATAGCAAATAATTTGCAGTGACAACAGCTCATATTTGTGTGGTATTTTTACGGTTTGCAAAACAATTTCTTCTAATAACTCTGTGAAATAAGTGGTGCAAGCATTATTATCCCCATTTTACAGGCAAGGAAGCAGACCTAGAGGCTCAATGATTTACAGTCATATACTTAGCAGAGGATAGACAGCTGGGACGAGTCAGGAAGGCCTGAGTTTGAAACTGGCCTCAGACACTTACTAGTACTATGACCCTTGACAAGTTACTTAACTGCTGTTTGCCTCAGTTTTCTGAACTGTAAAATGGGGATAATAATAGCACCTACTTTCCAGGATTGTTGCGAAAATTCCAGGAGGTAATATTTGTAAAGCTCTTAGCATAGTGTTGGCACATAATTGACGTTTAACAAATGCTTGTTCCCCTCTACCTGCAACCTTCCCCCAATAAATATTAGGGCTTGAACTCTAAACCAGTGATACATCCATTATACAATATTGCTTCATATTGAAAAATAAAGCTCAGTAAGAATATATTAGAGAAGACAGAAGTGGTCCTTTCAGGGACTTGGTAACATATCCATACTCCTCCATTGCTAACTTATACTTTTAAAAAATCCAACTTTCTACTGAATGTCAAACCCTTTCCTAGAAGTAACATTTGCAGTAACTAGCATTTTTATTAAGAAACAAAATGGAAAAGTATAAATAACACTGGATTCATGTACAATCCCCCTCCTTGGGTCCTACAAGGAGCAACAGAAATGTTCATTCTACTAAATTCAGAAATATTCTATATATACACATATATAAACACGTACACACATAATATATATATAGATATGCGTGTATATATATCCATATATATGGATTTCTTTCTGCATACACACACACACACACACACACACGTGCACGACTTAAGAGTTGGAGGATCAAGAGTTAAAAGGGACCTAAGTAACCATCTGGTTCAACCCAATGGTTATCCAGTTATCCCTCAAAGACCTTAGGGAATGGGAATTCATTGCACTCTGAGGCAGCCCAGGCCACTTTTGAACAGCTTTAATTGTCAGAAAGCCTTTCCTTCCATCAATCCTAAATTTGCTGTTTGTGACTTTTAGAGACCGTTTCTCTATGCCTTGTGAGAATAATAAAATGTCTAATCCTTTCTTCATATGATAGCTCTTCAAATACTTGAAGTTAGTAATCATATCTTTCCAATTTTCTTCTTCTCCAAGCTAAATATCAATCAATCAACATTTGTTAAATACTTGCTATTATTCCACAGGCACTGGGCCAAGCAGTAGGAATATAAAGAGAAGCAAAAAACAGTCCTTTCCCTCAAGGACCTTACAATCTAATGGTGGAGATGATACACAAATATATGTGCATGTGTGTGTGTATATATATATACGTATATATATATATATATATATATACGTATATATATACACATATATACGTATATATACACGTATATATATATACACACACATATATGACGAATAAGAAATGACTAAGAGAAAGAAGATAGAAGAACTGAATACCCCTAATTCCTTAAATCTATCTTCATATGGCATGATCTCAAGCTATTCATTTAGGTCAAAAGTCTTGGTTTGGACTCCCACCTCTAACCCTCACTGTTTGACCCCAGAAAAGTTACTTAAGTTCTCTGATCTGTTTTCTGATGACAAAAAAAGGGGCTAATATTTGTCCTACTACCTATCTCACAAGACTGTTGGGAAGAAAATGCCTTAAAAACTTTAAAGTACCAGTAAGTTACTTTATTTCAATCTTCATTTAACTCCACAATGCTAGAGACTAAAGGTAGGAAAAGACCTACAGAGGTCATTTAACTCATCTGTTTATTGAACTGATGTTCTCGTCCTCTGGGGATATGGTCTGGCATGATCAGGAAAGACCTAAGTCTAAGTTTTACAGAACAGATCTCTTCATTAAGGGGCTTGGTTTTGTGAAGTTTGGATTCAGTTAAAGGGCCACACTTGAGGACTTAGAAGGCCACATGTGGCCTTGAAGCCACAGGTTTCCTACCTCTTGTCCAGTAGCTTTCTAGGGAAGGAAATTCCATATTTTCCTTGGGAGCCCACTTCAATACTTTAACAAGGTTTGAAATTTTAAGAAAAAACCAATCTGAGCGCTGGTTTTGACAAAAGTCTAGAACACAAGGGGAGGTTGAAATGGAACCCCAATGGGATTTTCCCACCAATAACATGCAACCTTCTCCCTGGGAGGAACTTTGAAGCCTACCCCAAGTTTGCAAAGTTCTCCAAGGCAGCTCTCTGATGGGAGAGCTAATTATTAGGCCTCCCCCCCTCCTCACCCTGGCTCTTCCTATCAACTATGACTCTCCAGAGGACTTTGAGGACAACTTAGCCATCTGGTTTCTGTACAATCGGCCTCCGTACAGCACACATAAATTTATCTTCCAGCTCCTTCATAATGTACACAGCTGAATTGGACTGCTGACTTTGGCGCTTGCTCCCATATCTGAGAAGAACAGATTCAATTAAAAAGGAAGTAACAGATGCTGCAAATCACTCCCTCATTTTGAAAGAAGTTGATTTTTTTTCCAAGTAGCCCAAATTGTTTGATGATGAACAGCAATGCAGAAAAAAAAAAACGCTAGTATGACAACTTCAAAATGAGTGCAGACCTAGAGGGAGGCTGTGGACTTTCCGTCTTTGGTGGTCTTAAAAACCTAGGTCTCGTTTCTGTTCTGGCACAAGTAGGACAGGGAGTTAGTCTACATATAGAACAATAAGCCAGAAGGATCTTTCGAGTTCTTTCGGATTTGGCTTTCTATATGTTCCCTGCTTTGTGGCCCCCCCCCCCAATAATAGTTTTAGTTCCATTTTACAGATGGAATAATACAATTACAAAGTAGGGAAAAGGAGGAGGAAACAATTTATTTAAGCTCACACAGGAAATGAATTCTTTTAGGAAACCTCAATCCAGCTGTATTGCCAGATTTGGTTGCTTTTATTAACTGGAGAAAAGGAAGATTCTTTTTTTTTTTTTTTAATGCAAAAGCTGTGGAATGAGGGTAAGTAGGGAAGAGAAAGCTTGGGATACTCAAAGGCAGTGTCTCACCCCACTGTCTTTAAAGACTCAGATGGTGCTGTTCATAGCTCACCTATCACAGAGTCTCAAATTCCAGTCCATAGTCCATCCTTCCATTCCAGTCCTTGGCCAGCCTAGCCGGACATTAGGGCATCTCTCCTGTCATTAGTTACTTGTGATAGAACCCACATGGCCAGGGGAGGGGGAAGCAAAAAGGAAGGAAGGAACTGCATTTTTGAATGAACTCCAATTGTGGTTGGGGTTTTGTCTTTTTGTTTCTCAATGAGCTGATCAGGGGTTTCAAGGCCCAGTCAAGGGATAGGGAAAACCCATTAAAAAATAAAAGCCTTCTGCAGAAAAGGACTGGAGTCAGTGACTGAGTGAAGCTATAAAGTTCCCCTGGAAGACTCTGTAGAGGGAGGGAGGGAGGGAGGGAAGGAGGGAGAGGGAAATCTTTCTGGAATGGGCTAAGTAAAGCCCTGTCCAGGGGCAAGGGGATGTACTGGATGAATAGTTGAAGCTTTTTCCATGGTGTGACTCCTCTCCTCCCCTACCCCCACCACATAGATTTAGAATTGGCAGAAACACTAGATCACTAATTCCGATCTCATCATATTATACCTTGGAAAATTAAACCAAGGGGTGAGATGCTCAAGATCACAGTAGGGTAGCAGTGGCAGAGCCTGAACAAGAATGCAACCCAAGTCCCTCTTAAATCCTAGTTTATTCATCCAAATGATAGGGTGCAAATGGAAATTTTAAGAGTTGAAGCTAACTGGGGAAAAAATAAAATATTATTTTAAAAAATGAGATGAAGGGACCAGGAGTAAAGTCCCAATAACAATAAGGAGTTAATCCATACGTATCTTCCCAATTCCAATACATCTCCAATGATTTCCCTATCACTAGAATGTAAACTCCTCAGGGCAAGGGCTGGATTTTTTGTTTGTTTTTTGTTTTTGTCGTTATATTCCCAGCCCCTCTCATTGACATTTGGTGGGGTCCAGGGTTAGGAAGATTCATCTTTGCAAGTTCAGATCTGGCCTCAGACACTTACAAGCTGTGTGACCCTGAGCAAATTACTTAACTCTGTTTGCCTCAGTTTTTGCATCTGTAAAATGAACTGGAGAAGGAAATAGCAAACCACGAGAGTTTCTTTATCAAGGAGACCCCAAATAGGATCACGAAGAGTTGGACACGACTGAACAACAAATACAGTAGGTGCTTAACAAATGCTTATTGAATTTGGTTGAATTCCTCGTTCAATTTCAAAATATAGTCTCTCTCTTACCAAGGAATGCCGCAGTAGCAGTTGTTGTCATGTTCCTCCTTCGTTTTCAAAGAGGACCATATAATTGAGGTTGATTACCACAGTTCGATGGTACAGTGGAAAGAAATGAATTTGGAATCAAGGAAGATCTTAGTTTAAATCTTACCCCAGACACTAGCTGTTTGAGTAATCTCTGCCTGCCTCAGTATCACCATCTGTAAAATAATGGCACCTACCTCTGAGGGTTGTTATGAGGATCAAATGAGATAATGTATAAAAAAGACTTTGGAAATCTTAAGGCACTATATGAATACACCAGCAGGGGAAAAAAAAAGAGAAATAGGGAGAACGAGATGACCAAATATACATAATTTAATGCTTACCACTGCAACTGCCAACCTGCACACTCCCTTCCAACTAATCTAACCCTTCTGTGGTACTCGCCTCCCACACCCTCGCACCCTGCTAGGCACTGAGCCTCTGCCCACATTGAATCGTGTACATGAAACAATGCCCCTCCTTACCAGCTGCATTCTGGCATCCCTCCTCTCCTTTATCTGTAGTTCAAATTCATTTCCTCCAAGAAGCTTCCTCTATAATGACCCAAATCTAGTTTCTCATTCGCCAGTGTATCCTTTGATACGCCCCTCAAGAACTTTTGTGAATAAGGCATTCTTCGACTCCTACTGGGACTTCTGGAAGTCCTGGGCTCAGATGGGCTCATCTGATTTCCAGCTCCCTGAGATGGGCTACTTCTGTTCCTTACTATCTTCTATCTGCTTATGTTCTAGGTAGAATGTAAGTTCCTTGAAGACATTGTTTTGGGTTTTTCCCTTTGTAGCCCTAGCACAGAGCCTGACACAGCACTTAATAAATATATTCACTCTATTGAACTGAACCCTTTGGGAAATCAGCAAAAAGTCAGGAGATTAATTGAACCAATTAGATCTAAGTCTTGGTGATCTTCTGTAATGTGCCATTGTAGGTAATGATGGCTTGTGGTGAGGAAAAATCCCTAGTTGAGAAAACCCTGGATGAAATATTATCAGTGAGATCCCCACCCACATGGATCAGAAAAATTCTGAGCCTTCTTTCTCTTTCTATAAGCTCATGATCAGAGCTAAACAGCAGAGTTAACTAGCAAGTGTTGAAATTTTCATTAACTCTCTTTTAATAAACTATCCCAATCGGTTCACTGTGCTGGAGAGACGGAACTATACTCCATCCCTAACTTTCCCATGTTGATTGGCAGAATTATAACCTTACTCATCAGATAACCTGCATTCTAATAAGAGGCAGTCAGGGCTCATGAATATTCATTTCAGGAAAGGGGCTCAGTCCCTACCCCCAAATACCTTCAACACTGATATACTTTCTGAAAGCTCAGTTATTAGCATATTCATTCCTCTGAAATTTCTACCCTAAGACTTTTAAAAGGAAAAAAAATTTCACGGATGCTTTTCATTTTTATTTTTATTCACCTGTCAGCTTCCCAGGTACTTATTAGCTGTGACCCTGGGCAAGTCACTTAACTGCTGTCTTCCTCAGTTTCCTCATCTATAAAATGTGGATACCTACCTCCCAGAGCTTTGTTGAGGATTAAATGAGTGATATTTGTAAAGGGCTAACTTTAAAGTACAATGCAAATGCTAGCTATTATTAGTGCTCGCATGTCCTTCATTGTCAAAGAAGGCTATGCCATCAGAGAAATAACGACATGACTTGCATTTGACTGTTTTGTGTGACAGAGGGCTGGGCAGGTCACCAGCCTCACTTCTCCTCCAGAGTCATATGAATCCAGTGACCAGATATTCATCAGGATGACTGGAGATGACCCAGGATGAGGCAATCGGGGTTAAATGACTTGCCCAAGGTCACACAGCTAGTGAGTGTCAAGTGTCTGAGGTGAGATTTGAACTCAGGTCCTTCTGACTACTGCACTGGTGCTCTATCCACTGCACCACCTATTGTCTTTATTGTTATATTACTTTCCTCCTTACCCTCAAATGCGATTTTCCTCATAACAAACAGTAAGCAAGAAGAGCTGATGCAGAGATGTCCTTTGACACTGTATTCAGTGTTAGGACCCATTGGTCCCTGAGAGGAGAGAAGTAAATATTAGACATTAAGTTTTTTTAACCTTTTTTTAGCTCGTACAGTTTAACTTCTTCTCAGTGATTCTGATTTGGCAACTAATTGATTGCTCTTCTTTTGGTTGGCTTAATCCATCCTGCCTCAGTTCATGCAAATCTGCCCGAGTTTCTCTGGAATCCGCCTATTCATCATTCCGGACTGCATGCCAAGTATTCTGGTACATTCCTAGGCCAAAATTTGTTTCCCCCTTCCCCAGCTGATGTACATACAGACTCTTCTTTTAATGTCTCACTACCCTAAAAAGTGCTGCTATGACTACTGTGGAATACATTGGTCCTTTGTTTCTGGCTTTGACCTCCTTGGGATATACTCTCACTCGTGGGATCGATGAGTCAAAGGCTCCAAACAATTTGGTCACTTTTCTTACATAATTACCAACTGTTCTCCAGAGCAGTTGGGTGAATTCACAGCTCTGACAACAATGTTTTAATATGGATGAAATCCCACAACTGGTGAATTTGTCCATTTTTCGGTAACTTTGACAGTTTGGGGCACATGGGGCTTTCAGAGTTATCTTAATTTGCATTTCTCTTGTTATTAGTGATTTGAGGCACGGTTGTGATATTTTGAAATTCCCTTGAAAACTATGCATATTCTTTGTCCACTCATCTATTTGGGGTTCAGTGCTTTTCAAAATGGACAAACTTCTGGAAAGGGTAAGTCATAAAGCCCCTAACATTTTGGTATGAATCTAGCTAAGGCTTTTGGTCTGAAATGAGATCAAAGTAGTAGAATAACCTCCACAGTTCACTGTGATCCCAAAGGCCTAAAAACCTATGAGTACCTGAAGTCCCCAGTGGGACAAAGGGGTCAAGATAAAGAAAGGGAGACCAAGGTTAAGATAAACTGTGTCTATCACTATTTGACCTCCATCTTCCTCCAGTTATAAGTGATTTATTTATAGTGGTGATTTGATGATTTTATTGGACAGACCATTCCACCAAACCCGACCTTTGCCATATCTGGATGGGGCCCCAGCTGGAAGAAAGCCTCCTTCAGTGTAGTGAGTGCTTACCAAATCTTGTGTCAGGAGCCTGGCACCTGGGCATAAGAATCAGAGTAGTGCTAACTCAAGAGTCCTGGACTTTGCTTCAGAACACCTTGACTCACAGCTGATACTTGTAGCTGTGTGTAAGCTGTGTGACTGAGAATCACTTCCTTCATCTAATCACTTCCCACAGTGCTACTGTGAGAAAAGCATTCTGTTAGACTTAAGGTGTTAGTGAAATGTGAGTTATAAAGGTCATGGGATTATAGATGTAGAGCTGGAAAGGATTGTAGAGACCATCTCTAACCCAAACTCTTAATTTTATAAAGGAAGAAACTGAGGCCCAGATCACACAGCCTGTAATTATGATCCTCACTACAAAATGGAGCACATCCAGAAGCTGAGATAAGTCTGATGAGGGGAGGGGATAACTGATAATGATTCTTAGGCATCTGATGACTGATCTGTAGATCAGCTGCTCAAATAGGAAATGAGTTTTAACTGCAAAGGGAGTTTTAGGTTAGATAGAAGGCAGAACTTCCCTATAAAGATAGATATCAAACACAGGAAAGGACCACAGAGGAAAGTTTTGAAATCTCTTCTTCTTGGGTTAGGTGAACAGGAAATAGCCTTTTAAAAATAGGAAAGACAAAAGCGTGAGAATATATAGGTACAGGTTTATCTACAGAAGGAGGATAGCAGTGTACACTTAATGGTTTCCCCTTAAAGTTTACATGAGAAACAGCTGACATCCACTTGGATTTTTTTAAAATTCAGCTTTAGGATGAGAAAGTTAACTACAAAGCAGTGCAATGGACCTGGGTTCAAGTCCTGTCTGTGATACATGCTATCTTTGTGATCAAAAGTCACTAAACCTCTCAGTACTTCAGGCAACCTTCTGAGATGATGATGATGATGATGATGAAGATGAGGATGAGGATGCCTTCCTCACTTGCATCACTGGAGAGAATTTCTACATCAGGATTTTCCTATATCACTATAATCTCAGATCAGTACCCCCCCCCCAAGCCCTACATTGATCTACCAAATACAAAATGGCTTCTTAATCCTTTCTGAAGTGATACCGATTAAAGAATAACTCAACACCCAACTCTTCATCCAGGGAAGATAGGTCGGATAAGGTTTTTAACAATGAAATTGTTGGAAGTTTTCTCCATCCCACATACTTGATGGTGCAGCCTCCTGCTTGGTCTGTATACAGAAACCTGTCAGTCTTTGATGGGGAAACTCTCTGACTTTGGATAACTGGTGAATCAATCTGGAAGATCAACACCTCTATTGATTATGATCTTAGTCAAATCAATGAAAGTACCCACACCTCAGTTTCTATCTCTAAAAAGAAGTCAGACTAGATGCCCTTTGAGGTCTTTTCTAAATCTTTACTGATGGTCCTGTGATGAGAATATTTTTGGTGTAGTCCTGCCTGGAAGTGGGGAGAGAGGGGGAAGAAAAGATAGAATCAGTGATCTTTAGGTATCATTTGGCTGGGACTCTTTACGATACAGTTTTGGATCTCATGGTTAAGCATATATCTCCATTCCATCCCCATGTTCTCCAAGAGAAATATAAACTCTTAAAGGGAAGAGCCTATTTTATTCTGACTCTGTGTCTCTTAACACCTAGCACCATGCTTGGCACGGAGTAGTCACTTAAACGCTTGTTAAATTAAGCTGAATTCTTCAGATCCAAATGCCCATGGTTTAGAATTGCAGGAGGTTAGTACACATATAATTATGTTATGCATGCACTGTGGGACATGCCCTGTGGGAGCATGTGCGCTTCGGTGATGAGAACCAAGTTCCCCATGAGAAGTCTATAGCCACAGGACCTAGAACAGGATGCAGATTGTACATGCTATGCCTTAACAGTTAGCTGTTAATAAAGCTGCTTCTCCAAATTTTCAACAGAAGTGCCCCCTTCCCTTCAACTGACCCCCTCTTCCCTGAACCCATGCCCCACCAATATCCCCAGCAGATATGCAAACCGAGCTGTGAATTGATTAGATTATAGAAGCCACCAGAGGTTTGGGAAAGAAGAATACACCTTAAGCAGCCTCCTTCTTAACTTGACTCTGAGAACGGCTGAATCTCCTACCCTTGCCTCCTAAGGCCCAAACCCCACACCCTACATTGTCTAAAAGCTAAATTCCAGAGTTCAGCTTCCATTAAGGAAAGAAAACATTTCCACCTGGTTCCAAAGTGACCGACCTCTGGGGCTCCCATATAGTTGGGGTAGCAGGTGGTTTGGGGGCTGGCCCTAGCCACCACACCCTGAATGTCTCATACCAGATCTAAGATATGATTGATGATAATGATTTTCTATCTGGGAAGAGGAAGAGGAGAAGGTGTTCAATAAACTGTCCTCCCCACATATGAAGGGAAATGGCTTCTGAGGGCAGAAGTGTCTTCACTGTAGAAGATGAATTCATTATATTGAGCTTGCAGTCCACTAAAACCCTTAAGCCTTTTTCAAATGACAATACCTGACATTTAAATAGCACTTTAAAGTCTGCAAAGCATTTTATGAACATTTTTCACATCACAACATCTTTCAAGGTAAGTTCTACAAGTGGACCCATTTTACAGATGAGAAAATGCACTCAATGACTAGTGTCAGAGGCAGTATTTGAACCCAAGTCCAGCACCCTATCCACTCAGCTGTGTTACCTCTCATATGATCTTTCTTGCCACATTTCCCTTATCCTAAAGATGATTTTTCAAAAACCCAAGTACAGGAATCCAAGATAAAATAGGGACGAAAATATATCTTGTTATATTCAGGGCATCATATAATCAGTTCAGGCTATTGAGATATCTTCAGATCCTGGTTATATCTTCCTGCTCAATTTCATGTCATCTGGAAATCTGATAGGCCATGCCATCTATGCCTCCACAGAAATCACTGATCAAAACGCTGGGCAGAAGCAGACCAAGCACCAAGTCCCATATTCCATTAGACTTGCCTAGAGGTTAAAAAGGATCTATTAAGCTACTGAGCTTTGTGAGTCGGAATGGTTTTGAATCCCTGCAACTGTAATATCTTCCAGTCCTCACAGAATCATAGGATTAAAGCAGGAGCAAGGACTTAATGTTCAAGGATTGGAAACCAGATCTGGAGATGCTGAATCCAGCATGTTGTCTTTTCCAGGAGACAGACACAGTGTTTGGACTGAGCCAAATACCCACTCTTACCTAGTTTCTCCTGTAAGCGGTGGCCTGCATTTGTTAAATTGCTAGAAGTGCGATGCATACAGAGAGCAACAGTGGGACATGGCCACAAAACCAGTTATTGCTGTAAGGTTCAAATTGGTCTCTTATACACCATGTTCTTACAATGGAAGCAGAGCAAAAGATGATATAATCCTTGTGAAACCACTGACCCCTAATCTAGGCTACCTTCCCACCACTGTCCAGATAACCTGAGCTGTCTTGAAAAGCCATATCTCCCTCTCCCTTCCTCTTTTCTCTCTGTCTCTGTCCCTCTCTCCCTCCCCTTTTCTCCTCCTCTCCTCTTTGTCTCTTTGTCCTATTCCCTCTCTCTGCCTGACCCCACCCTGTCTGTCTCTCTGTCTCTCTCTCCTCTTGGTCTTGCTGTCTCCCCTTTTGGTCTCTTTGCCTCTCTCCTCTTTGTCTCTGTCTCTCCGCTTCTCTGTCTCTCTGTTTCCTTCTCTGTCTCTCTCTTCTTTGTTTCTCTCCCCCTCCTTCCCCTACTTTCTCACTTTTAACTTCACTGAAGTTGAACTATACGACATCTAAAAAATTCCATGATTGTAGCTGTTCTTAAGCACGTCACCTCACCTCAATTCCCTCATCTGTAAAATTAGGAGGCTGGACCAGACAATACCTAAAGGTCCCTGTTAGTTTTAGAGCCCATGGTTTTATGACCCAGTCCATCATCTGCCTCTACAAAGAATTCCATAAGCATTCTTCCAAAGCATTCCATAAGAGTAGCTATTTAATCTTTTTAATCCTCTCTAGAGGCTTTGGTTCCACAATCAGATAAATCACTCCAACATGCTGCTCCCTCTCTCTCCCCTACTCCCAATTAAATAAGCCTCTGTCATCTAACTTGTCTTCTTGTTTCAGCCAAAGCCTCTGTATCCCATCCTCTGTGGTAACCTTGCTTACCAGTGATATTTCACTCTGCCAGTATTCAGCAGAGAGGGCAAGCAAGGGTGTCTTCAAAGGAAAGATAACGGCCTTCTCCCAAGCTTTTTCAAAAGCAGACACCTGGGAGGCTATGATTCAGAAGCCCGACCTTTCTGTCTCACTGAGACTATTCAACGGCCAGATTCTGTCATCACAGGCCAAAGACAGACTTCTTTCACTCCTCACAAGAAAGGTCAACCAGCAACATGACTCCCTTGGAGCTCCCACGCAGGCTATGAAGCATTTGTTTCTGTTGGCAAAACTTTGTTGTGGCTTACAAGGGTTACTTACACTACAGGTTCTTTAGTGAGTTAGGGTGGTTTTCTGAAAGAGAGGAGTGGGGTCAAGGAGAAAGATGTGGGAGGTAGTCTGAGGAACCCTTTCTCAACCAAGTTGGAATGAGACCACCGTTCTTTTGGGAGGTGAACATTCCCAGGATGCCAAGTGACTGGACTGAATTTCCATGGGCTCAGCTCTCAATACATTCTTCTCTGCCCTGAAAAGAAAAAGGCTGTCCCAAAGATTGCTAAGCAAATGCCAGACCAGACCCTGGGGGAATCTCCTACTATACCAAGAGCATTCAGAGTTGCCTTGAACCTAACCCTTGTGTATGTCACCCACAGACTTTTGAGTTTATAGTAGGAAGGGCACTTAAAGGTCATCTAGTCCAATCCTCACATTTTACACACTTGGAAAGTGACTTTCATGGAAAGAACTTACTCAAGGTGACATGGGTGGCATGTCATAGAGCCAGGATTTAAAGAACCCAGGTCTTCAAATTAAAGGAAACTTTATTGACTCCCTAAAAATGTAGAAATGTAAGCCTGGTAGCACAAAAGGTTATAAAAGCATGGCCTTGGAGTCTAAAGATTCAGATCTGAAGTATTGGTGTCGTGTTGTTACTCTCTAGTTCTGTGACTTTAGACCAGATACTTCACCTGAGTGAATTTTCCGCAACAATAAAATAGTATACAAGAGTGAGTGTATGTACCATAGTGGATAAAGAGGTAGTTTCCAAGTCAAGAAGACAGATTTAAGTTATTCCTCTTACTGCATTTAAAATTTCCAGTGTTGCAGGAAACTTTCTAAAACAATCAATTGATTAAGAATGTAATTGGTGAACAGGGGTCAATTTACATAGAGGGAATTAACTCATTAGGCATTGCAGAGACCTAGCATAGGTCTGGCCTATATATCCTGAGCTTAGGATATAGAAATCACTTAACAAATGCTTGACTATCTATCTATCTATCTATCTATCTATCTATCTATCTATCTATCTATCTATCTAATATGTATATGTATGTCTTCAGTGAGAACCATGCTAACTGGCCTGTTAATAACAGACTGGCCAGAAACATACATGTCCATTGAAGATGTATATGTATATATATTATATGTGTATAGATCCCTACTCCTACCAGTGCAGACTGTCATAAGCTCTGCAATTCATAGTCTTAACACACACACACACACACACACACACACACACACACACACACAAATAGTAGAGTGTTGGGCTTGAAATTATAAAGACTTGGGTTACTCAAATCCCACCTCTTGTCATTTTCCAGCCAGGGGACCATCTGTAAGTCACTTAATCTCCCTAAGCCTCAGTTTCTCCAACTATGAAATAGAGATCATACAGGGTTGTTAGGAAGGTCAAATATATATAAAGCTCTTTGAAAACTTTAATATCAGCTATTAGCCACTAAGTGGGGTAGAAGGTAGGGTACTGGATTTGGAGACTAGAAAGCGTGAACTCAAATTCAGCCCTACACACTTAATAGCTCTACGATCCTGAGCAAGTAAGGTAACCCCTCTCAGCATCAAAATGCAAAATGGTATTCCCACTGAATATTACTACCTCCCTCACAGGGTTGTTGTAAGGATCAAATGAGATAACATATGTAAAGTCCACTCTGAATCTGCTGCTTTGCCTGGTTTCAATTCCATGAAATAGGATGTTTCAACCACCAGGTATCCTCTGGGTTCCCCCCACCTTTCCTGTCTCCTTTTGTGTATTGCTTCTCCCAATTCAATCATAAGCTTCTTGAGGACAGGGATTAACTTTCTTTTTATTAATTGTATCCCTAGCACTTAGCAAAGTGCCTAGCATATAGAAGTTACTTCATAAATCTTTACTGGATTGGATCAGACTTTGTAATGCTATCTAACATTAGTTGTTTATTACTACTACTACTACTACTACTACTACACGTATTGCTGCTTCTGGTCTTAATACGGACATTCCTTCTCAAAGTGCAGACGGAAATTCATCAGTGCTTACCCAAGCCAACTCTCTCATCCAAATGCTCCCACAAGTTTCCCAGCAGATCCCCTACCATGCTTTATCTTGATTTCTCCTAATCAATGGAACAAACTATCCTTACATTATCCCTCTATCTCATTTAGGGGACACATATTTCTCTGAGAAGATCCTTTACATCTGTAGTATAAAATTTCAACAGAAATGGAGGCCATTAAATGATGCATAAGGATCTCTGGGGACCACAAACTGACTTAGAAAACCACAAATTATACCTCTCTCCTCTTCCTCTCCCCCTCCTCTTGACACCTCTGCTTCACACCATTTCTACTGCATAATTCTTTGTATTTAATAACCCATGAGACAAGGAAAAAATGCACAGAAAGTATTAATAAAATGTTAACTACATTAAAGTCTCTAGAGCCTGAGATCATGTTCAGTGCACAGTAGTACAGCACACAGTAGGTGCTCAATTCATGTCAATAAATACGTACCGAGTGCCATGTATGTACAAGGCACTTTACTAGGTGCTGTAATCTCAGAAGACATTCTACTGGGAGATACCACACACACACACACACACACACACACACAGAGCACACGGAAAACTGAGGCAAGAAATCAAGAGAGGAAGTGGCACCTAAGTGGAACCTGGAAGAAAGACAAGGATTCTTAAAACGTTTTTTTCCTCCTACTCCCCTTTATAAATTCTGTCCCATATTGGACTGCTCTCTATTTCCCAAACACAAGTAGACTCCATCTGCCTCCATGTATCGCTACAAGCTGCTACCTCTCAGAATCCTAGCCTTCCTTTAGTCTACTCTAATGAGGAGGGGGCGGAGGCTGGACAACCTCGAAGGTTCTTTCTGGTTTTGCATGTACGATCCTATGGCACCCTCACCCAGGCAGCTGCCCCTACTCATCACCACTGCTGGTCTGGCCTCAGGATAGGAAATAGGGCAGATAGGAGAAGGGCAATGAGATAGGTGATGGAGAGGGTTTTTCTCTGCTGCCCATGAACTTCTTCCAAGGGTTGGAGGGGGTTAGGCCAGGGGATCTACTCAGTTTATTGGGAAAGAGAAGAAAGGGGATGGAAATTCCCAATGATATTGAGGAATTTCTGAGGTTACCAGGGCTGTCTGCCTATCACCAATACATATAAGGGTGGGGCAAAGATGGATTTCTTTTCAACCACACTCACCCTCCGGTCCCTGTTGTTATTAAGGATACGTACTGATATGCCTAGGTAAAGATGGCTGGTTGGGATTTAGGAGGAGAAGAAGCTGTTCATCCTAAATGGAAGACTGTAGGGGCTACCCTGGAAGTGTGGAGGCCAGGTTGTCTCACCAGAGATTACAAAAGAGGCCTGCTGAACTTCAGGAGGAATACACTAATTTTGAAACACCCACAGACCGTCGGAAAGTGTGCTGTTACCCCAAAAGAAGCTTGAAAGGTCTCTTCCATCCCACCCTGAGGGGCCAGTGGAGGCTGGTCCTTTAACACCCTTTAATGAGGACTCATTTTGTTATTTCCATGCTCTGTGATTTCCTCCTCAGCGTTAGCACCAGAGCATTTAACTTCTCTCACTTAATGCTAATTATCCTAAGGGGGCTTTAGGCAATTCACAATGAAAAGCCCCAATTAAAACGTTTCCACCCACCCTCTCCTTCCCTCCCTCTTTTGTATTTTTGGCCAAAATGAATCAACAAGTAATTTCCTTGGGACCTTTTAAGACATAGCCAGATCTGTTCATACCCACAGACAAAATCCAGCGATTCAAAAGCAGATGGAATGAATTACACAGCCATGCAAATTAGCACAAGCTCAGAGGCCTGAAAATTATTAATAACCATTGTCATAAACCAACAGCTCCCATCTAAAGTCTTCTGGGGTTGGCAAAGCACTTTGCTCAGACTAAAACCCGAGACAGAAGTACAAAGATGATTATACCCAGTTTACAGATATGGAAATTGAGGCCTGACTGGATACGAAGAGAGAACTCAGACCTGACTCCAAGACCACTGAAGTGGGATGTAGACAGTGAGGTATTTTTAAATAAAGAACTGAAAACCCAGTCCATAAGCAGCAATCTTGGTCTTGGGGGAGGAATAACAGGCCAGAGAAACCTGGGAGGAGCAGCTCTGTCTTAAATGCCAGGTTCCCCTGTGGGCTTAGGGCTTTAAATCCTCTTATCAGATGCCCAAGACCCAGGTAAGAAAAGAACATAATTTAGTGCCCCCATAAAGCTCTGTGAGACATTAAATAAACATTCACTAAGAGTTAAAGTACACATACAGCAGACAGAGGTAAGTCTGTGAATTAATTCTGGTTATCTCCCCTCCTACTGTCAAACTACAGACTGGAGGAGAAATGCAAGCAGAATAAGAAATATTTCTCAGAAGAAAAAAAAACAGTACACCTCACAATTGCATTATTAAAAAGACAAACAAATAGGAATCATCAGAGAACTGAGTTGGGAGGAACCTGACATTTCATTTGATCCAGTGCCTTCATTTTACAGATGGGGAGCTGTCAAAGGTTACACAGCCAGCATTTTAAGCCAGGTCCTCTGGCTCAAAATCTAGTAATCTACTAGTACCTGCTTCCTTTCCAATAGTACTTTTCCTTATGCAGAAGAAGGAAAAAAAATGGCCACAGAACACAGAGAGTGAGACTCCAGAAGTACTGCTGGTGGAAAAAAGAAAAGCACTAGTCCAAGCCTGGCCACTAAGTAGTAGCTGTGACCAAAAACAATCCAGACAGTTAAGCACCTATCACATGGCAGGCACTATCTCAGGCAGTGGCAGTACAGAGATCAAATAAGATACAGATCCGGACCTCAAACTTAGGATCTGTTGGAGGAGAAGAAGACTCAGACACATGACAAGGACAGAAAGCTTTGGCAAAGAGATGGTGAAGTACCGTGAGGAAGGAGGAACTGTTTTCAATTTGGGGGTGGGATGGGGTAGGCGAGATCAGGGAAGGCTTTCCGGAAGAGGTGGTACAAGAGCTTATGAGAAGCAGCTGGGAAAGGAGAAGGCTTAAGGACAAGAGTGAGCCCAGGCACAGAGAAATGAGTGTGGTCATCATAAAAGGCTCTTCAAAAAAGCTCCAAAAGGGACAAATCTGAGAGTATTTTCTGGGCCACATAATATAAGGATGAATAACCTAGTGGCTAGGGGTTCCTGATCAATTATCTCTGCTAATTGTGAACTTGGGTATCAGAGACGCGAACTAGCACAGCTTTAAGAAAACTCAGAAACAGAGGAACTCCCAGGTGGGTTCACCCCTACACCACAAGGTGAAGTCAAGTTATTTTGAGAGTCAACACTTGAAGGTGTGAGAAAAATACGGTTCACCTCTGTAATTTCAGATCAAAATATTAGTTGGCACAGTGTCCTTGTGCCTGGGACGTGTCAGATCTGACCCAGCACAACCCACTCACTTTAGAGTTGAGGAAATTGAAGCCTAGAGAAATCGAGTGATTTGTCCAAGGGAATAGAACTAGAAACCTGGGCTGCTGAGTGGTGTCATGTTTGATGTTATTTTACAATTCACAGAATGTTACAGCTTTAAGGAACCCAAGAGAGCCTCTCATTCTGAACCTGGAACCTATGAATATTTTTAAATATTTTGATAATTATTTCAATATAATTGATTTCCTTTACAATTCTATGCATTTTATTGTGTCTATTTAAAAACATTATTCTGAGAATAGGTATATTTATATTATATATATTTCATATGTATAAATTATATGTATTTATTTACTTCACCAGGCTGCCCAAGGGTTCCCTGATTAAAAAAAAAAAAAAAAGGTAAAGAATCCTTATTCTAGTCCGGCGGATCCCAGTGTCTTTTGTTCCACAAACCATTTCAACAACAATAACACAATTTATTGTGAACCTCATTAATATACTACTCATTACATTTTTTAAGACTCATTCATTAAATGTTTACAATAACTACAATAACTTTTGTCCCCAAAAGCTCCAAATTAACATTTACATGATATACTTATAAAACACAAAATTTTATCTTACTTAAAATTATGAAAAATCTAAAAGAAAAATTATAAAACTCCATAAAATAATTATGAATAATTTACATAGGACAGTCTATAAGAATTAAAAAGAAGTAATCCAGCAAGACCTTATGTGCTTTACTATTACCTGCAAGATTTCATGTCAAATTTATTATATAAACTTTGTTAAATATCAATCATTTTAATTACCAAATGAATTCAATATTTAATGAAATAAGCTGCAACCTGGAAGATGTTTGGCAAAACATAATTGCAGATAAACTTAATTTCAACATTGGACTTTTAAATTTGAACAAAGGTTTCTAATAGTTGGCTCGATGTCATATCAACACAATTTTAAATCTAGTTCCACATCTAATTTACTTCTATATTTTGATTTAAAACAAGACTAAAGTGAAAATGCTTGCTCACACAAATACGTGGTGGAAAATGACAGGAGAATTTTACAAGCTCTTGCTGAGACCAGGAAATTAACTTTTTATCTTTTAGCCATGTAAGCAGTAAAAGAAAACAAATAACTAGTTACAATATGAGATATTTTTCTGCTGCCTAATGACAAGCGCTGTATTCAACAATAAATGTATTTAAAATTCAACTGCATATACTGCTTCACTTTAAATAATGTTTATATATAAATTAACCTTTGTAAAGAAAGAGTCTTTTCTGACATGACTTTCTTCTTTTCCCTACTGGCACACTGAATACACTCTTACAGAAAATCTTTTGGACAAATGACCGGTGTTAAGAACCAGTTTATTTGAAAATCTGCCATAGAAAAGAAAAATAACAGAAGTGGAAGACAAGCTTAAATCAGAAAACAGCCTTACTACTGCAAAGAGAGGAAATATTAGGTTTGTTTCTACAGAATTCTTGTGAGGGTCTGTGATGGTTTCAAGATGGCTTGTAATGAGCATGCCCAGAGATCACAATTTTCAAAAAGCCTGACAAGTGTGCTGCAAGAACGCAAACATCCACAATAGCTTGATCATGTATGCAGCTGATAGGGTATGATTACAGGTTAATGAAGGAGGAAGGAGCTGCTCTGCTGTAGCATACAGAATGCAAATAATGGTATATGCATGTGTCTGGGAATCAGTCTGTACTCAAATTCCCAACCTATAGTAAGAGTTTGGCAAACAATTTGATGATAGGTTGAGAAACTTCAAGACCACATTGTCCTTAGTCAGAATTGGTCAGAGTTTGACGTAATCACTGCACAAACACCAAAATCATCGTGTGCATGATCATGACAGTTTTGAATTGAGACAGAAATCAACTTATAATGTTTCAAATAGATACATATTTCTTGTCACAGAAAAAATATATTTGTAACATAATTGGGCAATTATTTACTGTTTAAGATGGCACTAAAAAAATTTTTTTAGCACAAATCTCTAGGACCATCATTGTGAACCATGGCTCTGGTGTCACTTTCTAATTTTTGAGAAAGAAATTGAAGTCCAGAGAGAAGCAACAACCTGCTGAAGGCTCACACAGATTCTGACTCCAAATGTGGAGCTCGAGCAGCCTCCCCGGGTGAGTATGAAAAGAATCCTGGAAGTTTTCTGTCTTCCTACTAGTCAAGCTAAAAATTTCAGACTAACTTAATACCTTCATCTTGTAGAACAGTTTGATAATCACCATGTACATGGGCGTGGGTACAGAGTTAAGCACAGAATCTCAAATGAAAATGGCAGTAGAAGGAGGCTGACTGGTTTTCATTAGACACCTTCCTTCCTTAGCACTCTGTTAGAGTCATCAAGGTCTGTGGTCTGATTCCCTTTAGACAGAACATCAAATGAAAGGAAACCACCTTCTTATTTAGGCAATAAGAATACCAAAGAGCCAAAGGAAAGAAGGAACTCCCCACCCACACATCCTCTCAGAAAAGAAAGTTGCTGTAACCGAAATCAACCATGATGGGAGGTGATGTCTACTAACAGACTGTGGGGCTCCCAAGGAGCACAGAGAATGACTTTATGGGGAGATTAAGCCTCTTGCACAAGGTGGTAACCGCTGTGATCTGAGATGTGTGCTAATTTTCTCTAACGCTCTAGAAAGATAAGCAAAGCCTAAAAAATTAAGCAATGGTGGGGAATGTTATCTTCTGCCTCTTTCTTCTAGATTCTTTTTCACTGGCATGACTGTAATTAAAGGACCTAGGAATGTGTTGACTATAGCCAGTCAGTGGAAGTTGCAAGAAGGATGACTGTGTGGGGATGACTGGAGGGGCAGGGTGGACAGTATGAATGAGGATAGTTTAGCCACCCACATCAGTTAGGAAATTTGCAACTTTATTGTCCCAAGGAAGAAAAAAATAGCAAGAAAGGATTTCTGCTTATTGTTTGGAAGTCAATAAGTGAAAACCCTCATTTCCTTGGGCTGGCTCTTGGGCTAGGAATAGAGGTAGGCAAAATACATGGTCAGCTGCCAAAACAATGCACATGACAGCAAAGGAAGTGTTCTGAGGGGGGCAGACACTTGCTTTAAATGCACGTATTCCAAAGTCAGAAAGTTCTATTCTGAAAGGCTCAAGGGTTGTGACAAGTCACTTATCCTGTCAAAGGAAAGGTTCAAAGATGCTAGTGGACAATATAACACACAAAGAAGAGTAATTTCCAAAAGGGATTGGGGAAGGGAGGGGAAGGGAGGTGTCATAGGGAAGGGTTGTGTGTATGTGAAATTTTCAAACCTTGCTGAGGGTGCACAAATGGAATCTTGAACCCATTTTGGTCATCCTCCTGCCTCCAGTGTTACCTGTATTATTTCTAGTTACAATTCACTCAGCAAATCCAAAAGCCCCACTGACCTACCAGCCATGTTGGTACAACCAAGGAGAGAGCCCTACAAGAATGTTCTTTTCTCTTTCTTCCTTCCTCAAGTATCATCTGATCTCCAAGAGGAGAGATATGGTGTCAACGAAAGTATTCATGTAACCTGCCACACACTAGGAGTCCATCAAAATGCATAAAACATGACTTGCACAAAGCAGGGCAATCAAAGAGCATCCCCTTGATTAAAAGGATGGTGGGGAGAGAAGGGCAGTAGGGAAAGAATGAGAAAGAAACCACGTGGTGATCATAGAATACCAGTGAAACAATGGCAGCATTTGACCCTTTTTATTAGCATCCCCTGTCTCCGGCTGGAGTCATCTCTCCCGGAATAATGCAGTGAGTGTAGCAGGATACAGGGAGACATTCCAGGGGAGGGATTTAAATGATATCACCAACCACAATGCCGCTAGAGCCTGACATGTTTCCTGAGAAAGGAAGCAAGTTCACACACATGCTCCAGCTAACTGCAGGGATCCAGAGAATGCCTTCTGTTTAGGAGGGAGTCAAGGGATTGCTCACATTTCTGCATCATAGTAGTATTCTGGAGATTTGGAAGGGTAATTAGAGATCTTATAGTTCAACCCCCTTTATTTACAGATGAGGAAACTTGCCTGTGATCTCACAGACTGTAAAGGACAGCAGTGGAATGCAAATCCAAATCTTTTGACTCCAGTAATCTGGTTGCCTTCTGGTCCTTTCTAATAAATTCAAAACAAAAACAAAAACCTGGACCTATGACTTCATCAGTCTAGCAGAGGTGGAGAATTCCCATCAAAGAAAATCCCTCTGCTGATGGACAACTGTTCCAAAACTTAACAGACTTGGAGATTTGCCTGGCAGTACTGGGAAGCTAACTGGACAGAGGTGACACTGAATCCAGGTCTTTCTGACTCCAAGGCTGGCTCTTCCCTCAACTACACCAATCTTCCTCTTTCTAGTCTCATAATGTGCCCTAAACATTGAGTGACAGTTACAGGCAAACTCTCTGCCATGCTGCCTTTCATTCTGAAAATAAAGATTACTATCCTCAAACTCATTGCTATATAACTCGAGCTCATATAGCACAATGTAAATCTTGATATGTCTTCCTCATCAACAACACTGTGAAGTAAGAGGTATATTTTCCCATTTTTAAAGGTGGTAAAAGTGAAACATTAAGGGACTTGCAGATGGTTCCAGATTGGTCAGTTACTAAGTCAATAAATAAGCATTTATTAATTGTCCACGATGTGTCAGGCACTGAACTAAGTGCTAGGGATACAATGGAAGGCAAAAGACAGTCCCTGCCCTGTTGGAGTTCACAATCTACTTCACTGAGGGCACAGCTGGGACTCAAGCTCACATCTGACTCTAAATCCAACCAGTGAATGTAGTAGAGAAGATAGAAATTGATTATGACCTTTAAAAAACAAAGGAATTTAAATTTAAGTCTCAGAACTGAGATGGTATAAGAACCCAGGTCTTCCGAGCTGATAGTTTAGTGTTCTTTCAACCAGGCTAGCTATATCCATAACTGGTTTCTCCTGACCTGGTTTCTTTCTTTAAATTCTTTTAATTTCATGATTCATTAATTTTGACAACAGCAAGACGATGCAATGCCATGGGATGGTTGTTTGGGTGTACACCTCTTTAAATCACCTGCTTGGCAACTAGCTCCAAGAGTGAGGCAAGGCAGGCTTTCCCATTGATTCAAGAATCCTTTCTCATTCACTCGAAAAGGGAAAGAGAAAAAAGACTTCAAAGGTCCACACAGCAACAGAGAAGCTGAGCAAAAGAATCTCAGGAGGGAGGGTGACTACTTGGCAATCTGTCTCCTCCTGTAGTGACTGCAGTAAGGAGTCCCAGCTGTGCCTTCTAGCACCCTAAAAACAAGAAAACCCTTCTCTCCTCCAGCTTACACCTAAGGAAGGAAAAGAAATGTTCTGTTTTGGAGGCTGTGTCCAAAAAGGAGCAAACTTCTCCTGTGAAAGCCACGTCACCAAGTTTAAACATCCTGAAAGGATTTGGAATGGTGAGGGTAAAGGAGGAAGAGGGCGGAGGGATGAGGGAATGAGGATCATCTTTAAGCCTCCTTCCTGTTTCACAATGCAGCGAAGATTTCAACAGACCAACCTGGAATTGTTTTTAGAAGCGACAAATTTTTAAGGAACAAAATTCTACTTCAGGAGGTAAAATGAATTCAAAAAGCAAATGAATCTAAATTGCCAGGTGTGCCCATTTGCGGGGATTCAGGATGATTTAGGAAGAAGGGCATTGAAAAATGGGAAGAGACTCTTTACTTCCTTCCCCACTCCTATTTCTAACCCAATTTCTTTGTTTGAAAGATGTTTGAAAACCATTAGCATGTTTTGTTTTTCCAAAGTCTCCAAAACAGAGAACTAATTTTGATAGGTCGCATTTACATACCACTTTTAAAGCTGGCAAAGCACTAACTAGATCAAATGAGATCCACAGAATAATCTTGTAGGGTTGATGCTATTATTATCTGCATTTTATAGATGAGAAAATTGAGGCTAAGAAAAGTTGAGTGACTTGTCTGTGGTCATAGAGATAATATTAAGTGTTTGAGAGAAGGTTTACACATGTCTCCAGGTCTAGGACTCTCTCCACTGTAACACCTAGCTGCCCTTGAATACATATATGAGGGGAAGTTGAGGCCTTGTCATTTAAGGGGTCTTTCAACAGGAGGCTGGGGGAGTTTTAACCCACTCTCTTAATTGGTGCGGCCTTAAACAAGTCTCTTAACCTCATTGTCCTATAGGGAACTAGAGAAAGGGAGAAAAGGAGAGGGGGAGAAGAAGAGAGGAGGCGAGAAGTGAGAGCGATAAGGAGAGAAAGAGAGAAGAAAAAGCTCATTTAGAGATCCTCTAATCCTACTCCCTCATTGAACAAATGAAGAAACTGAGGCCCAGAGAAACGAGATGACTGACCTAAGATAGTCTCATAAGTAGCAAGGTCACTTGGCCAGGCCAGGGATTTTGGCTTTCTCCCCAGTGCACTTTTGTTATTCTTAACTAAACTTTAAAAAGGTCTTATCCAAACCCTGCATTAAATGATTTTATTTCTTTGTATTTCAAGACATTATGACCGAGCCATACACTCCAGAAATAAATAATTATGGGCACTGAGATAAGCCTTTTTGTGACTTATGGCATATTTGCCAAATTTGACAGGTTGAGGATGAGGATGCAGGGAGGCAGCAGGGCAATTTCACCGCGACTCACTATAAGAATTTCAAATTTGAGAACTGTCTTAGGCACCAACCAAGCAAATTTAAAAGCTCAGGAATGATGCTGAGGGAGACATTTGAAATGGCAGCTGGCCGATTACCATGCATTCCAACGAGCGCGGCTGCGGCCTTCTTAGCTGGTTTGCATCTCATAATCACCATGCTGATATGTCAGAGCAGCTTCCTGTTTGATCTGACAAGTTTTCCACTGACCTTCAGACACGCCACAGAGATAAAAGACACACTAGAAATGTCTACAAGCCTACGCTGCCCCGTGCTGATGTTTGAACCCAGAAGTATTCAGAAGCTGCAGCGGAGTCAGCCTCTACCATGGTATTTAGGTATTTAGGTACAACAGTTGTTCCTTCTCTATGCCCTGCAACTCTGGATACCATGGCACAGTGGAAAAGTGCTGGATTTGGCAGCAAAGGTGTTCAGACTTCAGCTATCCTACACACTAAAGAGGACAAATCATTTAATCTATCCAGATCTCAGTTTTCTTGGACACTATGATCTCCCCATTTAGTTTGTCAACACACGCACACATGTATGCAATATATGCATACATGTATGAATTGAAGAAGGAAGTCAATCTTAAACCTTGCTAGTTCCAACTCTTTCCTATATCTCCTTCCCTTCTATTGCCATCACCTTAGCTCAGGTCCTGATTTTCTTTTCACTGGAGTACTACACTTGCCCTCTAAGGAGCCCCCTTACCTCAAGCTTTTCCCCTTCTCCAATCCACTGTAGACAATAATACCAAATAAACTTTCTTAAAGCTGGGCTCCAACCAGTTCATTACCACCCACCCTCAACCCTATCTAAACTCCACCTCCTGCTCAGAAATCCTGAATGTCCCCAGTCATTTACTGAATGACATTCAAATTCCTTAACCCAGTCCCACCACTGGGCTCCAGTTCAGTATTTCTGGCGACTACCATATGCACTACACTATAGTAGACCCGGAGATGGGGGAGTGAGGGGAAAGGGAGATACAAAGACAAAGATCAGTCCCTACCCTTAAGAAGTTTATCTGGCATTAGAGAGAAAGAATACATACAAATAGTGAACTCCCTCCCTGGGGCTGATGGGTCCTAACTGGTGAGGGGATACAAACTCACCTAACCCTCTCCATTTCATAGTCCTAGATCATGCTTCATATCCTATCTCTGTAGTCTTCTATAGACAAAGCTCTGGGCCTGGAGTCAGGAAGGCCTGAGTTCAAATCTGGCCTCAAACACTTATTAGCTGTAGGACCTCGGGCAAATAACTCAGCCTCTGTTTCCTTCCGTTTCCTCAACTGTCAAATAGGGGTAATAAAACCCCTGCCTGTTGGGGGTGTAAGCTCAGTTTCACGTGGACAGTCTCGGGCAGGTAAAGGTGAGGACTTCTAAACCTCAGAGTTCTCATGAGGCCCCCCAGGGAACAGCTGGGAATTAAGGCATAAGACACGGGCTATCTCGTGCATTTCCACCTCTTCTCAGTGGGAGACGTGCTGGGGAGAGCATCCCACCCTTGAGATTGGCTCGGGGTCTGAGCACACCTGTTGTTGACTAGCTAAGGGCTGAGAGCACGAACGGTATTCACGTGCAAACTATGCGGCGGGAGAGCTTAAGTAGGGTCAGGAAAGCCTGAAGGTGCTCTTTGCACTGAAGGGCCCTTAGAGGGCAGAGGGTCCCTCCCCTCTCCCGCTCCCATCCTCTTGCTGTACGATCCTTGCCCCCTAGGGAGGAGGAGGATTCCTCTCTCCTGAGGAAGAATTCACCCTGCACATGTAACCAAGACCCTGAATAAAGCTTAACCCTTGTTCGACTCTGGAAAGTCTCTTCTCTCAATACGTTTATCCGGTTTGGCCACCGAAGACCTGGACGACAGGTAAGGTAAGACTCGGGTAGCCCATCAGCCTCTAGGCCGAACACCTGCCTTATGGGGTTACTGTGAAGATCAAATGGGATAGTATTTGTCAATCGCTTCACGCAGTGTCTGGTACAAAACAGGCATCTAATAAAAGCTGATTCCCTACCACTCCCCCATCCAATCCAGGCTTCTTGCTATCTGCCCTGCTGTTGTGCACACTGTGCCTGGACCATTGCCATAGCACCTGTAGGCCTGCCTATCACAAGTCTCTCCCCACTTCAATCTATCCTCTTTACTCAGGTGTGAAAGTGATCATCCTGAAGTACAGCTCTGACCATATCATTCCTTATCCCTCCACCTTCCTATTCAATAAAATCCAGTGTCTTCCTATTACTTGTAGGATCAAATGTAAAATCCCATTTGGCTTTTAAAGCCCTTCAGAACCTGGCCTGCTCCTGTCTTTCCAGTCCTCTTACATTAGCCTTCATCTTGCTGTTCACTTCCCAATCAGGGGCATTCTCACCGGCTTTCTCCTGTGCCTAGAATGATCTCGTTCCTCAAATGTGCCGCCTGGCTCCCTCCAAATCTCAACTAAAACTCTACCTTCTGAAGAAGCCCTTTCATGTTACGCACTCCCTTGGAGACTTTCTCCAGTTTATCCTATGTCTGTTTGTACACAGTGGTTTGCATGTCATCCCTGCCACAAGAATGTGAAGGCAGGGACTGTCTTGGCTTTCTTTGTATCACCAATAATTAGCACATCTCCTGAGTCATAGTAGACACTTAAGAAATGCTTGTTGACTACATTTCTCCCTCGGTGGCGCCTTGCCGGCTCTTACTCGGGACCAGTCAGATTGAAACTACCATTGCTTCTGGAAATAGCCTCACTATTAATCGTCCTAATCCTCTACTAAGCATCCCCGAGAATCCCTAAACCAAATTCCTTTCCCAGCCCACTACTTCCCTACATGCTTTATCTTCTTCCGTTGTGGTACTTCGCCGTTTTCAGTTGTGTTTGACTCGTCATGAACCCATTTGGGGTTTTTGTGGCAAAGATGCTGGAGAGGTTTGTCATTTCCTTTTACAGATGAGAAAACTGAGGCCAAGAGGGTTAAGTAATTACCCAGGGTCACACAGCTAATAAGTATCCTGGCACATAGTTAGTGTTTAATAAATGCCTATTTATTCATGCGCTCATTCATCGATCCACCCATTCACTCATTTATTCACGAGGACATTTACCAACTCAGTCCTATGGGGCAGAGAAACTAGAATACAATCCATTTGTTATCTATGGGGTTAATGATTAAGATCCAGGGAAAAGAGAATCTTTGCCCAAGGTCACCTGGAAAATTGGTAGGAGTTTCAGATAAACGTCTTCATTATATATTTTAAAAGAATAGCAAATTGTACCCAATAGATTTGCAGTTTCATGTGTAATCATCTTTTTTTATTGTACTATATTATGGAAATGCTTGTTTCATTTCATAAATTAAAAATAAAATAAATTTTAAAAAAAGAAAAAAACAGTAGGAGTGAGTTGAAGAGGACAGTACCTAGGATTGTGCTTCTAAGTGTTCGTCTACTAACTACTACTAAGTTCTCCTAAGTCACATAATTGTCATGGTAATTCATCAGGAGATTTCATGGGGGGGGGGGGGAGAGGGGAAGGAAAGTGGGGAAGGAAGGGAAGAGGAAAATCAGGAGCAGGAAAGAGACAACTCTTCTTCTGCCTGGCATCTATGCCACCATGGGCAATATTCATGAGTCACACCCCTTGCCGTTGTCATGGTCAGGATATCATATTACTCAAACCAACTTGTAGAAATTTGGGTGAACTCGCCAAACTGTTCTTTCCTGATGTCAATAGATGACTCACCTCCTCATCTCCTTCTCCCTCCTGACACTGGATAACCCCACATGCCTTTCTCATGTTCTCTCAATCTCAAGAGAAGCATAGTTTCTCCCACTCTTCAGGGAGAAGATATCTTTAAAGTATGAAGCTGGGAAAACCAAAAGTGTCCTCATGGGCAAGGTCTTATGGCAGGTACAAATAGGGTGAATAGGGCTTGGAATAAAAGCTTGATCCTTATACTCAAGATGTTTATTCTCATGGCATGTTAATTCTATGTGAAAGTCCCAAAAAAGAGCTTCTAGGTCTGCGGAGCATCTGTCAGTATCATCACAAACATTTTACGGATCCCATCTTACAGGGCTTCTAGTCTTCCTGGCATTCATCTGATACAAGTCTACACTCTAGACCTGTTCTCAAAGGGAGAGGAGGGAAGACTAGGCAGTAATCCAGTTAAAACCGATAGGTTGAGGAAAGCTGGACAGCGTAGCTTAGGTATGGGTAGTCGATGGCCATTTCTGGGACATAAGAAAAACAAGTCTCTTTCTAGTCCTCTAAGCATTATGCTAGTTGCCTCTGCTATTTAGATTGGAATCCATTCAAGTTCCTAATGAGTTCTAGACAGAGATTACAGGATCATATATCTGGACCTGACAGGGTTTGTAAAAGTGCTTCAATTCTACTCCTTCATTTTACAGATTAGAAAACTGAGACCCAGAGGGCTTAAAATACTTGCCTAATTGTCATAAAAGCAGTACAGCCAGAATTCTGTCCCCTTTTTTAAAGTTCTAAATGTTGGGAAGATAAAATGAAAACAACATCATTGAATATATACAATCAGCTCCAGGTAATGGGATAAACATTTCACTAATTCAATTCTGACAGTTGTTGGAATACTATATATCAGGAACACCTATGTCCATAGCAGCTCACTGAAATGGCCATGTGATTGTTCTTTGTTATCCACATCCTTGAAAGGGAGCAATGGTACAAAACATCCCAAACAAGTTCCCTAATGTTTGGCTTTAGGGCATTTCAAGCAAGATCTCCATTATACAGAGAGCTCTTCTCTCCAAAGATCCCTATTGGACTGACTGCATGTATCCTCTACAAGGTATTTCTCAGGAAGGCAAGGGGGAATCCCTCTTCCATCATGATGGAGTTGGCAAGAAAGGATGTCAAAGTGACTCTCTTACAGTCACGTAGCAATTTAGTGGCAAAGCTACCACTACACCCTTGGCCTTCTGGGCCAGCAACTTCTTGAATCCTCCCCCAGACCAGAGAGAACCAAGACTTCAGGCACATCAAGGAATTACTCCTTCCTTTCCAAAGCAGCACCAAACATTGATCGTCCCATGCCACCTCCTTCTCTTGCTGAAGCATCAGCCACACTTCAGAATCAAGGCAGACGCAACACTTGAAACAGTTCCCAAAACACTTTCCCAAAACTTTGTCTATAAACACTGGAAAAAGCAGCTGCTGGTTTGCCAGGAACATCTCTTTGCCAGTTAGGGTGTTCAGCCTTTTTTTTAAATCTGTGATCCAGGAACCAAAGTAAAAACAGAAGTAGATTTCTGGGGTAGGAACCATCAAGACCCCTGGTCTCAACATCAGTTTAGGAACAGATATTTGAACCTTTCTTGGATTCACCCCTGAGAGAATAGGAATTGGAATAAAATAAGAAGAATTTTTACCTCCTGCTTCACTCCACTGAATATGCAGAAGGGCTCAAAGGGGAAAAAAAATTGAAGTCAAGGAATTAGGAGGCCAGGGTTCTAGATTCAGCTGTGCTATCTGAAAGCTGATGACACAGAAGGCAAGTTATTTAGCCTTTCTGGGCTTCAGTTTCATGAACTATGAAATGGAGTTGACGCCAGCCCTACACAATTGCAGCAATGAAAGGCGATCCTAGGCTCGGCCACTCCTAAATTTAAACAGATCCATCACCTTCAGTCACAAGTCAAATCATCAGATCATTATTATTATAGGATCTCTGCATCAGAGTTAACAAAATGTTTAAATGACAAAGGTTTCCATGCTCTATTCAGTTACCATTCCAACTTCAAACATTTGTAATGACAAAATGTCAGGTAAAAAAAGGTCCTTTAGGGACTGGAACTTATGGGAGTCAATAGACACTCACTTGATCACATTCAGATCACTAAAAAGAAGCCAAATGTTTCAAGTTAATGGTAAATAACATGAATGTATGGATGAGTCAGAAGGAAGATCATCTTGGACCTTCCAAATTGGTACCAGACTTCAAGTCCCAATGAGACCAGCCAAGCTCAGAGAAAGGCAAGAGAAAAAGTATTTCTTTCCCCCACTCCCACCCTTTTCTTGTTGTTGTTCATAAAAAAGACAACTGTGAGAACAGGAAAGGCAAGTTGTGCAAAATAAGGCAAGGACCTTTGACTCTTCAATAAATGTTTTGCAAATAATTTTTTCTCAGTCATCAGTTTCCACAGAAACGACATTAGGTCAATAAGAAATCTCCTAACACATGAGGTTAAAAGCAGCTAATCGAGATGTGGTTCCAGTCTGGACTATCACAAGCATCTTGTGCTACTTAGAGGAAGCCTTTTCTTCTCTGAGACTCCACTTTGTGCTCCAACCTTGTATTCTATAGAAATGTTTTAATTCAACCTAGTGTAAACCTAAAACACTGGCCTGAGGACCTAAATCAATTCCCTTCCTTAGCATCTTAGTCATATTTATTCTTCATAACTTTCCCTGATAGACTCTGCCCTTAATTAAGTTAAAGCAGGGTTTATCTAGTCATTGAACAATGATTAAATAGTTTGTGGTCCATGCATGTAATAAAATATTGGAACAAATATGAAAACTACAGAGAAGCATGAATTGATGCAAATTGAAGTAAGCAGAACTAAGGATACACACAATTGAAAATGGAATGCTGCAGAATTACAAAGAACAAGTATAAGAAGATACTTTTCCTTACTCCTCTGCAGAGGTATGAAATGTTGAATATATTTTCAAATTTTTTCAATGTATTGATTGGTTTTATTGATTTTTTTCTCTTTCAAATGTTTTGTTAGATGTTCTTTGCTGCTTCTTACTGTCGTTCTATAAGCCTTTGACAGAGAAACTTGCTTCAAAAAATCCCCATTTATCTGTTTTTCTTCTAATTTTAGCTGCATTGATTTTGTTTATGTAAATCCTAGACTATGAAGACCAACTGCCAATCCACATTTGTAATAGGGGCTTCCTTCCTTGGATTTTCCTATATGACTTAAACCATAAACATGGATTCCCACCTCCCCTCAAAAGAAGCTAACATGAGTTTAGACTGTGGAAATAGACTTAAAATATTGAGAATATCCACTAACATCCTATTCTAGCCCCAAGCCAGGAGTGTCAAACTCTCTTTTGCAACATGGTTAATATAGAAATATGTCTTGCATCCATATCATACTGCTTCCTTTCTCAAGGGGTAGGGGAGGGACAAGAGAGAAGGAGAGAATTTTGAACTCAAAATGAATATTACAAAATTTAATGTAATTGAAAAATACCTTTTCAAAAAATTGTCAAATTCCCACTTACTGCTGGCCTCCTTCCCCAGTAGTTAGAAACCAGATTAAAAAGTAATTAGGAAATGTTTATCAAAATAAATAAAAATACAACATAGATAATGTTAATTTGGGGTATTCTAAGTCAATATACTGCCTTCTGTTTCTACTGCAGATTGAAGCCTCTGTCCAAAGTTATACAGGTTATGTCACTAAATAGAAGTCTCGTAGCTTCCATCAAGCTAGGAACACTTTGCATACCATCCCAGGGGATGTATTTCATGTTTGTTTTCTGAGGACCATCCTGAGTCGTGACTAAACAGTTGGGTACCAAATGATAATTTGTTTCAGTGAAAGAAACTCATGAATACAGTTTGCTACAGCACAGAGGGGTGAGCTGCCTTCTTCATCTGTGGAGGGAGCATCCACACTGAGAAATACTCTGTATAATTTATATCACATCAGGAATAATATTCAATTACTATTTCCATATTTTAAATGGGATATTAACAATCTGGTGTATATATCTGGAGGAAGGGAAACTTGGATGGTTGGTAAAAAATGTAAAACTACGTAACACGAGAAACAGTTGAAAGAACTAAAGAAAAGAATATTTTAAGAGTTGTCATTAATTTAAACAAGCATTTAGGAAAGAACAGTGTTAGGTACCCAGTGGGAAAATGACCAGACTTAAAACATTTGGGACTCCAAGGAACAGAGTAGGAGCAACTGTGAAAACCATAAGAAAGCACATTTATGTCCAATATTTCAGAGGCACATTGGATATTTGGTTGCCTCTCTGGTTGCTAATCTTGCTTCTGATATATATTAGTAGTATTATTAGGGCCAAGTTTTTATTCTCCAGCGCCCCAGGAAGAGTATAAGACTTATGAGTTGCATGTGAATTGTCCATTTACAATGGTGAAGGGAAATTTAATGCTAGAAGATTCCTAAGCTGTAGAACTCAAAGTCCTAGGGCAAACTTTTCAGTCTACTAAAAAGGAAAACCTTCCCTAGTAATCAGAGATATCTAAAATTGGATTGAGTTACCCTGTGAGCAAGATTTTCATCTCTGGAGGTCTTTGAACAGAGGCAAACATGACCACCACTTGTCAGGGCGCACTTCTACAATAACAGGTTAGACCCAGCTCCAGATTATAGGATGATTATAACCATATAGACTTCCATGGAAGTGGTGATAACTTACTGGAATGAACCAAATCAGCAGAAATAAACTGTAAGAATCACCAACATTTGCTTCATGCTGATATATGTCTAGTTATATGTCTAATGGTAAGTAGGGAAAGAGAGTAAATCCCAACTTTCTCTACTTTTCTAGATGACAACAGGTGGTTACAGCAAGGTTTCTCAACCTGGGGGTGGGGCTGGGGTTCACGTATTTATTTTTTAATAGTTTCAGAACTATTTAAAACATGACTGAGAGACAGGGTCCATAGACTTTACCAGACTGTAAAATGGGTGATGACAAAAAAAGATTAAGAACCCCTGGGGGAGAACTGTCTAGAATATATCCAGAAGCCTGGAATCACAGGGATTTTTTGAGCCTGTTTTGAGGAAGTTGTTCCACCCTCTGTTCTAAGGAGGGGTAAATTTAACTCTGCAGTTAACTTCTCTTAGTTGTGCCCTGCGTAATAATAATAGTATAATGACAATAAGAACAAATAAAAGTAGCTCACACGCACACACACACACACACACACACACACACGCACACACACACACACACACACACACAGTGCTTACTATATGGACATGATTCTACAGACACTGAAGAATGACCGTTCCCACTCTTCAGAGCTCCAGTGTTTCACAAACCCCAGGAGTCTGTCTCTGACCCCTTTAGGACCAGGGAGGAGTTGGTTAGGCAAGCAGGCTCAAGTCTGGGCACCTGAAGATCTGTCTTTTCCCTTCCCTCTCACACGTGATGTCTCTCTCAGCAGCCTGTCTGCCCAAAGCCCAAAACAAACCCTGACTGTTTTGTTCCGCCCTTTGGGATCTGTCCCATTCACAGATCTTTTAAGTTCATAGTCCAAGATGTCTCACTCTAAAATGGATGGCTGGTCTCTAGCTCCTCATTTCTCCACAGCAACTACCCCTTGTTTTGTCCTGGAAGCTTTGACAGGGCAGTAATGCTTCCCTAGCCTATATGTGCGTGTGTATGAATACACACACATATACATATATGTGCATATGTATATGTGTATAGGCATATGTATTATATATAATGTGTGGATATATGCACATTTGTAACATTAGATATTATATTTCACACATACACATTCCCTTTCCTTGTTCCCACTTGGAATGAGGAACGCCTGGGTTCAAATCCCATGTTTAGATACTAACTGTCTGACCCTGGGAAAGTCACTTAAACACTCTGTGTCTCAGTTTCCTCATCAATAAGATGTCATCAGATTCAATGACCTCTGAAGTCCCTTCCAACTCTAAATCTTTGACTCCAGGATTCTAAGTTAAGGGTTCTTTCCAGTAGCCCATATTGCCTCCTTCTAAAAAAGGTTTGACTCCTTGTCTCATGGAAAACATAAAGCTATCACGCCCACATCAGGAGTGGATGCTGACAAGAGTTACTATGGGGGCCTCTAGTGTAGGTATCAGGCCATGATAAAAGTATCCATATAGAGTTGAACTTATTTCTTTCCGTTCCTCAGGGAAGGGGAGGGTGGTGGGAACCAGGTAGTGGCAAAACATGCCAGCACCAAGGCTGACTTTCCTCTCTACCTCATCCTTTACTCCCTTTCCCAGAACAGGCTGCTTGACTACTCATGGCTTGGATGAGATAGAAGTCACAACTTTATTCCTTCCAGTGAGATGGGGATCATCAGACTTTACCATCTGCCCTGATACTGCCTTATAAAGTCCTCCAGACCTTAAGACCTGCCCCACTTCCCAGGCATGCATGCCATCCCTGGCACCTGACACTTGGCATCTAGCCTAGTGAGGCACCCCAAGGACCCTTGTGCCTTACCATCCACTCTCCATTCTCTGCACCCTTAGGACCTGTGGATTTTTTCATCTGCCCTGAAGCTGAACTTTCTTTTACAAGTTCTCTCTCCTTGTTGGAATGTGACTCCATGAAAGCAGAGATTGTCTAGCTTTTTCTATCTGTATCTCCAGGATTTAGCATAGGGATTTGGCACATAGCAATTTATCATGTTTTTCCATTCATTCATTTTTTTCATGCCTTCATTTGAATGAAGTTGATGTAAAAACAAAAGATAGCCATTAAAAAAGAAAAGCAAAAGATATAGCCACTACAGTATGAGATAAAGCCAACAGGCTAAGACAGCTGTAATAAGAAGACTCCTTCCCCCTCCCCTTTGGGCTCAGTGTAAAGTCTGGTTAGGAAAGTAGGTTAAATTAGCCTGTGAGTGGAGGACCAGCCCTAGGGATGGACAGAAGGTGAAGTGCCTGGGTGGGGAAGGAATACAGAGACAATCTTGCCACAAGTTCAGGTGTTTCTTATCAACCTACATCCAAAGTCCAGTTCTACAACTTACAGTTTCAGAGCCCTACCTCTAATATGTCTGCAAGGACAGAGCATTGAGTCTTTACATGTTTATGTTTGGGATGGGGGGAAATGGGTAGAAAGAATGAAACTCTGCTCCCACAAAGAACACAAATATTTCATCTAAACTGCCATCCTTCCTTCCTTCCATCCATCCATCCTTCCATCCATCTGTCCTTCATTCCTCCCTCCCTTCCTCCCTCCCTTCCCTCCTTCCTTCACCAGATAAGATGCCTGTGGTGCTCCTAGGTTCAAAGACATTCCCACAGTCTTGGATCCAATGCCTTTCTGTGCTCTCTAAAGGCCAGGCAGAAAAGCATCCAAGCCACACCCTCAAGGGCAGTCAGCTATCAGAGAACGCCCTCTTATAGCACAGCCCAGGCACCAAAAGCTCAGACAGAGATTACAAAACCAAACCAAACCAAAGTTACCTATCCTCTTTAGGAAGAGGGTCAAGTAATTCAAAAGGACACATGATGAAAAAATGCTACTCAACTCCAGAAAGAAGCGAGTGCAAACTGAAGTGTCATTCTCTCTCTGTTTTTCTTGCCTGCTGTGTGACATGGCTAATACGGAACTAGGTTTTGCATGATTTCACATGTCTAATTTATATCATATTGCTAGCTTTCTTAGTGAGTAGGGGAGGGGCAGAAGAGAGACAATTTGGAGCACAAAAAAATTTTTAAAGAAAAATATTTTAAAGAATATTTAAAGAATTTTTAAATATTAAATTGTTTTAAAAATAAACAAATGATAAATTTTGAACAAATAATAGTACCAAGAAAAGGATCAATTTAAGAGAAGATGTTTTATTCCCCTGTAGGAAACTTCTCTTTCCCAGTTTTGCCATTAATGTTTGACCTTGAACAAAACACTTAACCTCCCTAGGCCACAGTTATCTTTTCTGTCAAACAAGAATAATTCTTCCATATAGAAAGGGAGACGGCTGGAGCTGGTAGTCTTGAAATTCCTTCTAGTTCTAGGGTCCAACACAATTCAACAAACATTTTATCAAGCACCTACTATTTGCAAGGCATTACCCTGGGCACCCAGGATATGAGGATACAACAAAAACCAGTTGTAATATTCCTACTATAGGATACTATACATAAACAGATAAATATATACATGAGCATATGAGAGAAAGGGAATACAGAAAGCCTTATGAGGCAGATAGTCAAAACAGGAGCATTCCTCCCATTTTTCGGATGAGAAGATAGAGGCTCAGAGAGATACAAAATAGGGATAATCTCAGAAGCTTTCCAAGTATTCCAATTTTTAATATGTCTATTCTTCATCCTGGCAGGAACAGAGCTTATTATATTTAATGAGACACTCATTCGTGTCTTCTCAAAGATAGTACTAAGTCCAGTTTCTTCTGGTCTTGATACCCCAATAGTACTTACAACTCTTTTTATTGATGGATTTTCTTTTTCTGTCACCTCCACTTCCTAATAGATCTCTTCCCTTTATAACAAAGCCATCCTTTATAACAAAGTTTTTTTTTTTAAAGCAGGACAGAGTCAAGCAAACCTAACCAATGTATCAATCCAGTCCAACAGATATGAGTGTTCCACATCCATAACCCCCAGCTTCTGAAAAGAAGGGCTAATCTTGGTCATCTCATTACACAGCATTAATTTTTCATTGTTCTTGTTTCCACTTACATCTTGGTAGTCATTGCAAATAGTGTTTTCCTCAGAAGGAACTTTCTAATTTCTCCCCTCCCTTCTCCACTTTGTCTTAGCATGGATTTAGAAGGGAGATAGCTGGAACTCACAAAATCCATAGCCTTAGGAATCTCCCCTGGAGTTCAGTGTGTAGAGAGGCAGAAAAGTCCGAGGCTACTCCTTTGATACAGCTCTGCCACCAAAAGCTTAACACAAACTTTCTATGTACCTTAAGAAGATATTACTAATAATATCTTATGAAGCAACAGCTATTATTCATGTTCACATAGGCCTTATAGGGTTTACAAAAGGCTTTCTTTGAAACAGGTAAAATGAGCATTTATTATCCTCATTTTATAAATAAGGACACTGAGGATAAGAAGTGAGGGCATACTTCCTGCAAGGCTCATACAACTGGCAGGTACTGAGGTTTCCTCTTTAAATAGGGAGAACACATAATAGTCTGTATCCTGTGAGAAAAACATCACAAAAGCAGAAGAAACGTAAAATATGTGCTAACAAATAGAGGTCTTCGGTCAGAACTTTTGCAATTCATGATACCCAATGCATTTCCCAAAACCCACTCAAACAGAGAGTGATTCATTCACATCCCCACTCTGTGGTTCCCCAAAAGAGGTAGTGCCCAAATATAAAACATCCCAAAGGAAGTGCTCACTTTGGTGGTGACAGCTATGTGATCACAGGTCAAATCATCAGATCCCTCTGATGCTCTACCTTCTCATCTGAAATATAGGGGGAAGGCTACTATTTGGCTATCTGCCTCACAAGGCTTTCTTGAGGCCCCAATGACATATATGTGTGTATTTGCACACACATATACATATATACACATATACATGTACACACACATACATGCATGTAGTACATTGATAACCATAAAGTGCTGCATACACAAGTTATAACTACCATCTCAACATAAGTTCCGAAATCAAATAGCCCCATACATCACTGATGTTATCAGCCTATACAGCTCTTTTCGTATAATGGTCAGGAACAATCAACCTTTCTGGGCAAAGAAAGCAACAAAGCTTTCTAGGTTCAAATACTGGCTCTACCATGTTATATGGGTGTGACTGGGCAAATTACTTAATTTCTCTAGAATTCAGTTTCCTCATATGTAAAAATGAGGGGCTGGACTCAATGTCTTCAAAAGGCTTTTCCAGCTTGGAAACTCTAATTCTGTAATCCCAAAGAATCATAAATGGAAGAGCCCAGAAACACTGAAAACTGATCAAGAGGGATCTAAATGAGAATAAAGATTATAAGTAAAAACAAGTCTTAGGTCACCTCCAACATCTTCCCATCCCCCTTCTTTCTGTCTCTTCCCCCCCTCCTTCCCTCACCTCTCCTCTTCTCCTGATTCCCACCCCCACCTCCACCATTTCCAGTATCCTCAACCCTTCAAATATCAACCCTTTAGTGCAGAGTTTCTTAAGCTGGGATAGATTCTAGGGATGAACTGGGATAAAGTATATAATTGCTTTCCTCTGAAATCCTATGTATTTTATTTTATTTAAAAACATAATTCTGATAAGTGGTCCATAGGCTTCCCCAGACTGCCAAAGGGGTCCATGATGCAAAAAAGAACCCCTATTTCAGCCCATGTACCATTTCCTTTATTTAACCCACAACAGGCAGGAGAACGTCCTGATGATTGTTAACATGACCTAACAGAGCAAGAAGCAATAAGCAAGAAGAATATCATTCTAGAAAAAAATAGTGATATTATTTCTGTAGTATTTTATGGCTTACTTTATTTAAATAATTACTTAAAATATTTTATAATACTCTGGGTAGGTCAGCAGGATAGATATCATCCCATTTTATAAACAGGAAAACTGAGGTTCAGAGACAGAAAAACTCATTCCTCTGGGAAATGTATCACAGTCATGTTAGCACTCTCCTTCTCAAGTTCTAACGGCCACTTCCTCCAAACAGCAGCCATAGCCTATTCTGCCCTCCCCCAACCCCTAGCCTCTCCCTTGGCCACAGGCCAGCCCAGATGGACATGAGTCTACCAAAAGCTTGTGCTGCTGATCCCAACGAACAGAGAAAGTCACCCCCATGGCGATGTAAGAGAAGTTACTCAAGCTCTGGTTCCCTGCCACCTGAGAGGCATGAAGCTCACAGCTCCTAGAAGGGGTCTCCCAATTTCTGCTGCCAAAGAGCTATCTCATTTCTCTTCAAGTCTCAAGATCACAAATGGGGAAGTGAGTTAGTTCAAGTTATGGTAGGTGCTAAAAGTTTATTAAAGCCAGGCAACAGATAACTGCTGACCTCGCTTTCTTTTGGGGAACAAAATATTATTATAATAGGATCCTAGCTTTGGAGCTGAAAGGCCTTCAAAGGTCACAGAATCCAACTCCCTCATTTTATAAATGAAGATAGTAAAGCCCAGAAGTTAAATGACTTATACAAGGTCACACAGGGATTAGATGCTGAAATCCAACTGCAGTCCTCTGACTATAAATCCAGTATCCATTTCACTACACTGCACTGTCAGTCTGTAAGCATTTATCAAGCACCTACTATATGCCAGGCCCTGTGTGAACAACCAAGGTTACAAGGAGAGGCCGAAGAAGGTCCCTGATCTCAAGGAACTCACAGTCTAACAGAGGGGATAACATGCAAACAGCTATGTACAAGCAAGCTATGCACAGGATAAATTGGAAATAATCTCAAGAGGGAAAGTACCAGAATTAAGGAGGATTGGGAAGGCAGGATTTTATCCGGGACCTGAGGGAAGCCAGAAGGGCAGAGATGAGGATGGAGAGCCAGTGAAAATGTACTGCTGCTAGTAACATTATTAATAATAAATGTGAAAGCTCACATTTAAAGCTGTAGCTTTAAGGAGCCACAGGGTGTGGGGTAGGAGGTAGGGGGTGGTGATGGTATGTGATGGTACTTAGCTGGAAACATTGGCATAAAGACCAGAAGGCTGCATTTGGAGTCAGGACAACATGGGTTTAATTCTCACCTCTGGCCTAATGACTTAGAACTATGGGCAAACCACTTGATCTCAGTGCTGCGGTTTCTTCATATGTAAAATGGGAATAGCAAATACCTGTAAGTCACTAGAGTAACTAGTGATTATATATGTATATATATGAAGTTCTTCAACAGATTTAGAGCATTACATAAATACTAGTTGCAATTATTGTGAATACTGAGTATTAAAGAAAGAGAGTTTAATATCATTGCTTTAATATCAATAGGAGGGTGGGGTGGGGCTGGGACAAAGGCCTAGATGAAAAAGAATCCTCCTTTCACCTCTGGTCTCCTGTCAGGGAAATTACCTTACATCCCTCTACTAGTAAACGTGTTCTCATTTTAGCCTTACCATAGTGATGTAGGCATCACCCCCATTTTACAGATGGAGATGTAGTTGCTGAAGTAAGTGCAATGATTTGGCAATGTCTCACAACTACTTTCAGTGCCAGAGCCAAGATCACAGGCCAAGCCCAACTCTCTGCCCTCTGCTTTTTCTTAGAGCATGCTGGCTCCAGTCTGGAAGGAAGATTGACCAGGGGATCAGCAGCACCCATTTCTCCTCTTCCACACAGTTCCTCTGCCCTTTCTCTTAGCCCAACAGCCCGCGGGGACACTGCCCTGGTTCAGCAGGCTGACCCAGAGAGAAGAGGGAAAGAAACGACTGTGCTAAGAGTCAGGTGGATCTTATGGTCCTTTGGAGTGGGGTTGACAGATGACCTCCCTTATTCAGTCCCTGAGTTCATGGAAATAAAGGCTCTGCTGCTATGTAAATTTAATGCTCTCTCCCCTTCCTCTGTAATGACCTGCTGTTTCTGGATCTTGTTTGGAGATCTGGTTACTAGAGTTCTCTAGATCCTTCTCAAACGTAAAAGCCTTCCCCTTCAGGACAGAAATCTCACTCAGGAAACAGAGCCTGTGGCCAGGCCACACTCCTCACACTTCATGCAGGGCCCCCAAATCTTCAGCAAAGAATAGTAAAAAGGATGCTGAATTCAAGCCAAGGAGAATTCTAAATCCCAGCTACGACATTTACAAGCTGTCTGACTGTGAAGGTAATCTGACTTCTCTGAGACTTAGTTTCTTCAACTGTAAAATGGGGATATACTTGTATTGCCTCATCCATGAGGTTGTTGGGCAACTCACATACACACAGCACAACACATACATGCACAACACAATGCTTCATGAACCTTAAAGCTCTATGGAAACATGAACTATGACTATAAATACATTTAGGAACCAGTTTGAAAGAAATTCAAGCCCAGTTTTCTCAACTGTAAGTTGGAAGCAATACTACTTTCTAAGCTGTTCTGAGGCTTCTCTGCATGGTCTTAAAGTTACAAGGAAAAGGAAGGAACAAACATTTTATTAAGCACCTACTATGTGCCAGCTAGGTGGCATAGTGGATAGAGTACTGAACCTCAGTTTCCTGAGTTTTAATCTGGCCTCAGACACTTCCTAGCTGTATAACCCTGGGCAAGTCACTCAACCCTGTTTGCTTCAGTTTCCTCTTCTGTAAAATGAGCTGGAGAAGGAAATGGCAAACCACTCCAGTATCTTTGCCAAGAAAACCCCAACTGGGGTCATGAAGAGTCAGACAGACTGAACTATTATGTGCTAGGAACAAGGTTCCAAGGAAGGAGGTTACTGGAAGGAGTACTCCTCCATGGCCCTAAAGCAGAGAAACAGTCACCACTTGATAATATGCCTCTATCACAAACCCTCTATGACTCTCTAGGGGACTTTACCACTTAAAAAATCATCCTCACAATGCAGGTAGAAAAATGATGACTAGAGAGGGTGAGCCGCTCAAGGTCACCTAGCAAGTGATGAGCAACAGCAGGCTGAGAGAAGGGGCTTCTTGATTCTATGATGATCCATCTTCACAGCAGAAGCCACACCATCCCTTCAGCTATCCTTACCCAAAACAGATCCTAAATAAATATTGAGGAATAGGGTTTGAGCCCAATAAATTTATGATAAAAGAATTGAATTGCCTTCTCCTAGAATACTGAAAGTGGCCTAAGCCCGAGTGGGCTGGAGTTAACTCGAACCAACTGTTAAATTTTCAGTGTAAGCACTGACACTTAGGAAATAAATTCTACAAATCAGAGCATGATCTAGTGCTTTGTTATTTTTTTAGACTTAAGAAAGTGATGGAAAAAAAGTTAATCTTGCACATTAAATTTAAAAGTATGCTGTGTATATTTTGTCTCCCCATCCACAGCTGGTTAATAAACATTTACGAGCAAGCCCCTGGAACCACTAGATCTTCTAAGAACCCCTTTGTGTCACGGTGGCAAGTCTGGTAAAGTCTGTGGACCTCTTCTCAGAATAATGTTTCATTGTCTATATTCATAATTGAAGGAAATGCTACTTTGCAATTAGAGGTTAGTGAAAATAAAGACAATCTTCTTATCCTACATCACCGCCCCCGTGAGATCTAGCCACAAACCTGGGACCCCAAGTTAATAATCCCTGCTCTGATCTGACCCTCTCATTTGACAAATAAGGAAACTGGGGTCCAGAGAGCTTAGGTGATCTGCCTAAGGAAACACAATTGACTAGTAGCAGAGCCAGGATGAGAGAATCCAGATCTCTTGACTCCTGGTCCACTGCTCTTTCCCCTCATCACAGTAAGGAAATACAAGAGCAGCATTTATTTGCCACACAGAGGACTTCATAGAGGCAAGGACAAGTCCCTTGGGAGTGGGGAAAAAGCAGGGGAAAGAGGAACTTAGGCTGAGTAATCTATACCCATTTCTATAAGGGATCCAAGTTACACGGTCTCTTCCAAGAGCTTCACTCTTCTGTGACCTTTCCTGGGTCATCTGGGGATAACCCGGATTCTGGCCCTTTGTCCAGAACAGGGTAATTGTATCCAGTTTAGAAAGCAGAAAAAGAAAGAAAAATCCATTGTAATCTCAAATGCATAGTTATTATTACCCAGGGTAATTTTACTGTTGGGAGCAAAAAAAAAAAAAAACCTAGTCTACATACTTCACAAAAACTGGCAAAGTTTTGGTGTTTAATTTTTTTTTTTTTTTTTGCATAGTAATGCTGTCTGGTGGTTAGAAAACTAGATTGGGTGGGGGCAGGGGTGTGCTGGAGCAAGTTCAATTGTTAAATTTCAGTGTGAACATTTATATCTCAAAATCTATTGCTTTGTTCATTTCTATGCTTGAAATGTTAATAATGAAAATTAAATATAAAAGTGTATCTCCTTGGTACAATTTTTTATTTCAGAGAGCTTGTTGCTAAATATTTCCCAATACAGGCCTGGTTTGGGCTGGGAATGAGGAGGGGAAATCAAGAAACCCAGATTCAAAGCCTACCTGACAATGATTTGCTGTTTGGCTCCTCTACTGAGCCCCCTCAGTCAAATTCAATTCAATAAAAATTTATTAAGCACCTACTATGTGCCAGGCACTGTGCTAAACCCTGGAGTTACAAAAACAGACAAAAGAAAATCTCTAGCCTCAAGGAGTTACAATGTAATGATGAAACCTATTGGCCCCTGCTTTCAATTTCACCAGTATTTATAGGAAGTCTGCTCTGTACCAAGTATTTCCAAGACTCTAAATGAAGGACACACAGACCCTGACATTGAGAAGTTTACAATCTCAGTAAGGAAATCACACTAGCATGCAATAACTTTCTCAAATGCTTATATGTTTTTACTTATCAGAGATCAGAGTACTTAGGAAGACTAGAGAGTACAATGGTCCTGAAAAGTTAGGGAAAGCCTCGTCTAAAAAAAGCAGGTAGGCTCAAAGCTCCATGAGGGCAGGGGTTTTATCTTGGGCACCTTTACAACCCTTAGTAGCCTGCACAGTCTCCACCTATATGTGATAGAGACAGCAATTGCTGAACTTGATTCCTGGGGGCCTTTGAAGAAGATGGACAAAGAAACACGGCAGGGATACAGGGCGCTAAGGGCAGGGAAGTCCATTTTCTAACAAATGGACAAAACACAGACAACTAGAGTCAGAAGACTTGGGTTCAAACAGATTTATTACCTGGTGACCCTGAGCAAGTCACTTAATTTCTACAGGCCTTAGTTTCCTCCTCTGTAAAATAAGGGAGTTGAACTAGATGGCCTATGAGAAGCCTTCCAGCTCTGCATTTAGGGTCCTATAAGATAACAGATACTTTGTACTTAAAATCGACAGTCATCAAGTTCCCCGATGTGGTTAAATAATATTTTAAAAACACCCACGAAAACAGCCATAAGAAATCTTTCTCCCACCCCCACCCCCTAATAAAAACTTCCTACTCAAGATAAAAGAATAAACATTGAGAGAACGGATGCAGACAGTAAATTTTTTTTTTTTTTAAGCAGAGCACACAGTTGCTAGTGAATGACTCTAAACAAGCAGGTCTACCTGTTTCAAAGCTATGCATTTGTCCAACAAACCTCAAAAGGAATGTGAGAAATGCGACCAGTCTTCAATGCTGGATTTCCTTTTGGCTTACTCCAGAGCCACCTCGGATCACTCATCTACTCACCCCACAGGGCAATGATGCCCTTTCCCAGCTTTGAGAAAGAAAAATGTTTGCACTTTGGCAGCAGGGGCAGGGGGATACATTTGGAAACATGTAAACCGAGGAAGAGAAAACATTTCAAATAACCACAGGGCAGCAGATCCCACACACAATGGAGGGAGTTCCTCCTGCCCAGGAACAATTTTTTCCCCCAGGTCTCAGGGCTCAGGGCTCAGGACTCCAACCCCCCCTGCTCTCATTTAACCCACACTATTTGCATTATGGAGGAAACTGACATGCTGCAGCCAATTTGAAAATTACCCCCATGCACAATGGCTAAATGACTCCTTACTCTGTAATCACCTCAAATCTTTCCTTTATTTACTTTCCAGAAAATCAACAGTCAAGAGGTTTCTCTAAATGGGAAAGAGTGGGGCTGCCAATAAAGGCTGGAAGAAAATCAGCTTAAAACCGTTCATAAGAAACTAAAATCCGTAAAGAACCTCTTCACATATGACCAGTCCAGCTCCCCAGAGATATGCCATGAATAGAAGTTCGGGGATTCGTAAAGAAAGTCCAGCCCAGCTTTCTTAACATCTTTTTCCCATCATGGAGTGTATGGGGCAATAGGAGGGCCTGGAACAGTCAGTCTGGCTGAAGAGAATCATTTAACTCACGCCCAAGGTTGCTAGTCTGACCCTACAAAGCAGGCTCAGTGTATCTTTTGGTCACCAAGGATTCCACCGCATTTGGCAGGCAGTATAGCATATACTACCATGCCGGGCAGGCAGAAGAGGCATGACTGATATGTATTAGATTTCATTCTGTGGTGGTATAATGGTTAGAGCTGGACTTGCAAAAGACCCAAGTTCAAATCCTGCCTCAGACACTATCTATATAATCTTGGGCAAACCTCTAAACCTGCCAGCCTCAGTTTCCTCATCTGTAAAAATCAGATAACAGTAGCATCTCCCTCAAAGGGTTGTTGAGAGAATCAATGAAGTAATATGCGTAAAGTGTTTTATAAACCTTACAGTGATATATAAATGTTAGCTGTTGCTAGATCAGTGTTACTGCTTCACATCTTAAGACAAAAGCATGAGTCAAGCCAACAGCAGTATGAAAAGCCCAGTCAAGTGGGACAATTTCTACCAAGCAGGCTGGATGCATACCCTAGATCTAAGGCTGAGTTTTCCAGGGGACCCATGCAATTGCTGTATCTTCCCCTCAGGGAAGATGTATAGGATCCCCAACAGGGAAAGGTTCAATTGCTCCTTCCCCTCCCACTCAAGAAGACAAAGAATTGAGTCTTTTAAAGTGGCTTAGGGGGCCTGGATTCAGCATAAGATTTTTCTCAGGTCTCTTTCTCTCTGTCCCATTTGAGGCTGTGCCCATAATAGGGCCAACAAGATCTATTCTTTAGGATGTATTTTCTCCCTCCAGTGCTCAGGTTTAATTCCATTGGAGTCTAATCAAAAGGAGACAACCATATGGTACCCCTTCAGATTCCCAACCAAGGCGATTTATTACCATCAGCAAAAGAAAGAGTGCGTTGGCTTGGCTCTGTTGTTGTTTCCCCACAGGTGTGGATTTCTGAGAGTTGCAAGTCTGTTCTACATTCCACAGTTCCATCTAAGGAGAAAAAAAAGACCGAGGAATCTGGTCTTAAACCCTGAAAAAGTAACTGTCAGACTTTAAGAGAAACCAAGACTGTGGGATGGATACCTGTCATCGATCTATCGATCCCCATCCTTCTCTGAGCAGAAGTGTACAAAGGAAGAGCACTGAAGGCTCTTCTTCATGCCCTCCACAGAAGGAATCACCAAAATGGTAAGAACTAATAAAAAGGTCCATCTAGAAGAAGGGGGAAAGAGTATCTGGAAAAAACCCTGCTACTCCCATGATGCTCACACTATTAAGACGAGCGGTGGAGGATACTGAAGAACCTGATGATCACAGGCATAAGGTTTTCAAGTTTGTAAAGTATTTCACATACTCTGTGATGATCCTCACAACACTCTGTGAATTAAATACTCACTATAGCCATTAATATCTCCATTTTACAGATGAGGAAACTGTGAATCACAGGGTTTCCTTGACCTGGTACTAATGGACCTTCAAGGTCATCTAGTCCAACCAATCCTATCTCCTTATACTCTGGCTAACTTTCTGCCAAGCTGCCGTACTCTGCCTTCCTTAGACCAGGATCCCTTCCCCTTCCTCCCATTCTGAGGTGGTGCTCTTCTGATTGGTTGAAGTTCACCTTATCTAGCCCTCCTCAGACCCACCATGCTGCATTCAGGCCACCTTCCTACCAAGTCATGGGCATACTATGTCCTCACCTTTCACCTCTCATTGTGGGAACAGTATTCTAACCAACACTATCATTCCTGGAAAGGTCATATCACCCACTGTCCTATGACTCCTCTCCTGGAAAGGTCACGTCACCCACTGTCCTATGACTCCTCTCACTATACCTGTGACTTCTCAAAGACAATTCTCCCTGGTCATCACTTCCTTAGATGTGTTGTCTACCACCATCCACTTTTTGCGGGGGCAAAGAATTAGAAACAAAGTAGATGCCCATCAATTTGGGAACAATTAAACAAGTTGTGTGGCACGTGAATATTATTGTGCTGTAAGAAATGATGAATGTGAGAATATTGAGAATTCTCACTGAGAATTGTGGAAGTGTGATACTGAGAAGTGTGGGAAGATTTATAGGAACTGATGCAAAGTTAAGAAAGCAGGATCAGGAAATACACAACAGCTACAATAATATAAGTGGAAAAAACAAGAGCAAAATGATCAATACTGAATGTTGTGAAAGTATAATGACCAAGATTTAACCTTCTCATAAGAAGGTACCTCCCTCCATTTCTTTGCAGAGGTATGAGGCTATGGGCATGGACAGTATATGACATCAGACTTTTTCAGTGTGTTGGTCAGTCTTGCTGTAATACATTTCTTCCTCTTTTTTTTTGTTATAAGAAGAGAAATAAAATACAGGTGACAGGAAAACAAAAGATATCGATAAAAAAGAATTTTTAGTGATAAAAGAATGTAAACTTCCTATGAGGTTCCTTGCTTTTTGTATTTATTATATCCTCAGTACAATGACTGATTGTGCTTAATAAATGCTTTTCATTCTTTCATTTAGTCCAATCCCATCATTTTCAAATGAAGAAACTGAGACTCAGAGAAATGAAATAACTTGTTCACAGTCACACAGCTGCTGAGTATCAGAGACAAAATGTTAACTTGGGTTTTCCTAACTTCAAGTTGATCAATTCATCCACTGTATCAGAAGAGTCAAACTCCATATGTTGGCCCAAATCAGGAAACATTTAGTGAAAAGTAATATAAATAATATTAATTTGTGATTTTCTACATCAATATGCCAACAGCCGGGATCCATTTCTACTTGAGTTTGATGCCGCTGCATTACACCACGCTACCTCAATGCCCAGAGCTACCATCATGGTGGTAGCAATGGTAGCAAGTCTTGGACCAAACAGGAAAGGTCTTAGGGCATAAAATTTACAGCTGGCAGGGCCCTTATTGATAATTTCATTTAACCCCTTCACTTTATAAATGAAGAAACTAAGGCCCAGAATGGTGCAAGTCCTTGTTCAACATGAAGCAAGAAGCAGAGCTATTATTAGAACCTAGGTTACATGACAATTTCCAGTGCTCTCACCAAAGTACCATAGAAGCAGAGCTATTATTAGAACCTAGGTTGCATGACAATTTCCAGTGCTCTCACCAAAGTACCATAGGCTGCTGTTATTTCTCCATACTCTGAGTTAGTATGGTTGTTGCTGATGTTTTAGTTGCTTTCAGTAGTTTTCAACTCATGACCCCATTCAGGGTTGTCTTGGCAAAGATACTGGAGTGGTTTGCCATTTCCTTCTCCAGCTCATTTTATAGATGAGGAAACTGAGGCAAACAGGTTGGCTTGACACAGCTAGCGTCTGAGGCCAGATGTGAACTCAAGTCTTCCTGACTCCAGGCCAAGCATTCTAGTCATCCAGAAACTCAAAGAATATCAGAACTAGAAGGTCTCAAAAACACTCTGTTTTAGAGTCTTGGGATGCTGTACTAGAAAGCACCACCCCTAAGTTAGCTGCATTACAACAGCTGATAATGAGGTGCTTTCAGAGAATCTAAGAGGAACCAACAGGATGTCTTACAGGCTATTTACGTAAATAGTCATACTAGATGATGTAAACCTGCATGTCACAGGGGCCAAAATGTCAAGGACACAAATTTTGTACCCCTGGGTTATACATGGGGTAAATGTCACAAATGGCAATCATAGCGGAGATTTCTGGTTAAAAAATTTTGTGAAAACGTGTGGCATAGGCTCAGAACTATGGAAATAACTCTAACATTTATTATTATTAATGATGTCAATAGTAATACTAGGTATCCTCCACTACTGTACAACTAGATATAATACTTTCTGAAAACTGCAAGAAACCCTTTTCTCAACTCCTGTTTCTAATCCAGTTGGTTTTATCATTATGCAAGTCGTTTCTTACCTAGCCTTAATCACTGATTGGGCATTGCCTCAGTCAAAGCGAGACCTGCTAAAGACTTTAACTTAAAAAGGTCAAGGTCTCTCGCTGCATTGACATCTCCAGTCGCCCTGATGTGTATCTTGCCACTGGACCCAGATGACTCCAGAGGAGAAAGTGAGGCTGGTGACTTTGCACTGCCCTCCCTCACTAAATACAATTCACTTTTATGTCATGATCACCACCCTGATGTCATGGTCCTCTTCAAGAACAAACAACAAACAACATCATTCTGCAACAAGGCATAGCAAATGCAGCCTACTGTCCGCAAGAAAGCAACAGAAAGCTTGTGCAAATGCTCTCTCCTTTCATTACAGTCCTGTGCTGACTGCATTAAGTTCCCCCCATTCCAACTAGAATGGGGAAATGAGGAGTGTTCTCTGAAATTAGGAGATTTTAAACAGCCCTCTTGTTTCACACCCTGTCTTCTCATCTAGTATATTTCCTTATAATAATTGTTATTAATAAAATTAATAATTACTGGCACAGTTTGAAAAATGCTTTCACATACATGACCTTACTTGATCATAATCTAGTGAGACAGGGAGAGCCTCAGTCATCCCCACTCTATAAGTCAGAGGTTCTGAGAGGCTACTGCATGGTATTAAAGAAAGAGAATTGGCTTTGGAGTCAGAAGATACAGCTTCAAACACTAGTTCTGATACTTAATATACATGTGACTTTGGATAAGTCACTTCCCTTCCTAAGCATCTCAATTTCTTCCAGTGTATAAGAAACCAGGACCAGAAGAAATGATCTCTAAGGGTTCCTCCCAGTTTTAAATCTTATGATCCTATGAAACTTGACCAAGGGTCAGAGTCAGTTTCTGGTAGAACCTAGGTCTCTTGACTCCTAGCCTCCAGGTTTTCCTCATTAGACCATACTCAGTCATTAGTGAACAAACAAAAATAGATAAGGCATTTACTATTTGTAAAGAGCTTTTTGATTCTGTCTATATCTCACAACAGCCTTGAAGTTGAGGTCAGAGTCAGGAATACTACATAAGAGACACCCAAAGATAGGCCAGTCGGTCAGTGTTTGTTCAGGGCACGTGGCCATAGCAAACAGGTCCCTTGAGAGAGAAGGGCCTGGCAGCCTTCATATGACTACTTCTTTCCAGGTGGCATGGGAGTGGGGGTTCATGTTCTGCAGACTCTAAAATCAAGACTCCTACTATTCAAACCACGCCAGCTTCACCAACTATAGTCTATGACTGGACCTAAGACAAGCAAATTATCAGATTTCCTTTTCTGCTCACTTTCATAGGAGCTACAAATATTCCTAATTAAAGGTTGTATCTTATTCTGTTCTCACAGGGCTCCCCTGTTAACACTTCTTTCCCTCTTGGGGGGAGAGAGAGAGAAGGCAGAAGATACACATGGAAGAAGAAAGGAAGGCGATGAAACTGTGGCCTCTGGAAACTACCTACCAATCCGGTATTATGAGAATTTGTCCAGCTAGCTTCACAGAAGTTGTCAAACTATGTTTCCTAACCTTTCCCAACCCCCCACCCCCCAACCACTCCTCAGACACCCATCTAGAAGCTCCTCTTCATATGGTCCAGAGGAGTCAGCTGGAAATAAAATCCAGCCTAAGGCTGCCTTCCTCTCTAGCACCCATTTCCCTCGGTATTATTTTGGCCAGGTATTTAACAAACACTTAGCTAATTAACCTTCCCTCTGAGTCAGAGTTAACCCAAGCTCAGGTGAAAGGCTAAGTGAAGTGACTTTTGCAAGAGTACAGCGTTAGAATGGGATTCAGGCCTTCTATTTCTCTGTCCTGGCCACCACCCTTTGGTGTTGTCTCATTGCTTCCCTGGCCTCTGAAACTCCCAGAACCCTACAGCAGGACTTGGTACAACTGAGAATATTTATAACCTCAAAAGGGGAAGAAAAGGAGGGAAGGGCTCCCAGTCCCTGCTTCTCTTAATAAGAAACCTATCCAAGCAATCAAAGTTCAAGTACACAACCTTCCTTTTTGTTAACAACAGTTTGGAAATTAACATGTGCGGTAAGTTGCCATCACCACTTAATCATTCTATTAAGTGGTTTTGCTTCTCTCTCTCTATTTTTTTTAATAAAATGGTACTGGGGTGAAGAAGTCTTTTTTGCTGAAAAGTAGCTGATATATCAAATAAAATATTAACTTTTATTAAAAAGGAACCTATTATAGTTGAGACTGTGAGCTCTGAAGTCATACACTACTGCCCTAGGAACTCCAACTGCACTCTTTATAGTGGTTACTTATCATGTGTTAGACTTATCCTTTCGGGGGATATTTTGTTGCTCATCCCTTGAGGTTGCCTTATATTTTATATCTCCATCTCCCAGAGACTCCAAACCTGTCTCCCTGCCTTGAACTTTTTCATTATAGTCCTCCCTCTTCAGACTACTTCTCTCTTTCTCCTCCTAAATGCTGTCTTAAGGATTAAGAAAGAATTTAATGCTTCGGTTGTCCTCTCTTCCTAGGTAGAAAAGCAGTCGTTGATCTCTCCTCACCATTACTTCACCCCTATAGCTCATCAAGTTAGGTAGAGGCTCACAGGAGTCACAGAGCCATCCCCCACTACTTGGGGAGTTTGACTACTTCCCCTACACACATTCTATTATCCCCACATCTGGGGTAGAGGGAGGTGAATAAAGCTGACCATAACATTAAGGTGATAAAACTCCAAATTAGACATTAGGTTCAGTAACATTTCTCTCCCATTTATATTTCTGCTACAACATGATGTCACGCCTGTCCTCAGCACTGGCCAGCACTTGCATTTTTGGAAGCCAAGATGTCAGAATTGTGCCTAGGTTTATGACGCTGTGTGGCAGGACTGTATTTCTCAATTTCCCCTGAGTCCCTGTTTCATCCAATACCAGTAGATACCATCCATCATACCCACTGCACACACAGATCCATCTCTCATGCCTTCATTGAGAAAGGAAAGTAAAATCCATCAATATGCCCACTATTTGTTCCTATAACCCAGAGTACTTCAATCCCAGACTGAGTCTGAAAGTTGCCCAAGTTAAACAAGAGGGAAATGGGAAAAAATGGGCCTGTCCTCTGAAGGCCACCCCCCTTCCCCCCCATTCCACCTCCAGCTCCTTTCAAATTCCCTGGATGATCTGAACAACCAAACTTTGCAAAGTGTAAGCAAGATGAGTCCAGAGGTGGGGAAAGGGAGACAATTATCTCACGGGAATGTCTCTGAAAAGGAAGGAAAGTGTGCTTATCAGCAACCTGGCTTTCCAGATAAAGTTTTCCCTAATCTCTCTTTTCTGCTGATGTCATTACAGAGCTAAGGTGCTGGGCAGTCTGGCTAAAATATAGCCAGGATAAAATGGCAGCAGACTCAATAAAACAGCGATGGTGTTTCTGACTTTTCTCCCTTGCAGGCCACCTCTACTTTGTGCCCACACAGACTTGACAAGGGCTTTCTCAGGCAGCTCTCCCCTGATCCTCCTTCTGGTCAGCCAGATCTTTCTGCCATCGAGATTCACCAATTTGTCCTTACTCCCACCACAGGCGTGGGTGAATGGATAAAAAGATAATGATGGAGAAGGGAAGCTTTCCACCCAGAAAGTCCCCTCCGATTTCACCCACCACCTCTGGAGGAGGAGGGAAATAGCATCCCTCAGGTCCCCAGGTGGAAAATCGTCTTATCCTAGCTACTCTATCAATGAATATGCAGCAACACCCACACTCCCGCTCCTCCTACTCCAAAGGGAAACCAACATCCGGAGTTGAGAAACCACTGCAGTGGGAGTGGGGTGGAGTGGGGGGGTGACGGCAGTGTCTCTATGCTCCGCAGTCCCCTCATCTCTCCCTAGCAGCCCCAGGATGGGGCGAGGGATCCAGTGGGATTTCATTCCCCGATCCTGTTAGCTCCTCCAGGCAGCCTGTGGCACTGGCTCTGCCACAGAGACCTCAGGGATGACCTAGGTCCCACCTGCTTACTGCCGCCTGCCGGGATGCGGACAAAAAAACCCTCGACCCCGAGAGAACCAAAGGGCACCGACACACAAACGCGAGCGCGCTCACACACTGGCGCACACGCGCGCCCCCCTCGCCCCGGGGGTCCCGGGGAAAGGGAATTAGGTCCTCCCCCATCCCATCTCCAGCACATCCTTTTCCACCCTGTCTCGCCAGCAGCGCAGCAGGTAATGGATCTGGGCGAGGGCCGGCGTCGGAGAAGTCGGAGCCAGAGGAGGCGGCGGCCGAGGAGAAAGGCAGAGGAGAGGGCAGGGGAGGATGCCGGGAGAGAAGGAAGGATGCAGGGCAGGGCAGGAGGGATGCAAATGCCTTTCACTCACGCTCGGGCTTTGGGGAATCCCATGGAGAGGAGGACCTCGAGGGCCGACCCATGCTTGATGGTGCCGGCGCGATGCTGCTGCCGGTTCCTCCGGGGGATGACTTTGCTGTAGAGCTCCTCTCGCGCAGCCATGCCGGGCGGGCTGGGGCTGCCGCCGCCGCCGAGCCGAGCCGAGCCGAGCCGAGCCGAGCCGGGAGCCACAGCGGGCTCAGCACGCAGCCATGGCCGGGAGGAGACGCCGCCGGAGCTGCGGCGCGGGCGGGCGGGCGGAGGGAAGGAGGCGGCTCGCCGGCGAGGGTCGGCCCGGCGGTTCAGACCGACTGACTCCGACGGCTTCCTGGTGGAGGCGGCCCGCGGAGGAGCGGCGGCTCGGTGCCCGATAAGACGCGACTGCAGGCGCCGGTGCCCGTGCGCCTCCAAGCCCCGCAGGCGCCCGCTGCCAGCAGCGCGGCCGTCCTCCGCCCCCTGCCTCCGCTCCTAGCAGTCCGGGAATTTGCAATGAGTAATTTTTGAATGGATCAAAAAGGGAAAAGGAGCTCGGGTGGGCCGGCCTTGCCTGCCCCGTGTCAGCGGCCCCGCCCCTCTCTTAAAGCGGCAGCTCCCGCGGCTTGTGGCTCGCGTCCCTTCAACACTAGAGAGGGGATCCGACCCGCAGGGGTCGCGTTGGGCATTTGCCCCGTGGCCTTCATTTGCTTTCAGATATGGTCGCAGTCCTGACCCCTGACACCCGACACGTTTCTCCCTGACACACGTGTCCACAATTAATGAATGCTTGATGAGGCCATTAACGTGAACTGCTGATTGTGAGGATTCAGAACCCCGGGCAGTGAGACCCAGAGAAAGAGGTCTGCGTTAGAAAGAACCTCCGTAAATGTCGAGTGCAGCTGCGGCCATTAGAAACAAAGTTGCCACTTGTCCTTTCTGCTCAGGATGGAGTAACAAACGACTTCTCCTTTCTTTGGCAACAACAATCATGTTGATACAATAGCAGGCCTTTAAGGTTTGCAAATTGCTTTATGTATATTATCTCATCTGATACTCAGAAGAACCCTGAGAAGTAAGAGCTCTTATCACCATTTTACTTATGAGGAGCCTGAGGGGTCCAGAGGTCAAGTGACTTGCCCAGGGTCACACAATTAGTAATCACCACCATCATCATCATCACTTATATATAGCGCCTACTCTATGCCAGACACTATGCTAAGCACTGTATAACTTACTTCATTTGATCCTCACAATATCCGTGGGAGGTAGGAGCTCTCCAATTTTACAGATGAGAAAACAGACAGACAGAAATCAAGTGACTTTCTCAGAATTACACATCTGGTTAGTGTGGAAGGCAGGATTTGAACACACATTTATCCAGTGCTTTAAAGTTTGCAAAACACCTTTCCTCTTAACAGCCCTGTGAGATAGGTAGTGAAAATATTATAATTCCCATTTTACAGATTAGGAGACTGAAGCTTTTTAAGGGGTTAAGTTCCTTCTTCATGATCACTCAGCTAGCAAATGCCAAGGCGGGATTCAAATTCAGGTCTCCCAACTTCAGGTCTCCCAATCTTTTCACTAGATGCTATCCTCTCCTACTACTCTTCCTAAAGTGGACTACTGCCTGCACTTGTTGATTTGTAGACAGGCAGATCTTGGCTCGAAATGAAGATAAACTTTCTAATAACCAGACTTGTTCATCAGTGGATAGAGCTGCCTCTTGAAATAGTGAGCTCCCAGTCACTTTAAAAATTAAAGCAGAGATTAGATGAGCTTTTTGGGGCAGGCTATCGAGAGGATTTCTGAAGTGAACAAAAAGCAGGTTGGGGTGGTCTTTTCTAAATGATGTTTTGATTACTTTTGTAGGGCAAATAGCCCCAGCATGCAAGTCAGGTTGTTGGCATAGCTTTGCCACTCTCTAACTTTGTACTCTTGGGCAACCCATTTCCCTTCTCATGGCCTCAGTTTCCTTTTTCTATAAAATGAGGGTATTGGATTGGTTGATCTCTAAGGCCTCATCTTATTCTAACATTCTTGGATTCCATAATTATATTTTCAGCACACTAGAAAGTCTTCTATTCTACCCTGAAAAACCTCCTCCACTCCCTCTTGTTGAATGAAACTTAAAATTTCTTTACCAGGGAACAAAGCTTTTCTTTTCACGATGAAAGAAGGGACTGAAAATGCAAGAAATTTTAAGAGTTGACTTAAATGCACACAAAGATATGTAAGACATATCAGATTCTTTCTGGAAAAAAGGAGAGAAGGAATCTGAGCTTCAGAGAGAAGGGAAGAGAGCAGAACACCACAGGAAATATCTCCCAAAGAGGAGAGACTATAGGCTGTTTCACAAACTAGCTATTTCACACTTTTGCCTAAGGGCAGAAAGATTTTTAGTTTAATATAGCTATTTAAACTCTGATTTTTTGGGTTTTGTCCCCAGAGATACTTTCCTCAGAATGCCTGGAGGTGACAATCGGCTATCAATGGTTGTGGCAAAGGAATGCCAGTTCTGGTGGGTTCTTTCCATCTGGAAAGGAGTGGAGTCTGCACTCCATGATAGATTGTCTGTCATTTGTCTGAGAACCAGCCAAAGTGAATTCAGAAGGGTTTATCACCTGGTGGTGTCAGGGTGATGAATTTTTCAGGCTTAGAAACTTCTTCAAGACCATCAACCAAATCACTAGAGGGGTTGCAATCTATGTAGGAAGAAAGAGCCTCCACTTGGATGAAGTCACCAATCCTTGAAGTGAATTCCAGGGAAAACTACATGGCTTGATTTTCTTAGTAGGGAATTGATTTTTCTAAATGGTATTTGAATGTGATGAGGATGAGTGAGTACAAAGCAAGTCTGAAAATCAATAAAAGAGATTCATCCTTGAGTCCAGTCACTGGGTAGGATATAAGGGACTCTTCCAAATAGTGTCTGGCAATTGGGAGGAATTGCCAAGTGATCTCTGACAAAGCTGAGACAAAGGCAGGCCTGGGGGCCCTAGAAAATCTGCCTAAGGTCTTAGGACCCTGTTAATGTTGGTTTGAGGAGGTCATCCATTCTTCCACAAAAAAGAGGCAATGGATCATAATGGATAGTTAGGCCTCAAAGCCCGGAAGACCTGGGTTCAAGTCCAGCCTCAGACACATCCTGGTGGTGTAAACCTGGGCAAGTCACTTAATGTCTTAGAGCTTTAGGCAACTTTGAAATTAAAAATTGCAGGGAAGTTGTTGATCTGCGTTGATAGATGAAAATTCCTGATCTAGGAATTCCATGTACCAATAAAACCAGATGTCCAGGCTCTATCCCATGTGACCCTACCCATTATAGATTCATAGACTCTCACATTTTGAAAGGACCTCCAAAACTTTGAGGGCTCACCCAGCCTCTACCAGAAATCTATTATTTGTCAAGGCAACCCCACTTCACTTTTGGATAGTTCTCATTAATAGACGGTTTATCTCTACAGGTATTCTAAATTCTTCTCCATATAACTTCTACCTATTTGCCCTACTTCTGTCCTTTGAGAACCAACAGAACAAAACCGCTTGGCCTCTCTTGGTCCTAGTTTCCCCCTCTTCTATGAAAAGATGATAAACAGTCTTTGCACCTTTTGGGAACAAAGGAGAATACATATCTTGAAGCAGCTAGGTGATGCAGTGGATAGAGCACCAGATCTAGAGTGAAGAAAACCTAAGTTTAAATCCAGCCTCAGCCTCCAACTAGCAGTGTGACCATGGGCAAGTCACTTAACTTCTGTCTGCCTCAGTTAGGTCAACTGTAAAATGTGGATCATAACAGAATTCATAGGGTTATTGTGAGATAAACAGAGATAATAATTGTAAAGCATTTAATGCCATTCTAGGCACATAGTAAGTAAGCACTATGTAAATGATAGCTAATATTATATTACTTTCTAATGCAAATCTGAATCTGATTGATCTTCAGACCTAGAAGGAACCTTAAAAGTCACCTAGTCTAGCTGCCTCATTTTATAGATTGGAAAACTGGGATCGAGAGAGAGGAAATGAATTGTTTCATAGTTTAAAAAAAAGTCACAAGACTTGGAGATAGGAGAGACCAGGGTTGGAATCTTACCCTTGACATTTACCAGTCAAGTGACCATGGGCAAATAACTTAATTTCTCTGAACCTCAGTGTCCTTGTCTCACAGATGGTGATAATGTTCCAAATGCCTTTAGGTTCACATGGTTGTTATGAGGACTGAGAGGTTGTCTGTTTAATGTGCATATATAGATCTACACATACATACACATATGTCTACATGTATACATACACACATGCATGTATATACATGTATGTGCTTGAATGCATATTTGTATCTGTCATGCATGTTTGTATATGTATATACATATGCATGTCTATATATGCACATATACCCATATATTCATATATAATAATAGATAGCATTTAATAGCACTCTACAAATATTATTTCATTTATCATCATAACAATCTGAGGAGGTAGATTTATCCTGGCTCCTGGGATTGTGCTCTTTTCAATGCCTCACAAATGGAAATTGCTCTTTTCAGGGATGCTCTAAAGAACTCCCAGTCTGGCTCCCTCACCCACCCCACCACCCAGCTTTTTCTATCTGTGGCACTTGTTTGTATTGAGAACTGCTGCTATTTGTTCCCCATTGTGCTGGGTGTCTGTGCAATTAAGATGCATTTTGCCTTAATTGCATTGACTTCTCAGAGCCAGGAGAAGCCTTATAAATACCCCCATTGTTATATTACCAACAAGGAAGAGAGAAAGTCTTTCATCCAACAGTATATCTTAGAGGGGGCTGGGAATTGCCCAGTCACCAGAGGTCTTAATGATGTGGCTGACAGACACATCACCATTGGGTTCCTGGCCCCGACTCACACAGAGAGGATGGCAAATTGTCATGTTCTGTTGAATCAACAAGCCATGTCAAAAATCCAGCCTTCTCCACAAAGTTCCCTTTGTCTGAGTTCATGCTAGCTGGGCCCAAGCACATTTAACTCCTTCCCTGTCACTCTAGCCACTTACTGAAAGCCCTTCTGGAATGTCCATCGGGAAGCAGGAAATGCCTGGATAGAGGGAATACTGACAGAGAGTAGCAGACACATGGGATTCCAGATGCTGGTCCTGGCTCCTTCCTCTCCTCCAAGTGCTACCCCTGGGCAAAGGTCAGGAAGTGACTCTAACAGGAATGGGGCAGTCACATCTGCAGATATTCTCCGCTCCCTCTTACTGTACAGATGTTGAAAGCAGTATGGTGTCATGGGGAAATACTGGAAAAGATTCAGGTTCTAATTCAGATGCAGGCATTTATTGCCTATTTGAGAGGGCTCCTCTCTGCGTTTGAGTCTCCTTATTAAAAGAATGGGCATAGTGGTGCTTATGCTATTTGCCTCATCACAAGTTTGTTATAAAGAAAGTGATTTGTAAATATTAGAGTTCTAAATAAATGTGAGTGTGGGTTAGTATTATTCTCTATCCAGACCAGATGGCTGGGGTGTTGGCTCTGGCAAAGACAGCCAGTTTGAAAAGCAGCCAGAAAAACTCTATAGGGACTTTATATGGGAATCTTCATTACCAGAAGATACTAGGAGGATGTGATAGGAGGAACACAGGGGGAGAAAACCAAAGTTAATAATAATAATAATTAACATTCCCTATAGGAATAAAAAATATCAGAGAAAGAAGGGATCTTTCTCACTCAGCATCTCAGTGGCTGGGGCATCCATTTCCTTCTGAAGCATCCTATTCACCTTCAGATAAATTTGCTTTTTAAAAAAATTTTTAAATAATATCTACTTATTGCTCCTAATTCTGTTCTCCAGGGCCACACAGAACAAATCTAGTCCCCTTTTCACAAGAGGGCTCTCCAGATCCTAGAAGGCAGCTATCAGGCTGCTTGGTACAGTGAAAATTATATTAAGTTTGGAGTCGGAAGACCTAGATTTGAATTCCAGCCATACTTCTGAATTACCTTGGGCAGGTGATTTAACCTCTCTGCACTTCATTTTCTCATATACAAAGTGAGAGGGTTGGATTCACTATCTCAAATATAACTTCAACTGTATAATCCCATGATTGCCCAAAATCTTTCCTTGTCCAGGCAGAACATCTCAGGTTCCTTCAACCAACCCCCAAATAGCATAGTTTGGAGTTAGTTCTTGTAATATGGTCACCATATTGCAGTGTACAAAGTTCTTTACATAACTTTTCTCATTTACTCTTCACAATAATTCTGGGAAATAATATGTTTTTAATATCCTGTTCTTAATATGTAATTAGTCATTCTTTGGTTGGTTAGAGTTTAAATTGGCCATAACTGGAGAATTTTGTATATAATTTTCTTAGAAATTCACTGATTTTAAAATGAACATAGAAAACAATGAACAAGTAATTCTACTGTTTTAAACAAACAAAACTACTGAGGACTACAAAAAACATGTGCAGCACAAAGTCCTCTTCTGGACCTCTCAGTATGGGGATTCTGTACAAGCTTCTCCCACCTCTCCATTTTGCCTAAGTATAAGTTAAGCAAATGAGTTGGTTGCTTATGCCTTGACATACAATGCTGACTAGGCAAATGGGGAAGAAAGAGAGCTGTGTCCTCAGTGAGTCAATGCTGATTATCCTTTCTATGCCATTGTTAAGTAAACTTCTCTGTTGTTACATATTGTTACATGTTGAACTATCTTTTGAGCCTGAACTTCACAATAGGCCAGAATCTGGCCCAGAACCCCACTGTCCCTATGAATTCCCAGACCAAAATATATGTCTCTGGACACCATTCTCCTCTATATTCTCTTCCTTATTAGAATCTAAGTTCCTTGAGGACAAAGACTGTATCCTCGTTTTGACTTGTATCCCTAGCACTTAGCAAGTCTTGGCAATTAGTCAGCAAGCAGTCAGCCAATAAATATGAATTAAGCACCCACAGTGTGCCAGGTGTTGTGTGAAGTCCTAGGGACACAGAGAAAGACAAAAGATAGTGCAGGTCCTCAAGGAGCTCACAATTTAATGAAGGAAGACAAGATATAAAAAGAAGCTGAAAGCAGCGAGGGGAGCAAAAGGGCATGATGAAATCTAGAGGAGTACAGCTGACTGGAAAAATAACACGTATTAAGAGCTTAATAAATGCTATTTCATTCATTCATCTAGCAATGCAAGGATACTCTCAAGATCTCTCTGAAGAATTTTGGGATCGATTGTGAGACATGAGAGACTCTGGCACAGGACTGCCCAGCATGGCATGACGACATCAAAGAAGACACTGTGCTCTATAAGCAAAGCAGAATTGCGGTAGCTCAAAGGAAACATGAGATGTGCTCTACTCTAAATGTTCACATGGACTATTTGTGCCCTGACCTGTGGTTGAGACCTCCAAGGTATTTCCGTGTAATCAGCCACAATTGAACACACTTTACCTTAGTGTCATAGTGATGTCATTTTGATCCTCTTAGAGAGTGAAGGACAACTATCAACCATCTATCCCCCTCCCCACACTCCTTTTTTGGAACAACTATGTAACAACCATTCTGAACTAATAAAGAGCCTTATATTTCTTGAATTCTGATGCTTATTTGATACTGATGACTATCTATCCTTCCGAATACCCTCTTCACCCTCTGCTTTTATGATAACACTCAATACTGACTCTCCTTTTACCTGACAGACCACTCATTCTCAGCCTCCTTTACCGAATCGTTATTCATGACCCATCACCTAGTCATGGATGTCCACTCAAAAGGCCCTGTCCAGGGTCTTCTTTTCTTTTTTTTTTTTTTATTATTAAATTTATTTATTTAACTTTTAACATTCATTTTCACAAAATTTTGGGTTACAAATTTTCTCCCCTTTTATCCCCTCCCCCCCCAAACACCAAGCATTCTAATTGCCCCTATGACCAATCTGCTCTCTCTTCTATCATCCCTCTCTGCCCTTGTCTCCATCTTCTCTTTTGTCCTGTAGGGGCAGATAGCTTTCTATACCCCTTTACCTGTTTTTCTTATTTCCTAGTGGCAAGAACATTACTCGACAGTTCATCCTAACACTTTGAGTTCCAACTTCTCTTCCTCCCTCCCTCCCCACCCCTTCCCTTTGGAAGGCAAGCAATTCAATATAGGCCATATCTGTGTAGTTTTGCAAATGACTTCCATAATAGTTGTGTTGTATAGGACTAACTATATTTCCCTCCATCCTATCCTGTCCCCCATTACTTCTATTCTCTTTTGATTCTATCCCTCCCCATGAGTGTCGACCTCGAATTGCACTCTCCTCCTCATGCCCTCCCTTCTATCATCCCCCCCACCCTGCTTGTCCCCTTATCCCCCACTTTCCTGTATTGTGAGATAGGTTTTCCTACCAAAATGAGTGTGCACTTTATTCTTTTCTTTAGTGGAATGTGATGAGAGTAGACTTCATGTTTTTCTCTCACCTCCCTTCTTTATCCCTCCACTAATGAGTCTTTTGATTGCCTCTTTTATGAGAGATAATTTGCCCCATTCAATTTCTCCCTTTCTCTTCCCAATATATTTCTCTCTCACTGCTTGATTTCATTTTGTTTTAAAGATATGATCCCATCCTATTCAATTCACTCTGTGCACTCTGTCTCTATGTATGTGAGCGTGTGTGCATGTGTAATCCCACCCAGTACCCAGATACTGAAATGTTTCAAGAGTTACAAATATTGTCTTTCCATGTAGGAATGTAAACAGTTCAGCTTTAGTAAGTCCCTTATGACTTCACTTTACTGTTCACCTTTTCATGGTTCTCTTCATTCTTGTGTCTGAAAGTCAAATTTTCTTTTCAGCTCTGGTCTTTTCATCAAGAATACTTGAAAATCCTCTATTTCATTGAAAGACCATTTTTTCCCCTGAAGTATTATACTCAGTTTTGCTGGGTAGGTGATTCTTGGTTTTAGTCCTAGTTCCTTTGACTTCTGGAATATACTGTTCCATGCCCTTCGATCCCTTAATGTAGAGGCTGCTAGATCTTGTGTTATCCTGATTGTATTTCCACAATACTTGAATTGTTTCTTTTTAGCTGCCTGCAGTATTTTCTCCTTGACCTGGGAACTCTGGAATTTGGCCACAATGTTCCTAGGAGTTTTTCTTTTTGGATCTCTTTCAGGCGGTGTTCTGTGGATTCCTTGAATATTTATTTTGCCCTCTGGTTCTAGAATCTCAGGGCAGTTTTCCTTGATAATTTCATGAAAGATGATGTCTAGGCTCTTCTTTTGATCATGGCTTTCAGGTAGTCCCATAATTTTTAAATTGTCTCTCCTGGATCTATTTTCCAGGTCTGTTGTTTTTCCAATGAGATATTTCACATTATCTTCCATTTTTCCATTCTTCTCTCTTTGTTCTGTGATTTCTTGGTTTTGCATAAAGTCATTAGCCTCCATCTGTGCCATTCTAATTTTGAAAGAACTATTTTCTTCAGTGAGCTTTTGAATCTCCTTTTCCATTTGGCTAATTCTGCTTTTGAAAGCATTCTTCTCCTCATTGGCTTTTTGAACCTCTTTTGCCAATTGAGTTAGGCTAGTTTTCAAGGTGTTAATTTCTTCAACATTTTTTTGGGTCTCCCTTAGCAGGGAGCTGATCTGCTGTTCATGCTTTGACTTCATGTCTCTCATTTCTCTTCCCAGCTTTTCCTCCACCTCTCTAACTTGATTTTCAAAATTCTTTTTGAGCTCTTCCATGGCCTGAGCCCATTGGGTGGGCTGGGACACAGAAGCCTTGATTTCTGTGTCTTTGCCTGATGGTAAGCATTGTTCTTCCTCATCAGAAAGGAAGGGAGGAAATGCCTGTTCGCCAAGAAAGTAACCTTCTATAGTCTTATTTCTTTTCCCTTTTCTGGGCATTTTCCCAGCCAGTGACTTGACCTCTGAATATTTTCCTCACACCCACCTCACCTCCTGATCCTCCCAGCCCGTGTTTGTGGTCTGAGATTCAAATGCTGCTTCCAGCCTCAGGGCTTTTGGCGGGGGCAGGGCTGCTATTCAGTATGAGATTATGTTCTGGTGCTGAGGTTGGGGCAGGGCCGCCTCTCAGGCTCAGTTCCCTCAGGGGGTTTATGCACAGACCTTCCGCAATGGATTCAGGCTCCCGCCCGCTTGGGGAGCCCCTGTCTGCAGCCGCCTCTCAGCTTCTACCTCCCGGGGGGGGGCCTGAATTATGGGGGCACCCCACTCCCCTCTCGACCCGCCAAAGAGACTCTCTCACCCACCCCTGTCACCTGTGGGTGGAGGGACTTGTGCGGCCGCTGGAGATCCCATCCCTGAAGCCTGCTCGGATCTGTTTCTCTCGGTGCCGCAGCCGTGGCCGCAGCGGGTCTGGGCTGGGCTTTGTGTCTGCAGCGCGACGGACCTTTTGCGAGAGGTTTGCAGATCCCTCTGTGGGTGGAGGGACCCGCGTGGCCGCTGGAGATCCTGTCTGTGAAGCCTGCTCGAATCTTTTCCTCTCGGTGCCGGGGCCGCGGCAGGGCTGCACTCAGCTCCCAGTCCTGGCGCCCAGTCCGCGGCGCGAAGGACCCCCCCGCGAGAGGTTTGCAGGTCTCTCTGGAACAGAAATCTCCCTCGCTCCAATGTTCCGTGGCCTCTGGGTGCGGAATTCGCCGTGAGTTACTTCCCTGTAGCCATTCTATGGGTTGTGGGTTCAGAGCTATGTGTATGTGCGTCTTTCTACTCCGCCATCTTGGCTCCACCCCTCTTCTTTTCTTTATCCTCAAATTTTATCAGTGATCACATGAACTCTTAGGAGTTCAATTATCATCTCTGTGGTGATGGCCCTTAGAGTTACCAATCTAGTCCTTATCTCTTTCCTGAGCTTTATGGTTATTGCCTATAGGACATCTCTACCTAGAACATCCTGTAGGCATCTCAAACTCATTATGTGTAAAGCAGAATTTTATCTTACCCTTAAACTCATTCTTCTTCTCAATTTCTGATCTAGGCTACTACCATCCTTCTATTAACCTGTAGTTTAGTTAACCAACAGTTATGAAGTCCTTAGGACATTCCGGGCACTGTGCTAAATTCTAGGGATGCAAATTCAAGCAAAAACAGAGACAGTCCCTGACCTCAAAGAGCTTTCATTCTAGTGGGGAAGACAACACATCAGAGGAAGATGACATAGGTGGCGAGAAAGTGTCCAGAGAAGGGACACAATGGAGAAACCTGGAGGAATACAGTCTGGTAAGAAATGAAGAGATAGCTAGTCTGGGTGCCCCCCTTAAATTAGGCTGTCCTAAACTGACAACCTAGGAGTTATTGTTATCTCTTTCTTCTACCTCATCCCTCATATGCAATCATTTTCAGTCTTGATTCTACCTTGGCCCCATCCATCACATTGATCCCCTTCTATTCTGGGCCAAGCCTAATTTAGACCAGTTCAGTGATCCAAGTTGATAGTGAGATACTCATGGACCATAAAAATGTAATAAAAACAACTTTATTTAAGATAAAATTTTAAAAGATATAGATAAAAGCTGTTGCCCTACCGCCCCACATTCAATACAGCCACAGGAAGCCAAGGTAGGTCAAAAATGTATTCTAGTAGGGCAGTGGAAAGTCTGCTAAAACCTTCAATACATAACTCCACTTAGGAAGGGCTCTTTATGTCTCAGGCAACAAGGAAACCCAACCAGTCTTCATTCAATTCAATTCAATAAACACTTTCTGTCAAGCACTGTGCTAAGTGCTCCAGGGAATGCAAAAAAGGGCAAAAGACAGTCTCTGCCTTCGAGGAGCTTAGGACCTAAAGGGGAGATAAGATGCAAACAAATACCAACAAGTTAAAGGCAGGATAAACAGGAAATAATTAAGAGAAAGAAAGCACCGGAATGGAGATGTGTATTTGGGAAGACTATTGTAAAAGGTGAAATTTTAGTTGGGACTTAAGCAGGTCAGGGAGGTCAGTAATAGAGCAGAGAAGGGAGAAGTGAGTGACAGCCAGAGAAAACGCCTGGATCTGAGAGATGTAGTGTATTGTCCCTGGAAGAGCCTGAAGGCCATCTTCACTGAATGGAAGGAAGGTATAAGAAGCCTGGAAAGGTAGGAGAGGGCTAGGTTATGAAGGGCTTTGAATGCCAAACAGAAGATTTTGTATATGGTTCTGGAGGCAAACTTTCTTACCCTGTAAAGAAAACCAGCACAGTTCACATCAAACAAATGTTGCCCCTCTCACAATAGCCTATGCCTATGGCCCCCATTGCCTCTCACCTGTAGTATTGCAATGACCTCCTAATTGGTCTCCCTACTTCCAGTCTCTCATCCAGTCTCCTCAATCTTTCCAACATACCTTCTATACATCTGGCACTGGTGTGACCATGTAACTCTCCTACTCAAGAAACTTCAATGGTTCCCTATTACCTTTAGAAAAAAATTCAAGCTACTCTATATGGAACTTAAGTAAAGCACTGTACAACTTGTCTCTGGCCTTTCCAAATATATTTCCTATTATTCTTTTTCTTGTATTTCACTTTCCACCCAAACTGCTCTCCTTTCAGTAAGCCATCCCTGACACTGTCTCCTGCCTCCAAGCTGTGCACAGAGAGGCTCAGTGACTTGTCCAGGGTCACAAAACTAATTGTATCTGAGATGGAATTTGAACTGAAGTCCTCCTGACTTCAACTCTGATACTCCATCCAAAAAGCTTTTCCTAACCCAGCCATTTGTTAGTTCTCTCCCTCTATTGAAATAACTTGGTATTACTCTGTATTTAAATTCTGTGTCCCCTCGCAGAATGTAAATTCTTTGAGGTCAGGAACTGTTTTGTTTTTAAGTCATTGTATCCCTAATGCTTAGTTGCTTGTCTTAGAGTAGTAGGTACTTAATACAAGTTGATTTATTAAGGGAGCAAATAGTTGACTTCGTAGTTAGAACACTGGAACTAGAGGGAGAAAGAGTTCAAATTCGTCCTCAGACACCTAGTCTCTAGGTAACGCAGCAAATCACTTAACTCTGGGTCCTTCAACTGTAAAATGGGGATAATAGCACCAGCCTCCCAAGGTTATTGTGAGAATCAAGTAAGATAATATTTGTAAAGCTTTTAGAGCAGTGTCTGGTGCGTAATAAGTACTTAAGAAAAGCTTGTTCCTTTTCCTCCTTCCCTGATTGACAACTAACCTGGAAGACTGGAACCAGGACTTTTCCATCTTCAGCATTAAGTATTTAGCACAAAGCTGGCTGCATAATTGGTACTTAATATGTACTTGGACTCACAGAAGCTATGGCTGGAAGGGACCTTATACCTTGACTAATCCAATTTTCTCATTTTACAGATTAGAAAACTGAGGTAGATCTGTAGAGGTAACATGATTTGGCTGAGATCACATAACCAGTTGGCAGAACTGGGCTTAGAACCCAGGTCTCCTGACTCTTGGATCAGATTTTTTTCTACTATACCATGGGAAGTTCATGCCTCCTTTCTCATTTTTTTTTATCCCTGCAATGAAAAAGCTATCATCTTTCCTACAATTAAAGAAAGAAAACCACATGGTTTATTTTTTAAAACTCTGTTTTGTCAATTCCTGAATCAAATCATGTCAAGTCTATTTTGGGGTGCTCTTGGAAAAGTCTCCATAGTCCAGATCTTCACTCCTGCCTTCTCTCCCTCCTCACCAGCCACCCTCCACCCCCACCATGAAAGGCCCCATCCTGAATGTTACTGCCTGCCTTGGGGCCCTGTCCTTGGCTCACCCACTAACAATAGGCATGTTATGAAATAAACACCACAAACAAAGGAAGCAAACCTCTATTTTTTTTCCTCTTCATCTCTTACAACTTCCTTTTTGTGAGCTGAAGGGAAATATCCAGGCCACATGGGGCTAGAATTTATTTCTGAAGAGTGAAATAAAATCTGGGAGTAAGTACAAGCCAGCTGGGAGACAAAACCAGCCTTTCGTTTGGAGCCAGAAGAGCAATAACTGAGGAGAGGTTGACTGGAACACTTGCAAAAACCATTTTCAATATTTGAAAATGCAATGTTGCCTCAGTGGTCACAAGATCCATTTTCGCTTGTTTTCTGGCATTTAGAAATTCATGACTTTTCAAAAAAATCTCTACAAAACACACTTCAGTTCATCTTGCTATAGCATCTTTGTTATATGTGGCTATGATAAAGTAACAGAGCATTCAAGATGTTTACCTGAGGGTTTGATGCTGCTGATGCCTTTCAAGAGGGAGACAAACAGAGACAGAGAGAAAACGACAGAGACAGAGAGTCACAGAGATAAGAGAGAGGGACAAAGACACAAAGAGAGAGAGAGAGAGAGAGAGAGAGAGAGAGAGAGAGAGAGAGAGAGAGAGAGAGAGAGAGAGAGAGAGAGAGAAGAGAAGAGAAAGAATAGACAGAGAGGGAGGGAAAGACAGAGACAGAGAGACAAAGATAGACGCAGATATAAGAGAGAGAATGAGACACAGAGAGAGGGAAAGAGAGAAAGAATATTCAGGGAGACAGAGGAAGAGAAAGAGAGACAGAGATAAAGACAGAGACAGACAGAAACAAGAGACAGAATGAGAGACAGACAAAATGCAGAGAGACAAAAACAGAGACAGAAATATAGAGACATAGAAACAGAGATTGAAACAGATGGAAGGAGGAGGAGAGAACTAGAAACGGAAATTTTGTTATGTACCTGAGACTGTAGGCCCCAAGAAATCAAGAATGTTTAACATCCAGATCTCTGAAAAGACAAAACAAACTACTGTATTATTAGCACTTCTCCACCACTTTTTAAAACCTAGACAATAAAAAAAATATAAATCATATCCTGATTTGTAGCTAGCTAGATTTCTGAGATGCAAAAGCTCACACTGAAAATTTAACGGTGTACCCCCAGTTGGAGCTGGCTCCAGCACACCCCCTCCTTCAGGTGATGACAACCAAGTGACAGGAAAAGTAGGAGGCTCAGAGCAAAGAAATCAAAACCAGCAGAACAAGGCATACAACTACTACAATCATGTAAATGAAAACCACACTAAAAACGATTATGATTCCAATGAAATGCAGTCACCAAATTTGGTTAAAGAGGATTTATAACATTTCCTTTCCTCGGGCACCAGGCAGTAAAAAGATGGCGCTGTAGAAAGAGCTTTGATTTCTGCCACTTCCTCCGCCACCTCAAGCAAGCCCCCTACCTTTTCTGGACCTCATTTTACTCACCTGTTAAAATGGTCTCTAGAGTTCCTTTCTAAGCCTAGGACCATTACATGGAATGTGGCACACTTGGTTTAGTTTAATTGGTTTTCTTTGTGCTACTAAGGAAGGTTGGGGCAAGGGTTCAGGGAGAAGAAACCAGTCAAAAGCAAAGGTATCCATCAACGAAATTTCTTTAAACTTGGCAGCCTGAGGCTAATGTGTTCACATCACCTTTGTGGGTATGTCTGTGTGTTAGGATTTGCAGCCGCGGCTGAAGGGGAAGGGGAAAGAGAACCAAATAGAAGGCAGAGGACAGAGGAGAAACCACAGTAGCTTCCAGAGGTCACATAGAGTGCTTCCTTGTTTCTCTACCTGAAGCCCCAAATTTCTTTCCCCATGGAAGCTATTTTTCCCTAAATGGATCCCTAAGCCTCTTCCTAGCCCCTCCATATTGGGAGGGGCATAAGAAATGGGGTATGATGAGGCTAGGATGTTGGGAGGGGAGTTGTTAAGGGGCAAAGAATTAGGGGAAAGATCATGAATCCCTTGCCCCATTGTCTTATTGCTATACATCCATTCTTTAACTTGATTGCTGGATTACTGCCATCTGCCTTCTCCTCACCTTGGCTGCTGTCTATTGCTAGAAGTCATATAACCATGCTGATTGGAAATGAGGGCACATGCTATGCCCAGATGCTTCTCAGAGCTATCTGGGAGGAAATATCTGAGCTCCTCAAAGGAGAAACACTGTTGACACAGTCTGTAAGCAATTTGTTGCTCTCCAGGGAAGCAGCCTGGTGTCTTAGAAGGACCCTTAGAACTGGAGTTTAGATGTATGAAAGAATTCCAGTCCTGCCCCTTACTACGTAGTACTTCTTGTTCAGTCATTTCAGTCATATTGGACTCTTTGCGACCCTATTTGGGGTTTTCTTAGCAAAGATACTGTAATAGTTTGCCACTTCCTTCTCCAGTTCATTTTATAGATGAGGAAACTGAGGCAAATGAGGTTAAGTGACTTGCCCTGGGTCACACAGCTAGTAAGTTTCTGAGGCCAAGTTTGAACTTAGGAGGGTGAATCTTCCTGACTCTAGGCCTGGCACTATGGAGAGATGTTATCTATCACCTACTTGGTCTTGGACAGATAACTTAATCTCTCCAGACCTCAGTTTTCTCCTTTATAAAATGAGGGGGTTAGACTAGATGCTTCCAAATTAAAAATCCAATGATCCTATATTTTATAAGAGAATAACAGTTAGACAAATATTTATCAAGTGTCTTCTATTATCTGCAAAACACTATGTTAGGTTCTAGGGGGAAAGAAACAGATGAACAAGACTGTAACCCTTAAGGAGTTTCAATCCCATCTGGTAGGGGAATCCTAGGAGGCAATCCAGGCAGAATTCTAACACAAGACAGAATGTGCTGTGATAAATGCTGTAGAATCATAGAAGTAATTTAAGATGTCATTTATAGATCAGGAAATAAAAGCCAACAGAGGCCAAGTAACATGTCTAAAGTCACACAGCTGGCAGAGTCCAGATATTCTGACTCCAAATCCAGTGCGCCTCACGATGCAACAAAACTCTTTAAATAATGTTATTTATTCCTCAGTAGGAAAGGTCAACTCTTCATTGATCTCTTTCTTTGTTTATTGGTACATGTATGGATGTATCAATTGTACACGATGGTGGTAAACACCTTTGGAGAGAATATATCTCCCTGTCTTATGCCTCAGTAAATAAGCATTTATTAAGCACCTGCTATGTTTGCACCAGACACTGTTTGAAGCTCTGGGAAAAGAAAGACTCTACCTCTGAAGAGCTGATAATCTAATGGGTCAGATGCTATGAAAACAACTTTTTACAAACAAACTGTATACAGGATAAATTATAGATAATCAATTGTAGATGATCAATAATCAATAGAAGGAAGGCAGTCACATTAAGAGGGTCTGCAAAAGGCTTCCTGTAGATTTTAGCTGAAGGAAATATTGTAAATTATAGTATTTTAGCCTGGAGAAAGTTAGGGAAACTAGGAGGTGAAGATAAAGAGGGAGAGAATTCCAGGTACAAGAAACAGACGGTGACAATGCCCAGAGTCTGGAGATGGAATGTCTTCTGTGAGGAATAACCTCACTTGGTAATTAAAATCTGAAGATTTTCAAATAGAGTTATCTCTGTTGAATCATCTTTCAGATAATCTTTTATGATTTTATTATGAGGATGTGTGGGGGAATGAATGAATTACCCTCCTCCACTTATTGTAACTGCCTTAACCAAATGAGAAGACCCCTATGGAATCAATCAATTAACCACTCAAGCTTGCTAGATTAGGTGCAAGAAGTACTTGAAAGAAGCTGGATGAAATGAAGTAAATCTCCACAGAAGGCATATTGATATTGGCTGAATAGACTTAGTCACATTATGTGGGTCTTCCATAAACTAGAAACCCAAGCATTTGAGCATCTGACACAGCAGAGAGGAGAGAGCTGTCCCAGTCAAGTCTTTGAAAGGGAGTCACTTGGTGGTGGTGGATTAGAGGGAGGAATCTAGCCTCAGTCTGTCCCCTATCCCCACCTTTGACTAGAGGATGACACTGTGACCTTCCAAGGTTAGACTTCTCATCAGCACTCTAGCAGTGTTTCTGAGATAGCAATGACTAGAGACAGTACCTGCCATGGGATTGGGGCCAAAATACACACAATGAAGAGATGAAACTTTAAGACCCTACAAAGAGTCCAATAGAAAGCTACAACATGCTTGAGGGAAACTTCATGAGTACTGGACAAAGGGGAGAAGAGAACTTCCAGCAACTAGGAGCTGAGTTACCCTTTTCCAAAATGTGCTCTCTAAGCTTGAGCCCACTTTCCCCTGCACTCTGAATGTCCTGGTGGAAGAGTATCATAGACTTTTCAGGGAGTATTTTGTGCCAACTGTTCTTGCTCTATCACCTTAGTACACACTAAGGCAAATTTCTAAAGGCAAATTAAGTCTGACTAATTGATATCAACTGATAATCAATGGAATAAGCATACTGGTGGAGACTCATGAGACATAGGGTATGCATGCCACCTAGCCAATGTGATACCCATAAACAGCAGCTATGAATAAACTTGTGTATCTCCCATGGTTGATTCACAAAATATAACAGACTCTCCTCTAATACAAAATCAGAGTATTTGTTTTAAAATCCCTATTAGCATACCAAAAGGCAAGATTTAGTAAGGTACTCATCACCAGTCCAGGGACCACCGACATTTCTCTCCTTCAAGTCTCCCCATAAGCAAGTTTCCCTAGGCAAGTTATTCACTCAGTCTATCTCTTCTCTCCTCAGCATTCTCTCTGCCTGGTGTTCTCTCTGCCTGCTTCTTTCCCTGCCTCCTTTTCTCCCTGCCTGCTTCTCTCTCCATCCATACCTTTCCCTCCAAGCAATACAATATATAGTATTTCCAATCAAAGACTCAGAACTTCATTGGCTGAGAGCTGAGAAACTTGGAAATCAGCACTTAATTGGGAAGGTGTGTGAATCTCCTTGGCTCAGAGCCTAAATTGGCTCTGTGTCAGGGCTCCACATGGGGCCTTTTAATGGGCAGGGAAGATCTTATATGCCATTAACCTTACACACAGTATTAGCAAAGACACACTTCAACCTCTCAGGCTTACCCTTGAAAACATTATAATATTTACTCTTTGAAGATCCAATTTGCCAGTGTAAGTAGAAATTTGTGATAGTACCCTCAGGTGCTAAATTAACATATATACAGGAGTCACTCTGTAGGAAAAGGGTCTTTACGGCAGTATTTTTCTGTATGAAATCAATGTTTTGTCATAATTGTTTTGTCCTTCGTGCTCAAAGAGCACCAAATGACATTATGATGTTGGGGTCAATGTATAATGTGTTTGGCTATTGTTGACCATACCAATATGAGCTCAGAAAGCTCTACCACAAGTCAAGGATAAACAGTCTATATGAACATAAATTTGCACATCTCATGTTTCTTTTGAGGTACTGAAATTCTGCTTTGCTCATAAAGTACAGCATCTTCTTTGATTCAGGCAATAATAAAAGGGTAGGATGATTTTTGACTCATGAGTAAATTGGATTTAAGTGAGTCAGAGTTGCACCAAGTCTTCAACCTCACCCTCTCTTCCAGAGTCATCAGAGCCCAGTACCAAGACAAAAGTCAAGACAACTGTTAATGTCTCAGGTTACAGTGGATTATATTGGCATCTTCCATGTCTAACCAAGCTTTAAGCACTCCATAGCGCCTACCTCTGTTTCCTTCATGACCCATTGAAACAAAATGTTCATATCCACCTGTTCCACTGGGGAAGTCTTCACATGCTTGAGATAGACACCTCCCCCCGCCAATTCACCAATAGGTTTGAGACCCATTGGTTACCCTCAACCTGATTTAAACTGTCTACCAAGATGGTTTTACTGGAGTGTGGCCACTGCAAATGCTATAACTTCTTAGAGTCACAGGTGAGAACTGGGTCAAAAGCAGGTGGTTACCAAAAATGGATGAGCAGCACTGAAAAGGGCTTAATAAATCTTCACACCAGAGATGCTAATCCTCCCTGATCACCCCACATATCCCCCTTTTCCATAGTTAATCCATTAATAAGTACTTATTAAGTACTACTGTGTACTTAATCTTAATCTTAATCTATGGTACTAGATGATAGGGATAAAAAGTCAAAAATAAAACTGTTCCTACCCCCAAGAAACTTATATTTTATTAGAGGAAAAAACATAATGATTCAATGTCTTGATCTGAAATCTTTTTTTTAACAGTATTCTTATCAAAAGCTGAACCTGTTTGATCCACCCCTAAACTCCTTCTCTTCTGATCAGTACAGAAAATAATCCTTCCTTTCTCATGTGATCAGGAAAAGGAAGTATATCTTGAATTTATCTTTATCCAGCTGGAACGGAGAACCCTTGAAGGGAGTGGTCAAAGTGGAATTGAATTTTTTTTTCATTTATTTTATTTTTCAATAAATAAGCACTTATGTTTTCTACCCTCCTCTCAATTTAAAAGAAAAAGAAAACCCTTGCAACAAATTTGAAATCAAGCAAAAAGAAAAATTCCAACATTGTCCAAGTCCAAAAATGTATCTCTCATTTTGCACTTGAATTCGTTCCCTTTCTGTCAAGAGGTGGGTAACACAGATGAACATTAATCCTCCTGAATCATGGTTAATTGTCTCATTGATCAGAATTCTTAAGTCATTTCAAATTGTTTGTCTTTACAATATTTTTATTATAAAATTATTCTCTGTGAAGTATGCTACTTGACTTTCATAAAAGTCTTCCTAGATTTTTTAGAACATGTCCTTTTCATCATTCCTTATGATACAATAATATTCTACTAAATCCATATACCATAATTTGTTCATCCATTTCCCCAATTAATGGGCACTCCCTTAGATTTCAGTTTTTTGCCCCACAAAACAAAAGCTGCTATGAATATTTTGCAACTATGAATCTTCTTCCTCTTTCTTTGATCTTTTTTGGGGAGAGGCCTTGTAGTAGCATCAAACAGTATGCACATTTTAATGACTTTGGGAGCCTAGTTCCCCAAAATCTAGAAAGGGAACCAATGACTACAAAAAGTTAGCATGCCATGGCAGACCAATCTTATTTCCTTTTTTTATTTTGACAGAATTACTCATCTAATAGGTGAGAGGAATATTATGAATTAACTTACCCAGATGCTAACAAGACTTTTGATAAAGTATCTTATCTTCTTATAGAGGTAAAGGATTAGGTAATAGATTATCATATGGATTAGAGCCAGGTGTGGAGGAACCTGTGGCTGGTCTCAAAGTCACATATGGCCTTCTAAGTCCTTGGGAATGGTCTTTTGACTAAGTCCAAATTTTATTTTTAAATTTAAATAAATTTAAATTTAAATAAAATCCCTTTATTGAAAGGATTTGTTCTGTGAAGTTTGGACTCACTCAAAAGACTGCACTTAAGGAACTAGAGAGTCACATGTGGCCTCAAGACCATAGGTTTCCCACTCATGGATTAGACAATAATACAGTGTAGGGGCAGAGCCAAGATGGCAGAGTAAAAGCTGGGACCTGCTTGAACTCTCCCCCCAAAACCCTCAAAAAATATGTAAAAGATTATTCTAAACAAATTCTAGAGCAGCAGAAGCCACAAAATGACAGACTGAAGTAAATTTCCAGCCCAAGACAATCTGCAAGGTTGACAAGAAGGTTCTATCATACTGAGCTGGAAGCTGAGTGCAGTTTGGCGAGGGCTGCACAGGCGAGGACAGAGCTGGAGCAGGCCTTAGGGGACTGAATTGCTAGTGGCTATGGAAGTTTCCAGACTTCTCAACCCACAAATGCCAAAGATAGCTTTGAAGGTCAGTGGGATGGGTCTCTCACCTGGCTGAGAGGGGAGCATGATCTAGCTCCAGCCCCAATCCCAGCCCCAGACCAAGGGTGGTGGCAGCCATTGCAGAAGTGGTGCCTGCTTCTGGAGCCCTCCATTTAACAAAGAGCTCAAAAGTCAAGTAATTGTCTGGGAAAATGAGTAAATGGGGAAAAAGAAACAGACTATAGATTCTTACTTCCTTGGTGAAAAGGTATTTTCTTACATTATTGGTCACAGGGAATATCAAGATATACAACCAGAAGACAACAAAGTCAAAGCTCCTGCATCCAAAGCCTCCAAGAAAAATATGAATTGGTTTCAGGCCATGGAAGAGCTCAAAAAGGATTCTGAAAATCAAGTAAGAGAGGTAGAGCAAAAACTGGAAAGAAAAATAAGAGTGATGCAAAAAAAAGATGAAAAATGAGTCAACAGCTTGTTAAAGGAGACCTCCAAAAAAGCTGAAGAAAATAACAGCTTTAAAATTAGACTAACCCAAATGGCAAAAGAGGTCCCAAAAGCCAATGAAGAGAAGAATGCCTTAACAAGTAGGATGGACTAAATGGAAAAAGAGGACCAAAAGCTCACTAAAGAAAACAATTCCTTAAAAATTAGAATGGAGCAAGTGGAAACTAATGACTTTATGAGAAATCCAGAAGTTCTAAAATGAAACCAAAAGAATGAAAAAATAGAGGACAATATGAAGTATCTCAATGGAAAAACAACTGACCTGGAAAATGGATCCAGGAGAGATAATTTTAAAATTATTGGACTACTTGAAAGCCATGATCAAAAAAAGAACCTAGACATCATCTTTCAAAAAATTATCAAGGGAAACTGACCTGATGTTCTAAAACCAGAGGGTGAAATAGAAATGGGAAGACAATAATACAATCTAATGAATTCAGAACTGGTCGAATGGCTGGACTCAACAAATAATTATCAATAGTTTAATGTCAGCATGTCAGGAGGGTTCCAAAGGAGTAGCCAAAGGATCTATGCTTGGTCCAGTGGTGTTAAACAATTGTTTCAGTGACTTGGATAAAATATAGATGGTATATTCATCAAATTTGTAGCTAACACAAAGTTGGGAGGGGTAACTAACACAGCGAATGGAAGAGTCAGGAAGCAAATGTATCTTGACAACCTAGAAAATTGGACTGTATCTAATAAGATGAAACTTGGTAGGAAGAAATGAAAGTTGTGCTCTTGGGTATAAAAATTAGCTTCACAAGTATAAGATGGGAGAGGTATAGATAGATAGCAATTATTCTGGAAAAGATCTGATTTTAGTAGACTGAGAACTCAATATTGGTCGGTAATATGATGTGACAGTCCCAAAGCTAAAGTGATATTGAGCTGTATTAAATGCAGCATAGATTCCAAGAATAGGGAGGTGGTAATCCCACTGTCTCTGTCCTTGTTGGAACTCATGTAGAGTGTTGTGTTCCATTTTGAACACCACAATTATAAAAGGACACTGATGAATTGAAGAGTGTCTAGAGGAAAGCAACTTAGATGCTGAAAGACCCTGAGTCCATGTCACATGAGGATTAGCTGAAAGAACTGGGCATATTTGTGCTTAGCTAGAAGAAGAAAAGACTCAGGTGAGATAATAACCATCTTAAAAAATTTAAGGGGCTCTCACATGTAGGAGGGACTAGGATTGCATTTTTTGGACCCATACAGTAGTCCCAGGACGTATAGGTGGAAGTTGGAAAGAATTAATTTGATCCTGACATCACAAACAACTTCCTAACGATTAGAGTTATTGAAAAGTGAAATAGGAGGGCAATCATGTGACAGCGGGTTCAAGAGGAAGTGGCTGAGGTAGTCAGAGCTACCTGGGGCAACCTCGGCAGCCTGAGACGGGTGTAGGGAGCATCCTGACAGAGGAAGGGGCTCATCATGGTGGATGATTTGAAGAGATTCCTCTACAAGAAGTTACCAAGTATTGAAAGTCTTCATGTCATTGTAGTCTCAGACAGGGATGGAGAACCTGTTATCAAAGTGGCAAATGATAATGCTCCAGAGCATGCACTGAGACCTGGTTTCCTGTCTACTTTTACACTTTCAATGGACCAGGGTAGCAAACTTGGACTTTCAAAAAATGAAAGTATCATTTGCTACTGTAACACATACCAACTAGTCCAATTCAATTGGTTACCGTTGGTGGTAAATTTCATAGCAAGCAGCACTGCAAATGCTGGACTAGAAAAGGAGCTTGCCCTCTTGTTTGAAGGACTGAGACAGGTCGTAGAAAGTTCTTAACCTGACTCTGGCCTGACCCTGGCCGTGTTGTGATCCTGCTGAGTCCAGTCCAGCAACCTTGACTTCATCAAGTAATGTGACTTCATCAAGTAATGTGACTCCACGCACTCAGATAAGACAACTTTTCCCAGCTTAGACTGAAGAAGAAGATTGTATTTATTATTTCTAAATTGATGGACTGTTGTGTTGGGTTTTCGGTTCAATTCGTCTGTAGTATGATTTCTGGGGAGACCACTAAAAATGGTTCAGTATCTATCACAGCTCCCATGGAGTTTAGCTCAGCCACCAATGAGGGATGAGATTCTCATCCAGTGGATCAGAATCCAAATGAGCCACCTAAAGCTCCCCTGTTGTGTACGGTACATCTAAGTCTGCAATAGGAAGGCCCTGCTCTGTATATTCTAATGCTTTATTGTAGATAATAGAGAACTTCTTTTTGTGTGAGCCATGCTGTAAATGTCTGCACTGAGTGAGAGGAACGCAGCCTGTAACAGCAGTAATAAACCAGCACAATCACGAACTACCCCTGTTTATACCATTGTGAAGTAGAGGATGTAAGAAAGCATTACGAATTGGTATTTCTCGTTAAAGCGTTGTATGTCTAGAAAGAAACCTCTTGCTTTGGATTTACTTTTACATTCAGCTCTCAATAACCAATCAGTATTTTTCCCCTTGTACAATTTAAATGTGAAAATCAATATAAAAAACAGAAAAGTGAAATAGACCTCCTAAAAAAGTGGGTCCCCCTCACCTTGGAGATCTTTAATCAGAGGCTGAACAATTACTTGTTGTATATGTTATATCTGACACTCCATTGACATAGGAGTTGGACTAAATGACTACTGGAGTCCCTTTCAACTCAAATTCTATAATTTTTGCCTTTTAATGGAATCTCTTCTCCTCCTCCTCCTCCTCCTCCTCCTCCTCCTCCTCCTCCTTCTTCTTCTTCTTCTTCTTCTTCTTCTTCTTCTTCTTCTTCTTCTTCTTCTTTTCTCTCTCTCTCTCTCTCTCTCTCTCTCTCTCTCTCTCTCTCTCTCTCTCTCTCTCTCTCTCTCTCTCCCCTAGAGTCTGTTGGCAATATACAAAAAAGACTGGTGTTTTTGTTGACTTTGTTGATGTCATACATTATTTCAATTGATTTTTAGTTGAATTCCTAGAATTCTTTAAGAAAAGCATCCATCAGCTGCAGAAAACAATGATTTTGCTTTCTCTGCATATGCTTATTCACTCACATTCTTTTCCTTGCAATTACTAGCATCTTTAGGACTATATCAAATACTAGTGCTGATAATGGACACCTTTGCATTAGTCCTCCCCTTATGGAAAGGTCTGTAGTGTCTCTCCATTATTTATAATACTGGCTCTTGGATTTAGAGAAAAACAATTTACCATACCAAAGAAAGGTTCACTTATTTCTATACCTTTTAATATTTTTAAAATGAGAAATGGGCATTATATTTTGTGAAAAGTTTTTCTCCTTTCTCTTTTCCCTCTACACTACTTGTTTTCATCAGCTCCCATAGATTTAATTGCCATCTCTATGCAGATCTTTCTCAAATCTTCCTTTCCTGCCTCATTCTCTTTACTTACCTCCAAACTAACATCTCCAACTGTCTTTTAGGCATCTCATACTTGATGTTCAGTAGACATCTTAATCTCAATACATCTGAAACAGAACTCATTATCTCCTGAGAAATATGTATAATGGTTTCTATTTCCAATCATTAATTGGAGATCTGTCATATCAAATTTTTCTAAAATTCTATTTAGATCCTTAACTATTTTCTTATTTATTTATTTTTTGTTATATTTGTCTGGGTCTGACAAGGGTACATTGAGGTAAAGGTGTATTGGAATCATCTCAAATCACTTCTTGAGAGCCAATTATTAAATTTTCAATGTGACTATTTGTACCGTAGAAATCAGCAAATGCAACATCAGGGCTTGATTTATTGTTTTGTTGATTTCTAGACATTAGGAAGTGATAGATAAAATGTTAATAATGCAGGTTAAATTTAAACATCTGTTCTGCCCGTATACCCCCTGCCCAGATAGTCAGTTATTAAGCATTTACCAGCACATTACTGCATTGAGATAACTACCTAATATAGTTTTGTTGTCCATTTCCCCCTGTAATTTGTTTAACTTTTCTTTTAAGAACTTAAATACTAGTGCTGCATTTGTAATTTAAAAAATATGAGGAATTGTGGAAAGATAGTGGTGTCAAGAATTCAGAGGATCCCAGATTTCCCCATTCCCACTCCACCAGGGCTTACTACTATAAGAGAGAGATTTTGTGAAATTCTGGGTTGGTGCAGCTCTTCATTCCCTGCCTAATCAAGGTACCACTGGAACTCAGATGGAATTTTTCCCATTCTCATACTGTTGGAGCATGAGAATCACCACAAAATGGTCTTGACAGGCTCAGTTTGGCACTCTTGAAAACAGAACTTGAAGCTGCCACAGCCCTAGTCTAGCAGAGAGAGCAGTCTTAAGAAATTTCAGACAGGATCAAGTGTGGTACCAGGAACCCTAACCAAGCTGCAGAAGAATGGTCATAGGCAAAAATCCAGCTCAGATAGTCCCTGAAGCCTGTGGTGAAAGCAGAGCTTGGGAGTCCTGAACCCAGCTACAGCAATAAGAATACTAGGAAGAGCCTAAAACACAGAAAGCCCGTGTGACAGGAGGGAGCTCCCAGGTAGAATACAGCACCAGAGGAACCACAGAGTCTACTGGAGGTCATACCTGAAGTATGACCCAGCATACTCAAGACTTGGCAGGCTCTGCTCAAACAATTCCATTGCAGAGCTTGACTGAAGCACCATTGCACACTTCTCCCTTTCTCACCCATGAACAACCAAGAAAAGCCCAATATCATGAAGAAAAATTTTGGTTTGAAAGATGTCTCAGGGGGTAAACCCAAAAGAGGATAGCAACCCTAAACACCTTGACTACGAGGATTATAGGAGTATGTGAAATAAAATTACATAAGAAATGCAGATCATTACTTCTTCAATTTCTCTTTTTAGGTTTGTGTGACTCTGTATTTTAAGTTACAAGTATTTCTTGTAAATAAAATTTTGTTGTTTTCTGTTTTCTAATTCATTCTGCTATCCTCTTCCATTTTATGAGTGAGGCCATCCCATTCATGTTCACAGTTATTATTAATTGTAAATTTACCTTCAAGATATTCTTTCATTCTTTTTTCCTTTTTTTGCTTACTGCTTCTCCTTTATAAAGAAAAATAACATGGTGAAAGAGAAGGAAAATGGGCAGCATAAAAAATGATAGAAAATATCAAGTCTCTCATATCAAGTTCAAAAATGATCTCAAAAAGGCACCATATTGAATAATGGACAAAATTTCCAAAAAGAAACAGTAGTAAGCTCCTTCACCTAGTTCAGCACTACACAAAAAGAAGACATGAGCAAAGGATGAGTCATCCCATCAGGAAAACTAGCATGAGCTGAGGTCAATAGCCAAGAGGCCTCAGCAACATCTAGACCAGGGATTCCCCAAGGAGGAAATCATTCTGGCAGGATTATGGCTTGTTCACCCGAATTTGTTCTGGCCTCTCTTATGGGATCCCTTTCAAGGGATGTTTACTTTGGATATTTAATTGAGTTTTTGTGTAAGTGTGAGGAATAGCAAAATCAATTTGACTGGACCATAGAATACACAAAGAGGATTAATGTATAATAAGGCTGAAAAGGTAAATGGAGCCAGGTTGTAAAGGGCTTTAAATACCCTATAGAAATATTTATATTTGATTCTGGAGGGAATTGGCAGCCCCTAGAACTTATTGAACAATACGATGACATGGACAGATCTATTCCTTGGAAAAACATTTTGGGCTAGAATTCTAAAAAAAAAAAAAATTGAAATGGGAAGAGACTTAAGGCAGGAAAACCAGTTAGGAGGCTATTCGATAGTCTCAGCAAGATATGATGGGGGCTTTAACTAAGATGGTAGCTCTGTGAGTGAGAGAAAGGATTAAGTGTGAGAGCCGTTGTGAATGTATAAACAATAAGATTTGGAGATTTTGAATATGTGAGGGCGGAGACAGTAAGACATCCTAGATGATGCTGAGATTATGAACCTGATACTCTGGAAGGATGGAGATGCTTGTCAAAGAAACAGTGATGTTTTAAAAGGAGGCACTTTTAGGGGGCAAGGTAATTATCTCATTTTTAGACAAGCTGACTTTAAAATGTCATCTAGAAATCCAGTGTGAGATGTTCAATAAGGAGTTGGTGATATGAGTTTTAAGCTTGGAGGAAAGATGAGAGCTAGACATATAGATCTTGGAGTCATGAGCAAAGAGAGATGATAGTTTAACTCACAGGAGCTAACAAGGTTACAGAAAAGGGCAAGGAGAAGAGAAAAGTGACCAGGATAGAACCTTGGATTATACCCACAGTTAGGGGGTAATTGATGCAGATACTGGGTAAGCAAAGAGAATGAAAAAGAACAATCAGGTAAGAGGTAACCAGGAAGGAGTAAAGTCACAATACCTTGAGAAAAGAAACTACCCATTAAGAGAGAGTCAAATGTAGCAGATAGGTTGAGAAAGACTGTGAATGAAAGAAGTGTATCAGATTTGCCAATTAAGAAATCACTGGTAACTTTCGAGAGAATAGTTTCAGTTTTAAAGCCAAAGTTCAGGTTTAAAGCCAAATGGCAGAGTTGAGTGAGTTTAAGGAAGTTGGAAGCAGCAAATTTCTATAATCCTGTCCAGGAGTTTGGCTGGGAAAGGAAAGGAAGACATAGAATGTAATCTGAGAGTATGGTAAAATCTAGTGAAGGTTTTTGGTCATGTTATTGCTGTTTTAGAATAGAGGAGACTTGGGCATGTGTGAAAGCAATAGGATAGGGAGAATTGGAAGATTTGAGAGGGAGGGAATGATTGGGGATGCACTCTAACAAGAATTTATTAAGTGTCTACTATGTGCTAGAGACTGTGCTTTATTTAAATAAAATACATACCCAACCGTCAAGGAGCTTACAATCTAAGGCATGTGCACAAGCCCCTATTGTAAGAGGCAAAATCTAAGTGCTAAGGAGAGGTTAAGACAAAGTAGCATACAGGACATTTGAGAAGAGATTGCCTTCAGGTAAAGGGTTCAGGGAAAAAACACTTCATGAAGTATATGGCTTCTGAACTGATCCATGAAAAGAAGGAGGAATTTTAATAGTAGAAGATGCAGGGAAAGAAGTGCATTTTGAGTGCATGGAGGTAGTAAGATAAATAAGATGGTACTGGGGATGAGGAATAGTCTAGTTTGGATGGAAGGCAAGCGAGTAGTATAGGAGAAGACTGGAAAGCCAAATTGTAAAAGGCCTTCAGGATTAAGAATAGGTAATGAGTAGGTAATGAGGAACCCACAATCCAAGAGCAAAACACAGGTTCAGATAACACCAACACACTCACATCTCCACTTACCTGAATCCCACTCCTACTTCAAGGAGCTGAAATCCTACCTTTTCCATGAAGACTCCCTCAACTGATTTCTCCCTTAGCAAGTCATCTCCTTGCCCTCCTCTGAATGTCTACAGCACTGATTATCTGCACCATGCATTCAATGGCTAATATTCTGCTTTGTATTTATTTTTGGTTATCTTGGCTTCTGGGCAGTTGTCTCCACAGTGAGACTGGGAGGTCCTCGATGTTGGGGACCATGCCTTCCACTTGTTTCCATCCCCAGTGGTGTCTCACACAGAACACACACTGGGTAGTTTGTTGCTTCTGCTGTTGGTGATGCTAAACCTGAAGAGTGACCCATCTCAGCAGGAGTCCAGGCCCTGAACTGAGTGCAGGGCAAGCCTAGTTACTTTTACAAGTTGCAAAATGTTTTGGCAGTGTTTTGAGGAAGTCCAGCAGAGGAAATATCACCATAAACCCATGACATCTCCAAATAACAAGGACAAGTATTCATAGAAGTCTGACTTTCCACAGTGTCTAGAGCTGAAGTTGGATAACCTCAAAGGAGAATGGGTAAGTACCCAGGATGCCAAACCACGAGGCAGAGTTTCCAGGGGCTAAGGTCACTGAAGCTCCTTCCTGTGCCTGGAAAAAAGGGGAAAAGTCAAAACAAACAGGTTCTCTTACTGACCAGAGGACAAATACCAGGTTATCCTCTGGGGAATGTGGTCTAAGTGAGAGCAAGCAACTGGAGGCAGAATTCCTAGGTTTATAGGAAGCTCAAACTAGAGCTAGAAGAGAGCAGAGAGTCCATCAAGTCCAACTCCTTCATTTTTCAGATGAGGAAACTGAGGCTCAGGGAGGTTAATTGATTTGCCCAGGGTTACATAGTTAGTAAGTATCTGAGACTGCATCCAAACTCAGTTCTTCCTGACACTAAGTTCCAGAATTCTGCTTTAGCAGCTTTAAAGCTTAGGGTGGGGGTTTAATCTAAGATCAATGAATGAATTTTTTTTTGGGGGGGGGGAATGGGAATGAGAATGAATGGGAAAAAGTTACATCTTTATTTTCATTAACCTTTGGTGTCTTTTGTAATCCTCTGTATTTTATTTTATGCATTTTAAAACATGATTCTGAGAAGGAGTCCACAGGTTTCACAAGACTGTCAAATAATTCTATGACATTAAAAGACTAGGAACTCCTGACTTAGGGGAATGTGTGGACCAGCAGTAGTCCTTCTGAATAGAGATGTCTTCTATCTCAACAACCACCTCCTCTCAGACCAGGATGGAGGGGTGGAGGTAACCTTGTAGTTGAAAACCTCCTGTCTGTGTCACACTCTATTAGATTGTAAACTACTTGAGAATAAGGATAATATCGTTTTTCAGTTGTATCCCTAGAACTTAGTATAGTCCTTTGTACATGGTAAGCACTTAATAAATGCTTTTTTTAAAATAAAATTAAAAGAAAAATTATACCTCCCTCCCCCTTCCTTTTCCCTTCATTCCTTCCTTCCCTCTCTCCTCAACCCTAGCTTTTATACTTGGGGACGTTAACACACATGTTGATATTTGCCTTTGCATTGCCATTACCCAAAAGTGATCCAATTCTATGTTCAAAAACTCTAAATTTCCTTTATCTGATCAAAATCTTTTGTCATTCCACCTTTTCCTCTACCATAGAAGCCATAGCTGTGTTCTTCATCCTTATGGTGACCTTCAGCATCTCTTTCCCTCAATCTTTCCTAAGCTTTCATCTTCCCTCTGGCTATACTCTCCTGCCTTCCCAATATTGACCCCTTGATGAACCAATTCAACTCTCTAATGTCCTCTACTCTTTAATCCCTTGTTTTCTTGTCCTATTGTCAACTAAATGCTGACATTGGATTTCTCTCATTATCTACCTCTTATACTGCTAAACAGAATTAGAGAGAGTCATGAACTGTGCTGACTATATATTCATTGATTGTGAAATGACTATACAAAATTGTAGTATGCTGTAAGAAATAATTAATATGGAGAGGACTGCAGTGTGTTTAGGGCCTGGAAAAGCTCAGATTTCCCATAAACATCTGCAATAAAACCTAAAAGTGGATGATTAGATAGCAAAATGAGGAAAGTCATCTGTAGACTCCTTCACTCAACCAAGGGGTTCAAAGAAGGATGCCTAGAATCCCACTGGACCCCGATATAGACCAGCTGAGGTAGGTAAAAAAAAACAACTAGGCACAAAGTGGCCCTAGGAAAGCAAAGTCTAGCATGAGCTTAATGCCACTGACAGGAGAAAGAACTACACAAAGGACAGCATGGGTGAACCTGAAATCAAGTGGGAACCCTGAAGCCTCAGGGCAGTTGAGTGACCCAGGAAGTCAGTTGCAAGAGAGAAGTCTCAAACAGAGCCCAGTCCAGGGTAGCCCCAGAGTCTCCTAAAGGACAGGTGACAATACTCAGGGTCTTCCCACTCTATTCAGAAGTGCAAGAGAAGAATCTGCCTCAGGCCTCTCCCTCAACTTAGATACTGAGGCTGCTGAGATGAGCAAAGAAGGAAAATACCAAATACGATGAGAAAATATCTTGGAGTGAGAGGTGTCCTGGGAGAAACTCTGAGGAAGAAAGCAACTTTATAAGTCTAATCAAAACCTTAAGGTGAAGAAAATGTCCTGACCACAAGGACTGCAAGAGTACCTGGAAGAAAGGAAATAAGAGACACAGAATGGAATACCAAGAAAGGAAGAATTGGCAAGGAAAACTGATGCCTTAGGACAGATATTTGAAAACCTCACCCAAGAACTAAATGCTCTGAAATTAGAGTGAGTCAAACAGAAAATGATTCAATGAATGTCAAGAAATACTGAAACAAAATCACAAAATGGAATAGAAAAGAAAATGTTAAGAAATATAATATGAAAACAACTGACTTGGAAAACTGGTCAGGGACAGATAATTTCGGAATTATTGGGTTATCTGAAAATTATGACAAAAAAAGCCCTGATACTTTAATTTAAGAAGTTGTAAATTAAACCTGCCCAGAACTTTTAGAAGCAAAGGGCAAAGTGAAAATAGAAAGAGTCTACCCATCACTCCTTAGAACAAACCACAAAATAAAAAGTCACAGGAATTTCCTAACCATAGTGCAGAGTTTCTGGGTCAAAGAAAAAAATTATCACAAGCAGTCAAAAAGAAAGAGTTAAAATGCCAAGGAGTCACAGTAAGGATTACATGAGGTAGCTAGATGGCACAGTGGGTAGAATACTGGGCCTGTAGTCATGAAGACCTATCTTAAAATCTGGCTTTAGACCCCAGTTGTGTGACCTTGAACAAGTCACTTAACTTTTATTTGCCTCAACTGTAAAATGGGGATAGTTATAGCCCCTCCCTCCCAGAGTTGTTGTATCAAATGAAATAATAGTTGTAATGCACTTTACAAACTTTAAAGGGTCATATACATGCTAAGTATTATTACATAAAAAGTTTTAGCTGCTACTTGAAAGGAAATGAGGGTTTGGAGTTATATTCCAAAAGGTAAAAGATAAAGGTTTATAACTAAGAATAACCTATCTGACAAAACTAAGTACAATACTATAGGAGAAAAAAAGTAGATCTTTAATGAAATAGAGGATTTCTAAGCATTCATGGTAAACATTTTGAAATGGAAATGCAGGAACCAAGAGAAAAATAGAAAGTTACACATATGATTTAATTGGAAGAGAATATTTGGGAATGAATTATTTATATGCCAATTAGGGGGGTAAGAAGTGAATTTCATCTCAGAACATTAATAACTTTAACAGTACTAGATAAAGCAAAGATACAGAGGGTAGTTTTGTTTTAATGATTTGGGGAGAAGAAAAAAAGAAAGAAAATTATATGGGGAAAGAAAAGAGGAGGAAGGAGATAGAAATTACTATCATATGATAAAGGTACATAAGATGAAAAGGATTTAATCATGAATGAAATGATAAGGAAAAGTTCTATGAACCTAATAGTAATCAGAATTTGATTAAGGAAGATTGGACACTTTGTGAGACTAAATACAAGAAGGAATAGTTACACACACAAAAATCTGTCTGTTACACACACACATATATATATACACATGATACACACATATATGTATATATACGTACAATATGTGTATGTAAATACCTTAGACTCAAAAGGGAAATAGCAACGGACAGAGACCAGAGAGGACAAGGAATAGTTCGGGAGTAAGGACAGGATAGGTAAAGGAATAGTCATAAATAAACTCAAATATTAAAAAGAAGTGCATGAAGGGAAGGGTTAAAGGAAAAGAAGAAAGTGTTAAAATGTGGTATAAGAGGCAGAGCAAGGGAAAAAGAAAAGCCACAATAGAGTAGAAATAGGCCAATTTATTTAAAGATCACAAGTTTCAGGGAAACTCCCTCGCTTTTGTCATCCTCGTGTGTGTGTGTGTGTGTGTGTGTGTGTGTACATGGAGAAAATAGTAGGAGAGGACAGGGTGGAGAGAAATATGTAATTAACAAACATAACTGTGAACATGAACAGGATAAACTCTTCAAAAAATAGAAGAGTATAGTAAAAATAGATTAGAAATCAGAATCCAAAAATATGTTGCTTAGACGAAATACACTTGAAACACAGATTCATATAGAGTTAAAATAAGAGATTAGAGGAAAATATACTATTCTTTAGTTGAATGAAAAGAAAAGCAAATTTTGCAGTCATGATTTAAGATAAGGTGTGTGTGTGTGTGTGTGTGTGTGTGTGTGTGTGTTTGTCCTTCGTTGTCAAAGAAGACCGTGCCATCAGAGAAATGATGACATGACTTGCACTTTGTTTTGAGTGAGAGAGGTCTGTGCAGGTCACCAGTCTCACTTCTCCTCCAGAGCCATCTGAATCCAGTGACCAGATATTCATCAGGATGACTAGAGATGACCAGGATGAGGCAACTGGGGTTAAGTGATTTGCCCAAGGTTACACAGCTAGTGAGTGTCAAGTGTCTGAGGTGAGATTTGAACTCAGGTCCTCCTGACTCCTGCACTGGTGCTCTATCCACTGCACCACTTAGCTACTTACCCTAAGATAAGGTTATAGTAAATAGAGAGAAGACAAAAAAGAGAAAAGTAGGGAAATTGCAGTATACTTAAAGACATCAGTAAGTCAATGAATACAGTAATGTACATACATACATACACATACATAATTCTTAAAAGAAAAATAATTGTACTATAGGGAGACAGGGTGAAACTATAACAGTGTACCTCTTCATGCACCTCTTTCAGATCTAGACAAATCTAACCAAAAGATAGACAAGAAGGAAGACCTGAATGGAACTTTAGAAAAATTGGGAATTATAGAACCTGGTGATTACTAAATGGGAATCGAAAGCAATTTGTATACATTTCAACTGTCTAAGGTATTTCTACAAAAATTGGAGATATATTTGGGCATAAAGACTTCATAAAAATATAGAAAAGCAGAAATACTAAACACAATTGCTGATTATAATGCAATGAAATGACATTCAATAAAGAGTAAAGAAACAAAAAAATAATTGAAAACTAAATGATATAATTCTAAACAATTGCAGGGAAGGGGTCAATGAAATAATTATAGAAACAATAGCAAATTTTATCAAAGAAAATAAGAATAAAACCACATAACAAAACTTATGAGATGCAGCTAAAGCAATTCATAGGGGACAATTTATATCTCCAAATACTTCCATCAACACAAGAGACAAAAAGTAAATTGATGATTTGGGAATACAATTAAAAAACCTGGAACAACAACAAAACAAAAAATCCCAACTAAGCAACAAAATAGACATTCTGGAAATTAAAGGTGAGATTTACAAAACTGAATGAAAGACCCATTGAACTAATTGACAAATACAGGAGCCTTTTATGAAAAAATTAGATAAACATTTAGCTAATCTGATTTTTAAAAGGAGAGAGGGAAACCAAATTATTCATATCAACAATGAAAAAAGAAAATTCATAACTGAAGAATATACAAAATTATCAGAAAATATTTTGCCCAATTATATTTTAACAAAACTGACTATTTAAATTACAAATGAATGGATAAATATACCTAGATTAACAAAAGAAGAAATCAACTATTTAAATAACCCGATATCAGAAAAAAATGAACAAGCAATAAATAAACACCTGAAAGGTGGAGGGAAGGAGAGAACTCCAGGATAAGTTGGATTTACAGGTACCTTTCTGATCTTTTTCCATGCTACAAATATGGTATTGGTATCTAAACCAAGAAGAAACAAAACAGAAAAAGAAAGCTGTATAGTAGTGACTTTAATTAATATTGACAAAAATTTTTAAATAGAATATTGGTAAGTAGACTACAACAATATATTTGAAAGATTATATACTATGACTAGATTGGATTTATGCCAGGAATGAAGACCAGGATCAACATAAGGAACACTATATATACATATATATATATGCATATATATATATGTATATATAGATAGATAGATAGATAGATACACACACACACACATATATATACATATATATATAGTCTTGTTAATCACATGAATAATAAAAAGTACAGATCATATCAACAGATGCTGAAAAAACTTTTGACAAAATCCAACACCCATTCCTGTTTTTTAAAAATGCTAGGAAAATAGAAATAAATGACCTTTCATTAAAAATAGCAAATGATATTTATCTAATAACAAAAGCAAACTCTGTATGCAATGGAAAAAATTTAGCTGTTTTTCCACTAAAGTCACAGGTAAGCAAGTATGTCTGTTATCACTACTACTATTTAACAGTCCTAAAAATGTTGGCTACAGAATAATAGAAGAAAATAATTGAAAGAAAGCGTATAGGCAAAGAGGAAGCACAATTATTGTTTTTTGCAGATGATATGATTATTTACTTAGAAAATTCTAAAGAGTCTACCAAAAATTAATTGAAGCAATAACTTCAGTAAAGTTGTAAAATAAATCCACAGAAATCATCAATATTTCTGCATTTTACCAACAATATCTAAGAGGATGAGTTAAAAAAATAAAGTTTATTAGTGTTAATTATAGAAGGTATAAAATGTTTGGGAGGGCATATACCAACATATATTCAGGTACTTTATGAGTCCAGTTATAAAACACTAAGCAGAAATACAGGCTAAATAGTAAGAGAAATATTAATTGCTCATGGTTGAGCTAATATGATAAAAATGACAATGCTATTATTCAGTATTTCACCAAGCTACCAGAGGATGAATTTACAGAGCTAGAAAAAATAATAACAAAATTCATATGGAGGAAACAAAAAGGTTAATAATTCCAAGGTAATAATGAAAAGAAATAGGAAGGAAGAGTGTCTATCGGTACCAGATCTCAAAATGTACTACTAAGCAGTACTTGTTGTCAATTTGGTACTAGTTACAAAATAGAGAGATAGGTCAATAAAACAGATTAGATACACAATAAACAGATGAACATGAACACAGCAACTCAGAGCGTGATAGACTTAAGGATTCCAGTTACTGGGGTAGGACCTTGTTATGTGAAGAAAACTTCTGGGAAAATTGGATGCAGAAATTTGGTATAGACCAACATCTCACATTGTGTACCAAGATAAACTCCAAATGGATACCTGACTTAGACATAAAGAAGTCACATCATTTGAAAATTAGAGAAGCAAGGAAGAAATTATTTTTCAAAGTAATAGTCTAGGAAAAGAGTTCATGACCAAACAACTTATAGAGCAGATTGCAATAAAATGTACAATTATGATTATACAAAATTGAAAGTTTTTGCACAAATGTACCTAATAGAGTTAAAATTAGTTGGGAAACTTCTTCCCTAGGTAACTGGGGAAAAATCTTTGCAATAAGTTTCTCTGATAAAAGTTTCATAACCAAAATATATAAGGAATTGATTCAAATTTGTAAGACTAGGAGTCATTCCTACATGGATTACTGATCAGAGGAATGATCTCTTTTCTTTTCAAAGAAAGGAATCTAAGTTACTAGTTACATATTTTTAAAATGCTCCAAATTAAAAATAATTTTAAAAATACAAATGAAAACCACCCTAAGTTTCCACCTCATACCCATCAAATTGGCAAAGTAGACAAAAATGGAAAAATGACAAATGGTCAAAAGCTTGTGGGGAAACACACATGCTGGTGCATTCTTGGTGGAGCTAAGCACTTGTCTAGCCATTTTGGAAAGCAATTTGTACCCATGCTCCCAAATTTACTGCACTGTGTATGCGCTTTGATACAACTATCACTGCTAGGTCTACACCCCAAAGAGATCAAAGAAATAGGAAAAGAGTCTATATGTATAAAAGTATTTATATCAGCTCTTTTTTTGTGGTAGTCCAAGATGGAGGGATTACCTAACAGACACTACAAGGGGGCCCATTTATTGGGGAATAAAGAAATTATGGTCATATGAATATAAAGAAATATTGTGCTATAAGAAATGAAAAAATGCAAAATCTCAGAGGAAACTGGGAAGATCTCTTTGACATGATACAGAGTGAAGTCAGAAGTACTAGAAGAACAATTTCCACCATGTTAATATCATAGAAAAAAACACCTTTGAAAGAAATTACAAATATGATTAATGCAACGAAAAACCAAAAATCCAGAGAACTAAAACTGAATCATGACACCTACTTGCTACCAGAGAAGTAATGAACTTAAAATCCAAAATGAGAAATACACACTTGGACATGGCTAGTGATAGACTTTGTTTTGCTGAGCTAGACTTATTTATTTTGAGTGTTTTTTGGGGGGAGTTTGTTTTTGAATAGAGGGGAAAATAGTGATAGGGAGTAATTATAAATGATGAGAAAAAAAAAAAGCCTATCTCAGATCTTACTATTTTCAGTAAACTTTCCCTTACCCTGATAGTCAATAATGACCTTTTCCTCAGTCAATCAATATTTATAAAGTTCCTACTATGTGCCAGGCACTGTGATAAGCATTAAGAATACAAAAAGAGACAAAAGACAGCAGCTACCCTCAAGGATGTTACAGTATAATGAGGGAAAGAGAATGCAAACTAATATATGTTAATAAGTTATATTCAAAACAGGAAATAATTAACAGAGGTAAGGCATTGGAATTGAGAGATTAGGAAAGGCTTCCTATAAAATATAGGATTTTAGTTGGAATTTACAGGAAGTCAGGGAAGTCAGTTGGCAGAGTTTATAAGGGAGAACATTTATAGGCATGGGAAACAGACAGGAGACAGACCTGAACTCAAGAGATGGAGGGTTCATGGAGCAGCTAGGAATTCAGTGTCATTGGATTGAAAAGTACACGATAGGGAATAAGGTATAAGAACAAAGTAGAGGTAGGAGGGGCTAGACTATGAATGATAAGCAGAGGATTTTGTATTTGATCTTAGAGGTGATAGGAATATGCTAAAGTTTATTGAGTAGAGGGGTGACATGATTGGACCAGTGTTTTGGGAAAATCACTTTAGTGACTAGATGGAGGAGAGACTGAAATGGGAAGAGACTTGAAGCAGGCAGAGTCACCGACAGGCTATTGCAACAGGACAGGCCTGAGGTGATGAGGACCTAGGCTAGAGTGGAGGAAGCATCAGAGAAGAGATGGGGAACCGCTGGAGAGGTAAAATTGACCAGCCTTGCAATAGATTGGGTGGGGGAAAGGAGTGAGAGATAATTAGTAGTTCAGGATGATTCCCAAGTTGTGAGGCTGAGGGATAGGAGGTTATGTTGCCCTCTATAGTAACAGGGAAAGTGATAAACATTTAGGGGGAAAGATAATAAGTTATGTTTTGAACATGTTGAGTTTAAGACATCAACTAGAAATAGAGTTTGAGGTGCCTGAAGGGCAGTTGGAGATATGAGACTGGAGGTCAGCAGAGAGATTTGGACAGGATAGATATATTTGAGAATGATCATCATAGAAATGATAAATCCATGGGAGCTGATGAGATCACCAAGTGAAGTAGTATAGAGGGAAAAGAAGGCCCATGACAGAACCCTGAGGGACATGAATGGTTAGAGGTATGATCTGAATGAGGATCCAGGAAAGAAGACAGAGGAGGAGGAGAACCAGGAGAGGGGTGCCCCAAAAACCTAGAATGGGAGAGAAGAGAGTATTGAGGAGAGAGTGATTAACAGTGTTGAAAGCTATAGAGAGATCAAGGAGCATGAAAATTGAGAAAAAGCTATTGGATTTGGCAACTAAGAGATCATTATTAACTTTGGAAAGAGCAGTTTCAGTGGAATGATAAAGTCAGAAGCCAGATTAGAAGGAGTTCAGAAGAGAGTGAGGGGAGAGGAAGCAGAGGAATCTATCATCAATGGCTTTTTCATCCTTTGTTCTCTAGGAGGACCGATAACATCACCTGGACTTACAAGTGAATTGGATTTAAGTGAGGCAGAGCTGTGCAGTCATCAGTCTAACTCTCCTTCAGAGTTACTGGAATCTAGTGGCAAGACACAGCTCAAGGTGACTGACAATGGCCCCAGATACAGTAGGAGACCTTAGCCTTTTTAAGCTAGGTCTTTCCCAGGTCTCAGTTTGTCTGAGGCAACATCCATTCAGTGATTAAGACTAGATAAGAGGTATGCCATTTCCTTCTCCAGCTCATTTTGCAGATGAAGAAATTGAGACAAACAAGGTTAAGTGACTTGCCCAGGGTCACACAGCTAGTAAGCCTCTGAGGATGGATTTGAACTCAGGCCTTCCTGACCCCAGGTCTGACACTCTATCCACTGTACCATCCAGCTGCTCCAATTTCCTTGAATAATACTTTGGACAATGTAGTTCAGTCATTTTTCAGGCATATCTGACTCTTTGTGATCCTATTTGGGGTTTTCTGGGCAAAGATACTGTATATTGTACAATTTTAATGTTTGTTGAATTGAATGGAATTAAAATTTATTTAATCTGTTCTTAAATATTCATTGTTTCTGGGAAAGGCACGTCTTCTCAGCTTCATATAGTTAGGCTTGGAAAGCAAGGCTCACGATGGCTGTGTACCCTGAGGAACCACTGTAAGTCACTGTTAGTGTTTTTCCATCTTTCTGAATTCCTGTAGTTGGCATGCTACAGTAGTCAGAATATAATTAGATTTGGAATGATTTTGAGAAAAATAAAGGACTATCTCATAAAAACAAAACAAAAGGATGACTATGAGAAATTCAGAGAAACGTGATAAGGCTTGTACGGCTTGATGCAGAGTGACGAAAGCAGAACCAATAGAAATGAAAACAGCACTGTAAAGCATTTGAAGCTAAACTAACGCTATCTTGGTCCCAGAGAGCAGATGATGAAAACACATGCTCTTTTTAGGATGCAGGGAGGGAGATGGAAGGAAGAATGTTGCACATTCATTTTGATGAGCTTTCTCTTTTTTTATGAGGGAAGGGTTTAATGGAGGAGGGAGGGTACTGGGAAATGATCGTTATGTAAAAAAAGGCAAAAAAAATCAATAAAATATTTTTTAAAAGTAAAGAGAATTTGTTAGTTTTCAGCATAATGATTGCACAGATGTGCCTAAATACATTCATCTCAGTTTTAAGTGGTTTCTAAACTGTTTCTGATGAGAGAAAGACATTCCAAAGCATGAGTTCCAGAAATGGCCTGAGCACCGTTGGTGTTATAGGAGTAGCATTTTCCTCAGGAAGGCTGGCTGGTTTGTCCTTAAAAGATGCTAAAACTATCTTCCAGGCTTGTTTGTCCAGGTGACTAAGTCTGTAACCATTGACGTGGTCTTCTGGTGTCTTAAGTACAAAAGCAGTGTAGAAGTCACATCACACATACTTCTGAAGGATAGGTACTATGGCCCACACAGTGGGAAGGTGTGCCCAGCTGAATCAGTCCTGTATTCTTTGCATGCTTTGCCTGAGAAAACTTTCTTTTGTTAGCTGCTAGATAATCTTTGAGTGTTTTCAGTCCTGACACAAACCCTTGGACTCCTCAGAGTCAGGTCTGGTCCTCAACTACTGGAATAAGCCTGCAGCTGCTGTGAGGACTACTTTATTTGACCGCACTCATCTGGAGGTATAAAACCTAGTATATAGAGATAAATAGATAAAGTATTTATTATGTACCAAGTTTTGTACCAGGCAAGTAAAATAATTCTTGCCCCTAAGGAGCACACGTTTTAATGGGGGAAGACAATGCATAAGGAGTGATGGAAATGGTATGTGTTTGACAGAAAGAAGGCCAGGAAGTAGCATAGAGTCCCAGTCCCAAACTTGTTTGCTGCTTGTCCTTTGTTCTCAAAAAGGATTGTGACAAAGATACCATGACTCTCAAGTGAATTGGATTTAAGTGAGGGAGGACTGTGCAGAAGTCACCAGCCTCACTTTCTCCTCCGGAGCCATCTCCTCTGTAGCTGGTCCAGTGGCCAGCTATGGGTCAGGACGACTGGAGATGACCCAGGATACAGTGGGGGATCCTGGCCTTCAAAGTCTAAGGTCTTTAACAGGTCTCAGTTTGACTGAGGTAGCACCCATTCAGTGATTAAGGCTTAATAAAAAAATGAGGCAAAGAATGACCTCTTTAGAAAAAAAAATGGAAGGGGAAGGAGTTCTGGTCAAAACAGAAACAACTGTTATTTGAGTTCATTCTGAGCCAATCAGGGCCCAAAGAGTAACCAAGTAGGGCTTGCTCCCGGATCAGAGTGATTTGGGGTTAAGGAGATAAAGCAAATGCTCACCTATGGGGAGACAGGGAGAGAAAGAGAGAGAGGGGGGGGGAGGGAGAGAGAGAGAGAGAGAGAGAGAGAGAGAGAGAGAGAGAGAGAGAGAGAGAGAGAGAGAGAGAGAGAGAAAGTGTGTGTGTGTGTGTGTTGCAAAGAGGACTGAGGGTGTGACTTCAGGGTTCATTTGGGGGGAAAAGAGTGGGATGGCCCTGAAGTAAATAACAAATAATCTCATTACTTTATAACTCCTTTATGTGAGGTACTGGAATATTCTTGGCACTTATTTATCAGGCTAATCTATTTATATACAATCAGGTCTTCACTATTTTTCACTTGAAGTATATGCAGACAAATTTTAATCTTATCCTGACTTCTCCTTGCTCTATAACATTCCTGCACAACATACAGCCCTTGTGCCGTTTGCAGGTTGCCCAAGTAGCCAAGGGCCGTACATTGTGCAGGCCTGTTTCACATCCTCTACATTTTTCCAGAGCCACCTGAAATCCTTTAGTGGGCTGCAGGCAGTGCACAGGCTGTATGTGTGGTGGTCTGCTATACAACATAAACCAGGGCTGTGGTATCTCCCACTTCCAATCCTCAATGGGCATCCTCAATGTCCTCAAAGAACACAAACTTACGTATTTGTTCATTCATTCCACAAACATCTAAGTTCCCACTCTGTGCAGAGTCCTTTTACGTGGGATACAAGAGCCAAGAAAGTCAAAAATCAAAAAGAGAATTTACATTCCTGGGGTGGGGGGAGGTGAGGAGTGGAGGAAAGGATGCAAAATGTACACAGATAAGTAAATATAAGACAAATCAAAGTGGGAGAGAGTCTCTGACACCAACAACTAGGACAAGTCCCAGTGAAGGTCAGGGAGGACAAGTTCTGCATGTGGTACCTGAGTGGAGTCTGAAATAAGCTAAGGATTCCAAGAGGAGAAGCGGAGAGGCTATATACATTTCAGACAGGAGGGTGGGGGAAGCAGCCTGTGTATGAAAAGGTACTGAGGTTAGAGATGGAATGCTCAGGGAACAGCAGGTAAGCCAGTTTGATTGGAACGTGGGAAGGAGAGGATGTTATCAAGGCAAGAAGAAAATGACAGAATGCATTTTAATGCTAAACATTAAAAATGCTTATGTTGAACCATCTCCCCTGTGTCACTATCCTCCAACCCACTGCCAGAATTTCACTGGTTTGTCTGAAGCAATAGGGATTTTACTTGGATCCTTGAACTAACTGAGATAAGTTGTATTATCTACATATCCCAGATAAGAGGGGAGGAGGTAGTTATAGTCTGTCATACTATGTTTGGCCCCAGAGATCCATCTGGTGGAAAGCATAGACAGTGTGATGAGAATATGCTATAATACATTTAACAAGTGGCTGTCCACATAGCAGCACATGGTTAAGTTTAATGTCCATTATTAACATTTCTCTATCAATTTCTTAAACCTAGACAATCAACAAAACAATAAATAAAGCCCTGATTTGTAGCATTTACTGTTTCTGGTGTTATGTATGTTTACTTCAAAAATAGTCTCAATAGTTACTCAGAGGTAATTCCAGCACACCCCTGAATGTGGTGTAGTGAAAAGGACATTGGACCAGGAATCATTAGAGATAGGTTCTACCTACTTAATAACCATGGGACATTGGACAACTTAATTCACTTCTGACCCTCATTTTCCTCATCTGTGAAATGGGGATAATAATATTTGCCCTGCCTGTGGCACAGGGAATCAAATGTGATCATCCCAGAGCACTCTGTGAACTTTTAAATATAAGATAGGATTACTGATGCCAGAACCTAGCAAAGTAGAGAGGACTGCTTAGGCAACAAGCCCTGCCAGGGTGCAGAGTAAGCCACTACCTAGGGAAGGGAGGGGAAAGGAGGAAGTGGGGTCAGGGAAGAGAGAACAGATGGGCAAAGGAAGCTGAGAAACCAGGATCTTCTACTTAAAAATCTTTACTCTCTTTCTACCTTCTCTTCTCCCCCACCCCTTATTTCTCCCCTTAGAAGGAAACCTATGGAGGATTAGCCAGCTTTTCTTGTGTGATCCGAAGGACAGAGGAATAAACTGACCTTGAACCTCAGGGTCAGAGCTAGTTGTGTCAGCAAGATGTGTGAGGAATGCAAGTAAGGAAACTTCTTGAAATGCCCAGCCACTCTGTCTCCTGGATCTCTGACACCAAAGTGAAGGCCTTCTCAGGAGCTCAGGAGAGCTAGCCGTTGCTGTCATCCGTTCTGAGCCTATTCCAGAGCTGGCTGTGGGGGATGACCTCCTCTCCTGACAACTTCCCTTTCTTCCAGAAGCTTTTGCCTTCTTGGTTCCTGGCCAGAATGTAAAGTGGGAAGTGTCCAGTCAGTGACCACAAGAAATGCCATTCTCCGGAGGAGTGGGGATGGCTGGGGTCGGAGCTCTTTGGATGAAATCCCCTTCCCCTGACCCCATGATCCGGGGTTTCAAACTGCCACTTGATTCTTCCTAGGTCATACGATCTGGAGTCAGAAAGGATCTTAAAGTTCTTTGAGTTTAATCCTCTTGTTTTAGATGTGATGAAACTGAATTCCAGGGCGAGGAAGTCAATTGTTCAGGCTCATGTCAATACTAAATGGCAGAGCTGGGATTTGAACCCAAAACCTCTGACTTCAAATAATGATTCTCCTCCCACTATGCCATGAACTAGAAGCATTAATAGAGGGAAAAGATCCAAGTGGGATTAGTACAGATGGAGCCCCCCCTTGCTGCCCCTCTGCTGACCCTGTAGGGTCCATATTCATCCCCAAAGAATTGGCAGCCTCCTCTGCCTTTGGCCACTTTGCTCAGCATGCAAAACAGACACCAAAGAATTTGTAGAGAGGTTCAAGAAAGTTTTTCAACAACCAATCAATTAACAAGTATTTATTAAATACCTACTCTGTGCCATGTACTAATATGGGCACTGGAAATACCAATACTAAGCTCGTAATGATCCTTACTCACAAGGAGAATTCATTCTGGTGAGAGAGACAAGGCTATATAAAATGCTTATAGCATAAGTATCAACTTAATAAATACATGTATATATGTGTGTATATATATATGTATGTGTGTGTATATATATATATATATATATACCAAGTAGTTAAATACAAAGTAGTTTGGGAGGGAGGTCGGGGTGATCTGGAAAGGCTTCATGTAGAAGGTGGTGTCTGAGCTGCATATTAAAGGGGTTTGTGCATGAACCGTACACAGCCCAAGACCTCTTAGCTGTCCTTCAGCTCTGCTTCCCATGTATGTCATTGTACCTTCTGTTCCCTACATCACCTGACCATAAGGAGTTTGGAAGTCAAAGCTCACTCAATTTCTCTTATTTCCTTTAGATTGGGCTTCAGGTGGGAGAGGAACAGTTAAAGATAAAATGAGAAAATGATTCCTGTACCTCCAGAGCAGCCACAGACATCGTAATGAGCCAGATAAGAATGGAGAAGCCCCCAGGCACTGCCTGTGAGCTCTGCAGAGAGCCATGGTTTAATTGGCTGATCTATATTGCTGGTTGACCCGAGGTTGATCAACAGTGTGGTCTGTGACATAGGATGCAGGCATGTTTCTCTTCCCTCAGTTGATTCTCATCTAACACAAGAAGGTCTCAGGCAGCTTTCTGGGTAGGCCAAATGTCTGCTTTTGTTTACCGAATCTTCCAATTGCTGCTGTGGCTGCTGCTCCCTCTCCCTCCCTCCCTCCTTCCCTCCCTCCCTCCTTCCCTCCCTCCCTCTCCCTCTCCCTTTCTCTTGCCCCTTTCTCTCTCCTGAATGCCCCAGTGTGACCCTAGATCTATCTACCATGACTGCCCTTTCATACCTCCACATCCAGTATTTTTCCTATTATATTCTCACCCAAGCTTCACTTAATACCATAACCATACCCTCTCTCCCCCCTCGTTCCACAAACAGTCATTATGGTGCATTGGAAACATCTAGAAAAATTACATTTGAGTACTGGTTTGGCTACTTCCTGCATGACCTTGGCTAAGACCTCTACAGACTCAATTTCTTCATCTATAAAATGAGAAAGTTAGACTGACTGATCCTATTGGTCCTGGAGTCAGGAAGACCTGAATTCAAATCTGGCCTCAAACACTTGCTATCTATGTGACCCTGGGCATGTCACATCACCCTGTTTGCCTCAGTTTCCTCATCTGTAAAATGAGCTGGAGAAGGAAATGGCAAACCACTCACAACCAGTCATCTTTGCCAAAAAAACTGCAAATAGGGTCAGGAAGAGTTGGAAACAACTGAAAAAATGACTGAACATCTACAACAAGTTTAGTTTTAGTTCCAAATCTGTGAATTTATGAAGTCCATACATGATGTCTATTTCCCCACTTCTGCACCTTTGAACCATGCTGGGCCCCATACCTAGAATAACCCATCCCTTCCCCATCACTTTCTACTTGTTGAATTACTACTCATGACTCAAAAACCACCTCCCCCATAAATCCTCTCCAATTCTCTTAGGTTGATCATGACTTTCCCTCTAACTCAGAACCTCATACAACATTTCTCTGGTGTCTCACATATGCACTTAGAAAAGAAGTTCATCATAGCAAGGAGCTTGTAATTTCTTTGGGAATAGGAAAGGGGAGAGGGATCTTACATACTCCGAGGCAAAATTTGATTTGCTTGCCAAATGTCTGAGCTCTGCAAGTTCCCGACCCACAATTGCCTGGAGCAGAGGTGTCAAATGTCTTGTCAGCCTTGTCAGGCATTGCTGAAACCCCAAAGAGATTAAAATGTAATTTAAAAATATTTTAAAAAGTAAATAAAATATACTAGAACACAAGTAATACTAATATGTGATTTTCCAAGTTAATATGTGGCCCTCAGGGATCATTATGTGTAGTTTAGTGGCCCTTTTTTCCATTTGAGTTTGACATCACTGGTCTAGAGTACCAAGAAATTAAGTGATCAGAGGCAGGACTTGAACTCAGGTCTTCTTGGTCAGTGCTTTTTGCCCCCTACCACTGCCTCTCTTATGAAGTTATCATGTATTATTTTGTATTAAAATTACCTATATGTGATATATTCTTTTCCCCTAGTAGACTGGTATGGTGGTTGTCCTTTGTTCTCAAAGAGGACCAAAATGACAACATCACCAAGATAAAGTGAAATTTCAGTGTGTTGGACTGTGGCTGATCAGACCAATATGAGCTCATAATGCTCTACCACAGGTTGGGCACAGATAGTCCATGTGAATATTTGAGGTGGATACTCCAAATTTGCACATGGTATGTTTCCTTTGTGCTGGCTCAATTCTGCTTTGCTCATAGAGCACAGCACCCTTTCTGATGTGGGCACGCCATGCTGAGCAGGCCTGTGCCAGTGTCTCCCATGTTGCACAATCAAATCCAAAGTTCTTGAGAGAGACCTTGAGAGTGTCCTTGTATCACTTTTTCTGACCAACATGTGGTCACCTGCCCCATGTGAGTTCTCCATAAAATAATCTTTTTGGCAAGTGTACATTTTGCATTCAAACAATGCGGCCAGCCCATCAGAGTTGCTCTCTCTGAAGCATAGTTTGAATGCTTGGCAATTCAGCTTGAGCAAGGACTTCAGAATCTGATACCTTATCCTGCCAGGTGATCCTCAGAATCTTCCTAAGGAAGTTCAGATGGAAGCGATACTGTTTCCTGGCATGGCACTGGTAGACTGTGTCCATGTTTCACAGGCATACAACAATGAGGTCAGCACAACTGCTCTGTAGACCTTCAATCTGGTAGTCCGTCTAATACCTCTTTTGTCCCAGACTTTCCTTAGGAGCCTCCCAAACACTGAGTTAGCTCTGGCAATGTGTGCATCAACCTCATTGTCAATGTGTACATCCCTGGAAAGTATACTACCAGGTAAGTGAACTTATCCACAGCATTCAAAACTTCTCTATTTGTTGTAACTGATGGTTCCACTTACGGATGGTGTGGTGGTGGCTGATGGAGCACCTGTATTTTCTTGGTGTTCATTATTAGGCCAAAATTAGCACAGGCAGCAGAGAATTGATCCCATACTTCGTTGCATCTCAGCTTCAGAGGCTGCATTGTACACAATCATCTGCAAACAGAAAATCATGCACCAATACTCCCTCCACTTTGGTCTTGGCTTGTAGCCTTTTCAATTTGAAGAACTTACCATCAGTATAGCAGTTGACCTTAATGCTGTATTCATCATCATTGAAAGTATTTGACAACATGGCTGAAAACATCATGCTAAAAAGCATGAGAGCAAGCAAACAGCACTGTTTTACTTCACTGGTGACTGGGAAAGCACGAGAGCATTGTCTACTATCCAGAACCCAGGAAAATATGCCATCATGAAATTGATGTACAATATTGACGAACTTCTCTGGGCAACCAAATTTTGACATAATTTTCCATAAACCCTCATAACTAAAAGTGTCAAAGGTCTTGGTTGGATCTACAAATGTTGTGTACAGACTTCTATTCTGCTCCTGGCATTTCTCCTGGAGTTGTTGGGCAGCAAATACCATATCGACTGTTTCTTGGCCCTTTCTGAAACCACACTGGCTCTCAGGTATGTTTATGGACCAAAAACCTATGGTGCATCACAATTACTCAGTGCTGATGCAGTGACGTTGATTAGTGATAAAGACATGATCCTAGTGAGGTGGGCTGGACACTTCCATAGTGTTCTCAACAGACCATCATCAATCATTGCTGAGGCCATTGACCATTTATCTCAGGTTGAAGTTAATCCCTCCTTAGCTGAACTTCCAACTGAAGAAGAGGTTTTAAGGGCCATTAGGCTCCTTTCATGTGGCAAAGCACCTGGTGCTGATTCTATTCCAGATGAGACTTACAAGGTAGGGGGACATTGCTCATACAAAAGTTGACTGAAACTTTCCAGGTTATATGGCAAGAGGAAGTTATCCCCCAGGAATTCGAGGATGCCTCCATTGTCCATCTCTATAAAGGTAAAGGGAATAGATTGTCCTGTGACAATCACAGAGGGATTTCTCTCTTAGTCATTGCTGGCAAAATTCTTGCTAGAGTCCACCTAGCAGACTACAAACTCCTTGAAGACAAGGAACTATATCTTATCTAAACTTTTTGTTGTTGTTGTCATTCAGTCCCATCTGACTCCGTGTAACCCCTTTTGTGGTTTTCTTGGCAAAGATACTGGAGTGATTTGCCATTTCTTTCTCTAGCTCATTTTGCAGATAAGGAAACTGAGGCAAACAAGGTTAAGTGACTTGTCCAATGTCACACAGCTAGCAGATTTGAACTTAGAAAGATGAGTCTTCCTGACTCCATCACTGTCCACTGCAACACCTACCTGCCCAAATCTAACATTTACTTCTCCCCCAACATGTAGCTCAGTCCTCTGATTAATAAGTGTCTGTTGAATTAAAGCACTATAACCAGCAGCTACACATAGGTCATTTGTTGCTATGGTTTAGTGACTTCCTGCTTGAACTGTGGTCAAGCAGAAAATTGAAGCCATAAACGTCACCAGTGAATTATACAGCTGAAAGGGAATGAAATTAAGGAGAGTGGAGGGAAGGGATCCTCTCTGCTTCTTTCAAGGTACTTGTTTTCCCCTTCAGAGTAAGTGGTGTCATTCCAGGAGTTGCTTAGCAGTCTAGTTTGGCAGAAGTTAAGAGCCCATGGAAGGTGAACACAATGAGACATGATGAGAGAGGTATAGTACCTTCAAATGGTAGAGGTTCTTGAATATTAGGCAAAGAGATTTGGAGCTTATTTACTAGACCAGCCCGTATATGGGGTTGTGACCAATATTTTAAAAAGTGCTGAAGGGATCATAAGTGGAAAAAGTTCAAGAAGTTCTGCAGGAGACAAGAGAGACTCATTGAAGGGTTTTGAATAAGGAATGGGCATGACCAGACTTCTGTGCGAGAAAGGTGCATGCTTTCCTGAAATCTTCTGGAAACCTTTCCTTCACACTTACCTGCTGAAACCAGTAGCTTCTAAACCTAGGAGGAACGACAAGAAATTCATGATGTCATTGAACAAATACTAGATTGGCAGTCAAAATATCTGGATTGGATCCCAGGTGCTGCCATTTTTTACCTGTGACTTTGGAGAGGTCACTACATCTCACTGGGTTTCAATTTTCTGGTTTATAAATTGAAAGTCATCACCAGATCATTTCAAAAGTTCTTTCTAGCACCAACATTTTGTGATTGTTAATGACCAGCTGTCATGAAGTCTCTTGAACCACTTTCAGTCCCATTACTGGATGTGATCAGATAGAAATGAGTTGATTCCTTGTCATGGATGCTATGGAAAGTGATTCTTGTTTGAGAGGGGCAGGACTGGGAGAGGTTGGACTAAATGACCTCTGAGATTCCTTCTAGGTCTAATGTTGTCTGTCCATTCTGAGTCCTTTACCTTTTAAGAGATGGGTAGCCTAGTTGATCATTAGTGTTCTAGAGTGATATTTGGTCATCATGCTGATAAGAGTTCCTAATGCTTTCAAAGTTGTTTGCCTTAATTGCTTTCATTGTAAAAATTGTTCTCCTGATTCTGTTTACTTCATTTGGCATCATACAAGTCTTCCCAGATTTTTCTGAAACCATGATGATAAACCTTGAAGTGGACACATGTATCATCTCCCCATATTAGAATATAAACAGTTTAAACTGGACAGTTATCATATTTCATGTTTACCTTTTTATGTTTCTTGCAACTCCTGTGCTTAAACTTCAGAATTTCAATGTAACTCTAGTCTTTTCATTAAGAATGCTTCAGAATTTCATTAAAGATCCATTTTTTCCCCTGTAGCATTATATTCTATTTTGCTGACTGAATTATGCTTGGATGTATCCTTTTCCTTCTGGAATATCATGTTCCAAGTTCTCCAGTCTTTTATGGTAATAGCTGCTAAATTGTTTGTGATCTTGACTAGTTCCTCAGTATTTGAATTCTTGCTTTCTGGATATTTGCATTATTTTTTTTCTTTTACTTTGAAGCTCTGGATTTTGGCTACAGTATTCCTAGGAGTTTTCGTTCCAGATTTTTTTCAGAAGGTAACCATTGGATTCTTTCTCTTTCTACTTTGCTCTCTGATTCTTAGAAATTTACATAGTTTTTTTAAAATTTAAATGTGCTATCTTGAAATATACTGTCTTGGCCCTTTTTTTTGTTCAAACTTTTCACATAGTACACAGTCTTAATTTTTTTTCTCTTCCAACTTTTCCAAGTCAGTTGTTTTTGCTAGGAGATACTTTACATTTTCTTCTATTTTTTCAGCTTTTTGACTTTAAAAAATATTTCTTGTTGTTCATGGAGTTATTTAATCCATACAAATTTTCAGGGAGTTTATTCTTTGAGCAAAGTTTTGTACCTCTTGTGCCAAGTTGTTAATTCCTTTTCCAATTCTTTCTTCCATAACTCTTCATTTCTTTTCCCTGAAGAACTTTCATTTCATTTCTCAGACTTGATGTTAGGTACTAAGCTCTGCCATACTTGTGGAGAGAAGGTCTAAGCTGATCCTTTTGTTGATTTCTTGGGGAACTGAGTCTTGTCGTTATTCTAGGATCTTCAGGATTTGGAAACTTTCAGTGTTTCCAAAGTTAACTGATCCAAGACAAAACTTGATTGCTTGCAATCTGCAACTTCCTGACCTGGGTTCTGGTCAAAGCATCCATAGAATGCAGCAGTACTCAGCCCCTATCAGGGAGCGAGGAAGTTCTGGTACAGAATGACAAAACTATAGATTTCCACTTTGATTTGGGATTCCCTCCCTTGTTATTCTTCTGCAGGCTGGGCTAGATGTTGGAACAGAAACACTGCTCTTCTCCTTGAGTCTGGGCCCAATCACTCCTGCTTGTTTCTAAAATGCCTTCTTTCTCAGTAAGCTGCCTGGGACTTCCCTACCTGGCAATGCCACCCTTGGGCACAAGTTGCCTTCTCAGTCCATTGGCATCTGTTCCTGTGGCAGTGCCCTAGTTAAGGTCTAGGTGTACCCTGATAAAGATCTGGGACCCATTCTTACCTTGTTGCATAGTCTCTCTTTGGGCATGGAATGCTCTTGCCCCAGCTCAGTCCTTAGTGTCCACAGATCTCTGTCTTCATATGCCGGGTTGGCTAAACTGGCCAAAGTACTCACTGTATTTTTTTTTCTGTCAGGAATTGGTTAGGTGAATTTTCTAGGTCTATTTGGAGGGGTTTTGTAGATGAGAATTTGGTTGCATTGCTTCTTGCTAGGTGGCACAGTGGCTAGAGTGCCTGACCTGAAGTCAGGAAGATGAGTCTTCCTGAGTTCAAATCTGGCCTTGGACATTTACTAGTTGTATGACCCTGGGCAAGTCACTTAACCCTGCTTGCCTCAGTCTGTAAAATGAACTGGAGAAGGAAATGGCAAACCACTCTAGTATGTTTGCTAAGAAAACCCCAAACAGGGCTATGAAGAGTCCACAACTGAAACAACTGAACAACAAGCAACGCTTCACTATCACTTTTAAGTCTAATTTGTATCAGTAGCATTTTATTTATCATTTTCTTAAGTCTAGGCAATCAACAAAACCATGAACCAAGCCTTGATCTGTAGCATTTGCCAATTTCCAAAACACGAATATTCAGTCTGACAATTGACTCTCCTGATCCCTTGATTTTGATTTAATCCAATTCAACAAACGTTTCTTAAGCACTTAGTACTGCTAGGCCCTACAGATACAAACAGTCAAAAGAAAGGCAGTCTAGCTGTTAGAGCTAACTCCAGTCTGACTCTGGCTCTGTGTCATGCCAGTACTGGGCACTTACACAATGTAGCCTCACAGAGGAAAGGGTGGGTTCTAGTCTAGGCCCTGCCACTAATAACCTTGTTAATTGATTTCAATTAATTAAATTAATGAATCCTATGGACCTTGAATGATTCAGTTCATCTCTCAGAGTTTCATAGGATTCTGGAATTAAGGAAGAAAGGAAAGACACCCACCTTTATACCAAAGACTTACAAACCTACTATGTGCCATCAGCTTTACAAATTTTATTCATTTTATTCTCACAACAACTCTGGGAGGTAAGGAATACTATCATCCCTATTTTGCAGATACAGAAGCTGAGGTGATCAGGAGTTAAGTGACTTGCCCAGGGGTAGACACCCAGCTAGTAAGTGTCTGAGGCTGAATCTGAAGTTAGGTCTTCCTGACTCCAGGCCCAGAGCTCTATCCATCACTTCTAAGGAATTAAGGGATTTAAGATTATCTAGTACAGTGTTTTCACTTTCCAGATGAGGAAACAGAAGCTCAGAAAGGTGAGGGGTATCCTCCTCTTGCCTCTCTCATCCCCCGTTTTCTTACCTTCCTCTGACTTCTTCTCCTTCCCTCTCCTGTTCTTCTTCTCGTTTGCCCAAGGTCACAAGGGCAGCAAGCTGGGTTCACTAAACCTAAAACTCACATGCTCTTTTTCTGCTATACCATACTCATTTTTTAGTTTACACATCTACAAAATGGGAAGTTGGATCAGGGTCCCTTTCAGCTCTGAAATTAAATGGTTTTTGTTATCATTGTTAGAGAAAATTAATAACTATAGGGAATTTATTCATGCCAAAGTTGGGCTAGGGCTAAATTAAACCAAGTTGTCCTCAGAACTTCACCATCTGGCAGCATTCAGAGTTTAACTCCAGTGGGGTTAGGAGTAAATCAAGTGCAACAGAGGGAAATTCAGGACTGTTTTTTTTCAGGGAAGTTCTGGATTTGGCGAAATACAAAAGGCACAGACTGAGCTGAATCACAGCCCAGATCTCCAGGATCAGCGGCTCTCCCTTACTGTCAACCTGAGCCAAGGCCTAAAACAGAGGGTCCCATTCTGCTGGCCCAGCACGACATGTGATGGGCAGTGCCCAGCACATGCAGTACCCAGCAGGGCTTGCAGACCACCCTGCCTGCTGCAGGACTTGGACACTAGGCCTGATTTCCACTTAAACGCAATTGTACATGCCTTATGTTTCTGGTTTGAATTTCAGTAGTAAACAAACAACAGGAAAAAAATTCTGGTTTGGAAATCAGAAACCATCTGTTTCTCATTCTGTTCTCCTCCAGCTTTCTCCTCTGGGGTTCTTTAATTCTCTCTTCCTTAGACAAAGACATAGCTCAACTCAGAGTACAATGATGTTACTTGACTACTGCACTCTAAGGAGAGTTTTGAGTTTCCTGGCTGACATCTTAAACCCTGAGGACAGAAACCCCTTTCCTTCTCATTTACAATAGGCGCTTTGGATCTTCTTCTCTCTCCCTTTTCCCTCTCCCTGGTCCTCACATTCACTCTCTTCCCTTCCGTTCCCTTCTCCACTTCTCCCTTTCTTTTCTCCCTCCCCCTCTCCCTACTTCTCTCCTCCCTTCTCCTTCTCATTCCCTTTTCTCATCATCCTTGCTTCCCCTTCCCTCTATTTCCCTTTCCAGTCCTCTGCTGTCATCTTGCCTCTCCTCCATTCCTCTACCATTTCAGTCCTTTCCCTTCTTTCTCCTTTCTTCTCCTTTTGTCTCTCCATGTGCTCCTCTTCTTTCTCCCTTGCCTTCTCCCTGTCCTCCCCTCCTTCATCCTTTCATTTTCTATCCTCCTCTGTCCTCCTCTCCCCATCTTTCTCTCCCTTTCTCTGTTCTCTGCCCTCCCCTTGCTTCTCATTCCTTATCCTCCTTCAGGATCCCATATCTACCCTTCCCTTCCCTCTCCATCTACCATTCCTCTCTCCCTTTCTCTGCCACTCCTTGCTATGATTACTTTCTCTCTAATGAAGTTTCTCTCTAATATCCTGAATAAAACTGGGACATAGGTAGATTTCTAAAGCACAGTTTAGATGAAATATGGACTTGTTAAAAAGCTAAGTGCCCCACAAGTATCTTAACACCTGTTCTTAGTGAACCTTGGCCAACACAGAGGTTCTGAAATCTTGAATCAGTTCATTGGCTTCAGCAGCTGGGTTGGTGTTGATGCTTCTCAGCTTCTATGGATCCAGTGCCAAGGATCTCAGTGGCAGTAACTCCTGCTGTTTTCCCAGACTGGTCATATCTTGGTGTTGTAGGTCCCTCTTGTGTTGGGTGCTAATACTGTTTTGCTTCTTTCCTTAGGGATATCTTGCAACCTGGGCTATGTGGAGTCCTCTAGCTATCAACTATCATCAATAGATGGGAGGATAGATGTTACCCCTCCCTCTTTGATAGACTCCAAAGGCTCCCCATCATTTCTAGAATAAAACATTGACTCCTTGGTTTGCGTTTAAAGCTCTTGGTAACCTTTCCAGGCTTCTTAACACATTTCTCCTCTCCAGGTGCTCCAAGATCCATTCACACTGGCTTATTCATTGACTATCCTCCACACAAGATGCCCCATCTCCCTACCATCTCTGTGTCCCTGTACAGGAAGAACTGGAAAGTCTTCCCTTACACATTTGCCCCTCTTAGAATTCTTGATTCCTTAAACAAGGCTCAAACCTCATCTTCTGCAGGAGACTTTTGTTCATATTCCCCAGCTACTAAAGGTTTACTGGCGAAGGCCATTTTCCACCTAGTCTATATGTATTCTGCAAACATATCTATTTTTAAAAAATGCATGTGTCTCAGGATTGTGCTGGAGCCAAGTGAGAGCTGATTGTTAAATCTCCAAGTGAGCATTTCTGCTGCAGAAATTGGCAAACGTTACAAATCCTGTGGACGTGTAGTTTTGTTGATTGTCTGCTCTAGACTTGGGAAAGTGATGGAGAAAATGTGCCTAATGTACTGCATTGTATTGGACTTTCAGAGGGTTGTTAAACAATTCCCAGCTCATGCCACTGTCCGCCACCAGAGTGTAAGGTCTTAGAGGACAGGAGATGGATTGGTTTCATTTCCGCTTTTGCTTCGTATCCCCAGCTCTTAGCAAAGAATTCATAAACGCTTGCCAATTGTTTTTTGGAATCTGCAGTTTAAATAGTGTATTATTTTTGTTTTGTTCAGTTGATGCACTCCCAAATAAATCTCTTATCCAAGTAAGATGGAAGGCAGCGAGGTGGCGCGGTGAATAGAGTGCCAGGTCTGGACCCACAAAGACTTATCTTCCTGCATTTAAATCTAGCCTCAGACGCTTACTAGCTGTGGGACTCTGGGCAGGTCGCTTAACCCTGTTTGCCTCAGTTTCTTCATCTGTAAAATGAACTGGAGAAGGAAATGGCAAACCACTTTAGAACTTTTTGCCAAGAAAATCCCAAATGGGATAACGAAGAATTGGACACGATTGGCCAGCAAGAGAGACAGTGGGGTTAATGGGAAGAGTACTGGATTTGGATTTGGAAGACCTGATTTATGACCCTTTGCAAGTCACTTAATTTTTTTTCGGCCTCACTTTCCCAACTAGGCCAGGCATTTAGTTTAATTATCTGTAGAATGGGAATAATAACACTTGTACTACCTGCCTCCCAGGGCTGTCATGAGGAAGTGCTTTGTAAGTCTTGGAGACGCCCTTTTCTTACTCCCCCACTACACGTAGCTTTATGTACTAGTGCTGTTACTATTACTGTTTGTCCAGTCCTATAATTTCATTGCATCCCTTAGTGAGGAAACTCTCAAAGCAGAATGGCAATTTATAGTCTTAAAGAATTTCTTGGGACATTGAGAAGGCAAGTGTGATCCAGGGTCACACAATAACACTTGTAACATTTACATCCAGGGGCTTCCTGACCCTGACTGGCTCTCTGTCTATCACCACCACTACTAATGGGAATAGTACTTGTAATTATTCAGGAAAGTGAAAATCCTCCTCATATGGGAAAGAAACTGGAAGGAAGGTTTCATTTCTTTTCTTTTCTTTTTTTATTAATTTATTTATTTAACTTTTAACATTCATTTTAACAAAATTTTGGGTTCCAAATTTTCTCCCCTTTTGTCCCCTCCCCCCCCAAACACCAAGCATTCTAATTGCCCCTATGACCAGTCTGCTCTCCCTTCTATCATCCCTCTCTGCCCTTGTCTCCATCTTCTCTTTTGTCCTGTAGGACAAATACCCCTTTACCTGTATTTCTTATTTCCTAGTGGCAAGAACATTACTTGACAGTTGTTCCTAACACTTTGAGTTCCAACTTCTTTACCTCCCTCCCTCCCCACCCCTTCCCTTTGGAGGGCAAGCAATTCAATATAGGCCAAATATGTGTAGTTTTGCAAATGACTTCCATAATAGTTGTGTTGTATAAGACTAACAATATTTCCTTCCATCCTATCCTGTCCCCCATTACTTCTATTCTCTCTTTTGATCCTGTCCCTCCCCATGAGTGTCGACCTCAAATTGCTCCCTCCTCCCCATGTCCTCCCTTCCATCATCCCCCCCTCCCTGCTTATCCCCTTATCCCCCACTTTCCTGTATTGTAAGATAGGTTTTCATACCAAAATGGGTGTGCATTTTATTCCTTTCTTTAGTGGAATGTGATGAGAGTAAGCTTCATGTTTTTCTCTCACCTCCTCTCTTTATCCCTCCACTAATAAGTCTTTTGCTTGCCTCTTTTATGAGAGATAATTTGCCCCATTCCATTTCTCCCTTTCTCCTCCCAATATATTTCTCTCTCATTTCTTGATTTCATTTTTTTAAGATATGAGCCCATCTTCTTCAATTCACTCTGTGTACTCTGTCTCTATGTGTGTGTGCATGTGTGCACGTGTGTGTGTGTAATCCCACCCAGTACCCAGATACTGAAAAGTTTCAAGAGTTACAAATATTGTTTTTCCCTGTAGGAATGTAAACAGTTCAACTTTAATAAGTCCCTTATGACTTCTCTTTGCTGTTTACCTTTTCATGCTTCTCTTCATTCTTGTGTTTGAAAGTCAAATTTTCTTTTCAGCTCTGGTCTTTTCATCAAGAATGCTTGAAAGTCCTCTATTTCATTGAAAGACCATTTTTTCCCCTGAAGTATTATACTCAGTTTTGCTGGGTAGGTGATTCTTGGTTTTAGTCTTAGTTCCTTTGACTTTTGTAATATCCTATTCCATGCCCTTCGATCCCTTAATGTAGAAGCTGCTAGATCTTGTGTTATCCTGATTGTATTTTCACAACACTTGAATTGTTTCTTTCTAGCTACTTGCAATATTTTCTCCTTGACCTGGGAAATCTGGAATTTGGCCACAATGTTCCTAGGAATTTCTCTTTTGGGATCTCTTTCAGGCGGTGTTCTGTGGATTCCTTGAATATTTATTTTGCCCTCTGGTTCTAGAATCTCAGGGCAGTTTTCCTTGATAATTTCATGGAAGATGATGTCTAGGCTCCTTTTTTGATCCTGGCTTTCAGGTAGTCCCATAATTTTTAAATTGTCTCTCCCGGATCTGTTTTTCAGGTCAGTTGTTTTCCCAATGAGATATTTCACATTATCTTCCATTTTTTTATTCTTTTGGTTTTGTTTTGTGATTTCTTGATTTCTCATAAAGTCATGAGCCTCCATCTGTTCCATTCTAATTTTGAAAGAACTATTTTCTTCAGTGAGCTTTTGAATCTCCTTTTCCATTTGGCTAATTCTGCTTTTGAAAGCATTCTTCTCCTCATTGGCTTTTTGAAACCTCTTTTGCCAATTGAGTTAGCCTATTTTTCAAGGTGTTATTTTCTTCAGCATTTTTTTGGGTCTCCTTTAGCAGGGTGCTGACCTGCTGTTCATGCTTTGACTGCATGTCTCTCATTTCTCTTCCCAGCTTTTCCTCCACCTCTCTAACTTGATTTTCAAAATCCTTTTTGAGCTTTTCTATGGCCTGAGCCCATTGAGTGGGCTGGGATATAGAAGCCTTGACTTCTGTGTCTTTGCCTGATCGTAAGCATTGTTCTTCCTCATCAGAAAGGAAGGGAGGAAATGCCTGTTCACCAAGAAAGTAACCTTCTATAGTCTTATTTCTTTTCCCTTTTCTGGGCATTTTCCCAGCCAGTGACTTGACTTCTGAATATTCTCTTCACACCCACTTGGCCTCCAGATCCTCCCAGCCAGCACTTGGGGTCTGAGATTCAAATGCTGCTTCCCAGCCTCAGGGTTTTTGGCAGGGGCAGGGCTGCTATTCAGTGTGAGATTAAGTTCAGGTGCTTAGGTGGGGGCAGGGCCACCTCTCAGGCTCAGTTCCCTCAGGGGGTTTATGCAGAGACCTTCAACAATGGATCCAGGCTCCTGCCTGTTTGCGGAGCTCTCGTCTGCTCCCACCTCCGCTGCTGCCTTCCGAGGGGGCCTGAGTTATGGGGGCACCCCACTCCCCTCTCGACCCACCAAAGAGACCCTCTCACCGACCCCCATCACCTGTGGGTGGAGGGACCCGCGCGACCGCTGGAGATCCCATCCCTGAAGCCTGCTCGAATCTGCTCCTCTCAGTGCCGCGGCCGTGGCAGGGCTGTGCTTGGCTCCCGGTCTGCGGCACAAAGGACTTTTTGCGAGAGGTTTGCAGGTCCCTCTGGAACAGAAATCTCCTTCGCTCCAATGTTGTGTGGCCTCTGGTGCTGCAGAATTCGCAGTGAGTTGCTATTTACAGATGTTCTATGGGTTGTGGATTCAGAGCTACGTGTATGTGCATCTTTCTACTCCGCCATCTTGGCTCCACCCCCCAGGTTTCATTTCTTTAGACTGGCTAAACTGTGAATTCAGATAGTGGTGTCCAGCAGCTTTAGCTGGGCTTACTTGACTCTCACAACCATTGTTGCTGCTTCTGTTGTGCAGCCTGAGGTAAGTCACTTCTGGTTCTTCAATAGGCAGCTAGGTGGTAAAATGCCTGGAGTCGGTAGGACCTGAGTTCAACTTAATAGCAATGTGACCCTGGGAAAGTTGTTTAACTTCTGACTGTCTCAGTTTCCTCAATTGTAAAACGGAGATAATAATATCACTTACCTCTCAGGGTTGTTGTGAGGATTAAATGAGATAATATTCATAAAATGCTTAGGCACAGTACCTGGAATATAGTAAACATTTAACAAATACTTATTTTCTTCCTTCTTTCTCTCCCTCCTCCTTCCCTTCTTTCTCTCCCTCCCTTCCTCCTTCCTTCCTTTTCTCCTTTCTTCCATTCCTTCTTTCCTCCCTCCCTCACTTCCTTCCTTCCTTTCTCCTTTTTTTCTCTTCCTCCTCCTCCCTTCCTTCTCTCTCTCCTTTCCTTCTTCCTTTTCCCTCCTTTCCCCTGTAAATTAAGGGAACTGGCCTAACTCATTTCCAGCTTTAAGAAGACCTGGTTTTAAGTTCGTCAAAAAGTACAGCAAATAGAGTCACTGATTGCTGCAGAAGTCTTGCCTTTGCTGCTCTTGTGTGGAAGAGCTGGACTTTTTCTGATAGCTTTAGCTTTGGGAGCACATCTCCTCTCTTCTCCTTCCCCTTATTTCCTGTGCAGGTCTTTGCAGTAAGTCATTAGACAGCAGCACGAATGTGAAGGCCAGCCTTTGTGAGTATAATCTTCCACTGCGACTAGGGAGGACATGTTTATTTAAGTTAATTACAAGTTAAACCATCACGGGCATAGTGCCAAGAGTACTGGTCTTGGAATCAGAAGACCTGGGAGTCCCTGGGAAAATCACAACCTCTCTGGGCCCCCTTTATCTCATTGGTAAAAGGAGGATAATCATGTTTACACTACCTATATTACAGAGTTGTTGTGAAGAAAGCACTTTGTAAACTTCCAAGTTTACAAAGCATTGCATAAAGTGAATCTTATTAATATTAATAATATTAATAGATAGAAAGATTTGAGGCTTAGAGACATTTCCCACTGGCTTCCTTGTGTGTGCTTTTGCCTGGTTCTCTAGAATTTATGTATCTTTTCTAATTTTTTTAATTAGAGTAGTCTCTAAATCCTTTTAACTAACCTTGTTTTCTACCCTTTCTCAGGAGGCCAGTCTCCAAAAATATCATCAGCATGAATGACTCTCTTCAGGGATATATGAACTTTGGTGTAGTGGAAAGAGTTCACTTAGAGCCAGAAATCCTAGCTCTACCCACACCTCTATGTAACTAGAATAACTCAATTCACTCCTCTTGGCCTCATGACCATACAGTGGGGCAGTTTCCTTCATTGTAACACGAGTGATTTGAACTATATCTCTAAAGCCCTGGTTCAATCACTAACTGTCAATCAATCAATCAACCAATCAACATTTATTAAGTGCCTGCTCTGTCCCGGGCATTGTGCTAAATATTGGAGATGCAAATCTTCCTGCCTTCAAGGAGCTTACAATATAATGGGAGAGGGAGCATGCAAATAAATGTGTACAAAGCATACTATATACATGGTAGATTGGGCATAATTAGCAGAGGGAATGAATTAGAATTAAGAGGGCTTGGGGAAGGCTTCCTGTAGAAGATAGGAATTTAGTTGGGACATAAAGGAAGACAGGGAGGTCAGTAGTCAGAGAGAGGATTGAGAGCATTCCAGGGATGACGGCCAGCCAGAGAAGAAGTCAAGAGTCAAGAGATTGAGTATCCTGTTTATGGAACAGCCAGTGTCACTGGATAGCAGAGTGTTCGTCAGAAAGGAAGGTGTAAAAAGCCTGGAAAGATGGGAGGCAGGGTGTGTGCCCGGAACAAGCTATTGCACATCTCTGAGTCTCTGTTTCCTCATCTGTAAAGCAAGGGAATCTAATTAGATGATTTCCCTGTAACTCAAATATATAATTGTCTTAATTTTCCAAGTTATTAATCATTCTTCTTCCTTATCTTTGCCCCCCACTTCCTTCAAATCTCAGCTAAAACCCTATCTTCTCCAAACATCCTTTCCCAAATCCTCTCAGTCCTTGTGCCTTCCCTCTGTTAGTTATTTCCTATTTATTCTTGTTTGCAGGTTTTTGTCCCCCATTAGACTGTCAGCTCCCTGAGGGCAGAGACTGTCGTTTGCCTTTCTTTGTACTCCCAGCACAGTGCCTGGCACACAGTCGGTACTTAATGAAGGCTTATTGACTGCTTGACATTGCTGAAGTAATCATTATCAGTTACAATCATTCACTTATGAAATACCAGCCATAAAAATACAACCATTCACCATCCAGCAGGGCAGTTAATTGTTCATCCTTCATTCTTGAAAGGGACCAATGGCATCACTATGGATTTAAGTGAGGCAGAGTTTCAAAAAGCCAGGCAGCCTCACTCTCTTTCGGAGTCCAGTGTCCAGGCAAAAGTCAAGTGGGGCAGTTTATTGATGTTTATAAAGTCAAAGAACTGACGACTTCTGTTTCTCCAAGTTTCAACTTCATTGGCAGAGGAAATATGCTATTCTAGACTTCCCAATGGTGTTTTCTTTTTTATCAATTAACACTATTTTTTATTAATCTGTCCCTCCCACTACACTTCTACCATTGAGCGAATGAAAAATACCCCTCCAATAAATCCCTTAATACATATCTACATAGTCTCATAAAATAAATTCTCATTTCAGTCCAAAGATGTATGCCTCTTTCTGCATTTTACATTCACCTTTCTGCAAGGAGGTGAGTGGAATTTGGAACTTGAGGATTATCATTGTATTGATCCAAGATGCAAAGTAGTTCAAAATAGTTTTACTCAATAATGTTATAATTGTGTAAGTTGTACTCCTAGTTCTTCTCACTTCACTTTGCATTATTTCATGAAGGTCTTCCCAGTTCCCTCTGAAATTGCATCATTTCTTGTGGCTCAGTAATATTCTATTACATCCATATATCACAATTTCTTTAGTTATTCTCCAACAGAAAACCCCCTTAATTTCTAATTTTTAGCTACCATGAAGAGAACTGCTATAAATATTTTTGCACATACAAATTCTTTTTCTCTTTCTCTGCTTTCTTTGGGTTATAGACCTGGTAATGGAATAGCTAGGTCAAAGGGTATGCATAGTTGGGTAACTTTCTGGGCATAGTTCCAAATGGCTTTTCAGAATAAGTGGACCAATTTACACCTGCCCCAACGGTGCAGTGGCAGCAGCAGCAGCAGTCCAGTCTTCTCTGCCCCTCTTCAAATTCCATTTTTTATTCCAAGGTCATTAGTCTAGGACCAAGCACAAAAAGTCTACAGGCCTCCTTCTATGCTGTGTGAATCTTGTATGTACCTATTTATATATTGTCACTCACCTTAGAAAGGAAACTCCTTGTGTTCAGGAACTCTTTTTTGCTTTCTTTATATCCTTAGCACTTAACAAAGTACCTGAAACATAGATTAATAAATTCTTGTTGGTAGAGTGACCATTTCTTCTTCCATACAATAGCCTTTCAAACACTTGTCTTCTCTCTCCCAGTATAAGCATCCTTAGCTTCTTTAACAAATCCTCAAACAATGCAACTTCTGCTTCTAGTGTAGTGATGTGAAAAGGGTCCTGGATTTGGTGTCTGAGGACATGCATGTGAGTCCTGGCACCATTTACTATCAAATGACCTTGGACCGTTCATTTAATTTCTCTAGGCCTCAGTTCTTCATTTACTATAAAAAAGAGGTTGGTTCAGATCACTTCCATGGTCCCTCTTGGTTTAAAATCTGTGATCATGCAATCTCCTCAAAAACCTGGTTGTCCTCTTCTGTTCAGTCTCTGTCTTGTCATTGGTTTTCTTAAAAATGTAGTCACTATACTAAACATAGAATTCCATATGTAGTTTGAATAGGGAAGAATACAGTGGCAATATTTCTTCCCTAGTTTTTGACACTATGCTCTTCTTGGGAAGCTAGGTAACACAAGGGATAGAACACTATCCCTGGAGTCAAGAGCTAAAATCCAGCCTCAGACACTTATTAGCAGTGTGACCACTTAACCCTGATTGTCTCAGTTTCCTTATCTGCAAAAATGAGCTGGAGAAGGAAATGGCACACCACCACAGTGTCTTTGCTAAAGGAACCCCAAATGGGGTCACAAACATTTAGACATGACTAAGCAACAGCAACAAATGCTCCTCTTAATGCTCACATTGGCTTTTTGAGGGGTGCCATATTGAATTGTTGACTCATACCGTACTTTCTCTCCATTGAAATCTTAGATCTTTTTTAAAGGAAAACTCATTCCACTCCTGTCTTGTGCTGTTGAAGTTGACTTAGATGAAACCCTAAGGATGTTGGTATCCTAGATGTTTGACATTGAATAGGTTAAAGAGATCTGGGTTCTTGACTATATTTGTCAGTTGTCATAAATATTTTCTAAGCCCAAGTACCTTTTATTCCCTCCAAATTATCTCAGTGAGTATATATATAATTTCCTGTAGGGATCAAGAATGGATTTGTGGTTTCATAGGTAAAGGAAATTCCCAGGTAAGGAAACTCCTGCAAAGGCCAGTTGGCCCTTTCTGCTTTAATCTATGCTCAGTGTTCATCAGTTCTGTCTCTGGAGGTGGATAGCATTTTTCATCTCAAGTCCTTTGTTGCTTCCAACTCTGTCATACCTCTCAGATCTGTCCCCCCTCTCTATTCCTTTAGCTTCTATTTTGTGCAAGTTTGGTTGAGAGATGAGCAATGGCATTCATGGTACAGAGAATGTCGTACTTTCACCACAGATTTGACAACCTATATCTATCTATGTATTTCACACCTGTGTGTGTGTGTGTGTGTGTGTGTGTGTGTGTGTGTGTGTGTGTATCCTTCAGAGATCTATAATTTCGCTGGTGTAGGTACTCTCTCCACTGACGCAGATCACAACTTACTTGGGAGATGATCTTTAAGATTTATTGTGGCTGACAAATCCGCTTCCCGCTAGCCAGTGGGTAATGAGCTTGGTGGTGCAGGTCCTTAGATGACAGGGGACAACCTTGCTCTCATAGTCAAGGTCTTTCAAACTTGGCAACATCTACTCCTTTAGCTTAAAAGCCCAGAATCTTTATTGAAAAAGTTGTTTGTAGGTCTTTTGTCACTCTACAAAGTGCTACTTAGCTCATCCCAATGCCTAGGAGCTCATCCCAATGCCTAGGAGCTCTTCCCAATGCCTAGGAGCTCTTCCCAATGCCTAGGAGCTCATCCCAAAGCCTAGGAGCTCATCCCAATGCCTAGTCTACTAAGTACTTGGCAGATGGAGAATTTGCACCTTACATCTTTTTTAGATGATTACTCAGAAAGGGGTGAACAAAATGGCCTTCAGCTGAACTGTATTATCTTTGTTTTGGATTTATCCTCAAATGTCAAGTGAAGACTTTCTATGCCAGTCTTCCACAGATGCTGCATTTTAGCTTGGATGTGACTCTGGATGTCTCATGGTTTATTTCAGCCAAGATCTCTGAATGAGAACAACTACTTTTTTTGCAAGACATAGAATAAACAAAAAATCTTGCATTAATCAGTCACAGCTACCTAGCTACCCAGCACATCAGTGTCCTAATTAGTTCTCAATCCTCTCAATGTCTAAATTCCCCAAGTATACCAACCACATTGATGGGCCTCTGTCCAGAAGCTTCCCGGGGGACATCCTGTTATATAAAGTTGCCCTGTTATGTAAAAAACTGCAGCTTAAAAAAAGTACACAATTTAGTTATAATGTGTTGCCCACAGCTACCTCAAGGGGCTAGGCTAAGGGTACATCCCAAGGATACTGTATGGGAGGGGTTTTTTTGTACTTTTGTACTTCTGTGATTCCCATGTCTTCTCTATGCATCAAAACACAAATAAATACTAAATATATGTTCTAGTATTGCCTCAGAATGCATATATGCAATAGGAAATAATTGTTCTGCCCCAAGTGAACAGTCATATCCTTAGCTTTGGGGATATGAGGAAACCTATCCTATAAGCAATCTGTCAAAGAAGAAGGAAAGGAGGGGAAAGTTCCATATACAAGAACATGATTCACGCTAATAACATGCCAACATCACAATGTCAATGCAAACAACATGCCAACGTCATACTGTAAAGCCAACACCAGCCAACAACACACCACCATCACTTCAAAGCCAACAACACTTCATTAACACGCCAAAACCAAAATGTCAAAGCCAACAAAATGCCATTTATACACCATGCTTTTAACACTTTACCATCATTTAATAACACATCAGTTGCACTCTAACAACATGTCAATTACACACAAATAACTGTTAACACTTAATGTGAAAACCAACAACATACCAACAATGCACCAGCACTTTGCCATGAAAACAAAACGAACCAACTACAGCCAAACATACCAATTATATGCTAATGAAAAAAGGTGAAAACCACAACATGCCTATTGCATGCCAATTACCAACCAATGGAAAAATAGGAAATGTAACATACCAATTACATACTAACAAAAATGCTCACAAAATCACAACACCCCAATTACATGCTAATGCAAAAACATCCGAGAACACAACAGGCCAATTACATGCCAACACACCATTGAAAATATACCAATTGCACACTAATGAAAAATGCAAAAAAGAACATGCCAATGAAAAGTGATAAAGTCACATCAATCAAACATGAAAACATGCCAGTTACACACTAACAACATGCTAATGAAAAACTTCAAACCACTGGCAAAACCCACAACACACCAAAGATGCTAACGACATGCTAACAAAACCAAGAAAAACACAACATACTAATGAAAAATACTAACAAAGATTTGAAAACACCATATCCAATACATGCTAGTTAGTTACATACTAACTAAACATAAAAGCCACAACATACTGCACACTAACACAAACGGTGAAAAACACAACATGCTAGCAAAAAGGTTGGTGAAAACCACAACATACCAATTACACGCTAATGAAAAACTAAAAAAACTATAACATACCAATCACACAGCTATTACATGCTAACAAAACTATAAGAACATAACATAATAATGAAAACACAATAATAGAAAACACAAAAAACATAGCATCCCAGTTACACACTAATGAAAAACTGAAAAAACAGCAACCAATTACACACTAAAGAAAATCAAGGAAGACACAATCAATTACATGCTAACAAAACACTAATGAAAACCAGGAACAACATACCAATCACACACTTACAACACATCAATGAAAACACTAAAAAAACACAAAAACACAATGTGCTAATTCACCATGAGCATAATACACTAACAAAATAATAATACACCAACAAAAACACAAAAAACCATAACATATCAAACTACTTGTGAGCAGCCTTTTGACTGTCCAAGTTTTACAGAATAAATCCTTTTATTAAGGGAATCTGTTCTGTGAAGTTTGAATTCAGTCAAAGGACCACATTTGAGGACCTAGAGGGCCACATGTGGCCTTGAGGCTGCATGTTCCCCACACCTGGCCTATATTGACAGGGAGTTTATGTCTTCTAGGGTGACTCCATTCACATTCTATACAAATAGGGTGTGTAGAAAATAAACATAATTTGGGGCGTAAGGAATGCAATAATCTCATTAATTTGCTAAAAGGCCAAAGGAAGCCTCAGTAGAGTTCATTGCTTTATTTTCTTGTTTTGAGCCCCATGTTTGGGCACCATATACTGAACTACTGACATCTGAAAACCTTCTTGAGTTTGTGTAGACAGGGAGATAGGGCCACTGACAATTAGGAAAAATCAAGAAAGATCTTCATATAGGCAACACTTGAGCTGATCCTTTAAGGAGCTTAGTGATTTCCATGAAGAATTAATTTAAAAATTCATGAATCTAATTAAAAAAGGAGTTCTTGCAACAAACATGTCTTTGTCCTAAACCATGAACAGTAGATCAACGTGGAGTCTTGAGTGGGCAAAGTGTGAATGTTTAGTTATCCTGTCTTCTAGGCTCTCCTTCTGTAGGTGAGGACTAAAGGTTTGAACCAGGTGGTTTCATGTGGTCTTTAGAAACTCATTCATAGTGTAAGGGTAGATTGCAATGGTGGTCAAAAAGGCAAAAAACATTTTTGTGCAAAGGAATAGATCTGTTACTTATTAAATGGTATATAAGATGTGGCTGGTAAAGATGATGATTAATAGCTAAAGAGTAGCAAAAGAATTTGTTTTAAAATAATCTACTTATATATATAAAATATGACACACATACGTACACACGTATTATATACATATACATACATACTACATATATGTATGTGTGTATACATATATCTTTTAAATAAGATTTGGACAAAAAATACCTGTGGTATATGATATAAAGATTCAGATCCCTTTGTGAATGAGGTAAGATGATGCCTCACTTGTTAAGAACAGTTTAATGTTTTAATTAAGCAGGGAAATCTCTTTCTGTTCATTAAAAACTAGATAAATGAAAGTACAAGAACACAATTCCAAGGTGATGTATAAGTGACATGCTCATGGTGAAGCCTTGAAAGCTACAAGCATGATGTGTATTTCAGTTCATTTATAAGTAACTTTTTTTGTTCACTGAGGGTAAAACTTCAACAACAATAACAACAAAAGAAATCATATAAACATTTGGAGACTGAGATATGAGATTATTAAAGGACTATCGATTTGATAGGAAAAGTTTGGGGAGCTGTGAATTTGTAAGTGAAACATGAATCTCTGAGAGTCAGGAGGCTCCCATTTAATGTGTAAGAACCAGTAAGAAGAACTGGAAGGTAGAAAAAGATGACGTAGGAGCTTAAGGAGGAGAAATGAGGAGAGTGCAGGAGAGTTTCGAAACTGCTCTGGCTCTAGCAGTTAGGAGACAATTTACTTCACCTGAATGGTTCTTGATTGCTGGGAGAAAGAACTGACTTCTTTGGCCAAGAACTTCAGTGACAACTATTACTCTTCGATGCTACCTCCTCCCTTCTCATTCTAAAGAAGAAGAAACTGATATCCACAAATGTAAGGCAACTCACTCAAGGCCACACAGAGAATTAATGGGCCAGTTTGGGAAAATCTAACAATTAGAGATATGCTAAAGTGAAACCTTGGAAATTCATAGGTTCCCCCTTCCTAGAGATCTTTTAATTAGAACATAGGTGACCATTTGTCAAGTATATGATATTGATGGAATTGAATTCAGTCATAGGTGGGACTAAATGGATGTTGAGGTCATCTAACTCTATGATTCTGAGATTTTGTGATCAAAAACTTCTTCCAGAAGATGAACATTAGCTATCTTGGATCATTGCATTGATCAGAATAGCTAGGTCTTATTTGTTGATTTTCTAATTTTTAAATTGTACAGTCAACTCGTTAATCTTCTTCCTGTCCTGTTCATATATTCTTTCAGAGAGATAGTTTTCCTCTGAGCACTGCTTTTGCTGCATCTCCCTAATTTTATGTGTCATCATTATTTTATGGTTTGCATTTCACCTACTCATCTATGATGTCATTAAGTCTCAGTTTAGTTCTATATCTTTTGCTTGTGTTTCCTATTTAATTACTTTTTTGAGTGCTATATTTGCAGTTTGTAAAGGATGGCAGTTTACTTCTTTTAAAAACCTTATTAATAATTTTTCTGTACCCTAGGATATGATCTATTTTAATAAAGATACCATGTTTGCATTCAGAAGGCTTGGGACACCCAAGTCTTTCAGCTCCAAATTATCCAAAGTATATTTAGTTCTATATTTTCCTTTTCCTCTTCTTTCTATTATATTTATCTAGCTCTGAGAAAGGGACAGTAAGACTTTCTACAATTATTGTTTTATGATCTATGACTTTTTGAAATTCAGTTAAACTTTTCGTATTTATGAATTTATATGCTATGCCATCTGGAACACCTCTTTTTAGCATTTATATTGGATTCTCACCTGTGTCTCCATTAAGCATAATGTACATTTGTACTTTCTCTTGATGTAATTTTCATTTTTGGTTTGTTTGATAGCATGATTCCAGTTTCTTCTTTTAGGGATTCATCTATACATGATATATTTTCTCTTTGTCCCTCCCCCCCAAAAAAGAATAGCTAAGTCTTTCTCTTTCCCAGTTGATCATTGTACAATATTTCTATTACTGTATACAATGTTCTCCTGGTTCTGCACACTGGATTTTATATCAGTTCATATAGGTCTTCCTGGTTTTTTCTGAAACCATCCCTTTCCTTATTTTTTATCACAGAATAATATTCCATCCAATTTATGTAGCAATAGACATGATCTCATTTGAGTCTTATAACAATCTTGTGAGGTAGTACAGGTGTTCTTATAGTTAGGAAACTGAGGCTCAGAGTGATGAACTGCCACATTGAGGAATTAAACTTTTCTGACTCTAGGACTATTATGATATCCACTACTCTTCTATGCCTCTTCACGCTATTAGAGACAGTATAATACAATAAAAAGAGCCCTGAATTTGGAATCCAAGGAACTTGACTTGATTTTCAGCCCTTCCCCTCACTTGCCACTTCTGGTGGGCTTCAGCTTCCTCAATTGTAAAATAACGGGGTTGGACCAGATGACTTCTAAGGTTTCTTTCAACTCTAGATCAGGAAGTTATAACCTCAGGGTCAAATGAGTCACAATTGCCAGCACTGTTCTCAAAGGGAGTGAAATGTGAAAACCTTTCAGTGAAGGCTCTTCACCATCCTGAGACACCTTCTCTGGATGCTCTTCAGCTTATCTACATTCTTCCTAAAATGTGAGGAAAAGGAATAAAATACTCCAGATATAGGATAGAGTCAAGGAATAATTAGAACAGAGAGATATCCAAGTGCCTTTAAACTGAGATTGCTTTTCTCTACCCTTTTTAGCCAACCCTTGCAGCCATCATAAAAAGGAGAAATCCTTGTGGAGAAGGGACCTGCCATACCCACCACCACCAACTCCAAGCACCAACCAAGTGCCATTAATGAGAAGGAAACCCAAGTGCTCCATGGAACAACAGTGCCTCCTAGACCATGGACCCTGCTTCAAGCTGAGCCCCCGAAGGCACAGTGCAGGGAATCAACCTTTGTGGAGTGACGAGGTGGCAACTTGTCTCTGCAAGTGCTGCAACTCCCACTTCCACAGCAGCCTGGGCTACGATAGACATAGAAAACAAAGTTCTGGCCACCAAAGTCCTTGGACAAATGGGTTAACATCAGAAACTAGTATGGTTTTATTAATAGAGATGGCACTAAGGAAGATGAACTACCATCTGCTTTATTGCTGTACCCTAAGAACCATGGGACCTTTCCATCTGACTTACAGATGAATTCTTCTATGTTATCTCCCTCACTAAAATGTGGGTTCCTTTATGACAGGAACTGTCTTGCTTTTCTCTCTATAGGCTCAGAGCTTTGCATAGAGTAAATCCTTAATAAATGCCTTTTCATTCATTAGTTCATTCTTTCATTCAACCCTAGAATTAAATCTCTTCAGAATGGTTGTCTTCACTTTGTTGGGAGAGTTAGTCTCATTTTTCAGTCATAGGATCATCAATTCATAGCTTTAAATCAATTGAAAGGTCATCTCTAGTTCAACTGTCTTATTTTACAGATAAGAAAATTGAGCTCAAAGTTGCAAAGGGACTATCCAAGGCCATACAAGTGGGGTTGGCAGGGTTTGCATTCAAAACTGAGTCCTCTTACTCCAAATCCAATGTGATTTCCATCATACACCCACTAACTCTCATTCAATTCAGTTCAGTTTAGCAAATGTACATTAAGTGGCCACTGTAACTCAAATTGCTCTGTTAGGTACAGGAAGAATTACAGAACTTTAGATTAGACCTAGTCCCTGCTTTAATAGAGCTTCTATATAAGAGTTAAGTGGATGATTTTAATTGCTTTACATTCAGACTTAGCGATCACATTCTCAGAATCTTCTTGGAGCATCTTCATGGGGCATACTCTCAAGGTTCTTCACCATCCTGAGCGGCCTTCCCTGGATGCTCTTCAGTTTATCTACATTCTTTCTAAAATGTGGTAAAAAGGAATACAAAACTCCAGATGTAGGGCAGAGTCAAGGAATAATCAGTCTGCCTATCTTTCTTTTTTTTTTTTTATTAATTTTTAACATTTATTTTCACACAATTTTGGGTTACAAATTTTCTCCCCTTTTATCCCCTCCCCCCCCCAAACCTGAGCTTTCTAATTGCCCCTGTGACCTATCTGCTCTCTCCTCTATCCTCCCTCCCTGCCCTTGTCTCCGTCTTCTCTTTTGTCCTGTAGGACCAGATAGCTTTCTTGACCCCTTAACCTGTATTTCTTGTTACCCAGTGGTAAGAACATTACATTTGGTCCTAACACTTTGAGTTCTAACCTCCTTAGCTCCCTCCCTCTCCACCCCTTCCCCTTGAAAGACAGGCAATTCAATATAGGCCATATCTGTTTAGTTTTGCAAATGATTTCCATACTAGTTGTGTTGTATAGGACTAATTATATTTCCCTCCATCCTATCCTGTCCCCCTTTACTTCTATTTTCTTATGGTCCTTTCCCTCCCCATGAGTGTCGACCTCGTATTGCATTCTCCTCCCCATGCCCTCCCCTCCATCCTCCCCCCCACCCTGCTTGTGCCCCTGTCCCCCACTCTCCTGTATTATGAGATAGGTTTTCCTATCAAAATGAGTGTGCATTATATTCTTTCCTTTAGTGGAATGTGATGAGAGTAGACCTCATGTTTTTCTCTTGCCTCCCCTCTTTATCCCACCACTAATAAGTCTTTTGCTTGCTTCTTTTATGAGAGATAATTTGCCCCATATAACTTCTCCCTTTCTCCTCCCAATATTTCTCTCTCACTGCTTGATTTCATTTTTTTTTTAATATATGATCCCATCCTCTTCAATTCACTCTGTGCACTCTGTCTCTATGTATGTGTGCGTGTGTGCATGTGTGTGTGTGTGTACTCCCACCCAGTGCCCAGATACTGAAATGTTTCAAGAGTTATAAATATTGTCTTTCCATGTAGGAATGTAAACAGTTCAACTTTAGTAAGTCCCTTATGATTTCTCTTTGCTGTTCGCCTTTTCATGGTTCTCTTCATTCTTGTGTTAGAAAGTCAAATTTTCTTTCCAGCTCTGGTCTTTTCATCAGGAAAATTTGAAAGTCTTCTATTTCATTGAAAGACCATTTTTTCTCCTGAAGTATTATACTCAGTTTTGCTGGGTAGGTGATTCTTGGCTTCAGTCCTAGTTCCTTTGACTTCTGGAATATCCTATTCCATTCCCTTCTATCCCTCAATGTAGAGGGTGCCAGATCTTGTGCTATCCTGATTGTATTTCCACAATACTTGAATTGTTTCTTTCTAGCTGCTTGCAATATTTTCTCTTTCACCTGGGAATTCTGGAATTTGGCCACAATGCTCCTAGGAATTTCTCTTTTTGGATCTCTTTCATGCGGTGTTCTGTGGATTCCTTGAATATTTATTTTGCCCTCTGGTTCTAGAATCTCAGGGCAGTTTTCCTTGATAATTTCATGGAAGATGATGTCTAGGCTCTTCTTTTGATCATGGTTTTCAGGTAGTCCCAGAATTTTTACATTGTCTCTCCTGAATCTATTTTCCAGGTCAGTGGTTTTCCCAATGAGATATTTCACATTATCTTCCATTTTTTTATTCTTTTGGTTTTGTTTTGTGATTTCTTGATTTCTCATAAAGTCATGAGCCTCCATCTGTTCCATTCTAATTTTGAAAGAACTATTTTCTTCAGTGAGCTTTTGAATCTCCTTTTCCATTTGGTTAATTCTGCTTTTGAAAGCATTCTTCTCCTCATTGGCCCCTTGCACCTCCCTTGCCAGCTGAGTTAGGCTAGTTCTCAAGGTGCCAATTTCTTCAAGATTTTTTTGGTTCTCCTTTAGCAGGGAGCTGATCTGCTTTTCATGCTTCTCTTTCATCCCTCTCATTTCCCTTCCCAGTTTTTCCTCCACCTCTCTAACTTGATTTTCAAAATTCCTCTTGAGCTCTTCCATGGCCCGAGCCCATTGGGTGGGCTGGGACACAGAATCCTCGATTTCTGTGTCTTTCCCTGATGGCAAGCATTGTTCCTCCCCATCAGAAAGGAAGGGAGGAAGTGTCTTTTCTCCGGTAAAGTACCCTTCAATAGTCTTATTTCTTTTCCCTTGTCTTGGCATTTTCTCCAACCAATGGCCTGACCTCTGAATGTTCTCCTCACACCCACCTCGCCTCCTGGTCCTCCCAGCCAGCGTTTGGGGACTGAGATTCAAATGCTGCTTCCCGCCTTAGGATTTTTGGTGGGGGCAGGGCTGCTATTCAGTGTGAGAATTAAGTTCAGGTGGTCAGGGGCAGGGCCGCCTCTCAGGCATAGTTCCCTCTGGGGGTTTATGCACAGACCTTCCACAATGGATCCAGGCTCCTGCCCGTTTGGGGAGCCCCCGTCCGTAGCCGCCTCTCAGCCCCCACCTCCCGGGGGGGCCTGAGCCTTGGGGGCACCCCACTCCCCTCTCAACCCGCCAAAGAGACTCTCTCACCCACCCCCCTCAGTCATCTGTTGGTGGGGGGGGCCCGTGCCGCTGCTGAAGATCCCGCCTCCGGAGCCCTCTCAGATCTGTGCCTCTCGGAGCCGTGGCCGCCACCGCCGCCACCGCAGGTCCGGACTGGGCTCCGCGTCTGCAGCGTGATGGACCTTTTGCGAGAGGTTTGTAGGTCCCTCTGTGGGTGGGGCGACCCGTGTGGCCGCTGGAGATCCTGTTCCCGTAGCCCTCTCGGATCTCCTCCCCTCAGTGTCGCGGCCGGGGCAGGGCCGCACTCCGCTCCCCGTCCCGGCGCCCAGTCCGCGGCGCGAAGGACCCCCCGCAAGAGGTCCACAGGTCTCTCCGGAGCAGGAATCTCCCTCGCTCCAATACTCCGTGGTCTCTGGGTGCAGAATTCGCCCTGGCTTGGTCCCCTCTAGCCGTTCTGTGGTTTGTGTGTTTGGAGCTATGTGTATGTGTGTCTTTCTATTTCGCCATCTAGTCTGCCTATCTTTCAATCCATTCCTTATGTTTTGGGTATCAGAGCTTTTTCAGAGAAGCTTGCTGCACAAATTTGTCCTAGGTAATTATTACACTTCTACTTTTAATTGCATTGATTTTGTTTCCACTTTTAATCTAATTATCCATTTTTGTTGTTGTTCAGTCATTTTTCAGTCATGTTCGACTCATATAACCTATTTGGTGTTTTCTTGGCAAAGATACTAGCATGGTTTGCCATTTCCTTCTCTAGCTCATTTGACAGATGAGAAACTGAGGTAAACAGGGATAAGTGACTCATCCAACGACATGCATCTAGTAAGTGTCTGAGGTCAGATTTGAACTCAGGAAGATAAGTCTTCCTGACTCCAGGCCCAGCACTCTGCTTTACCACCTGACTGCCCCATTACCCATTTTAACTCTAATAATTCTCTCTATCCTTTGGTTGCTCAAAACTTATTCCCCTAACCATAGTTGTGAAATGTATCTCCTTTCCTGATCCTGATGTCAACTGTAATGTTTAGAATATAAACATACATGTATATGTATATGTATAGATATGTGTATATATTTGGAGCCTACCTTGTTAGTCAAAACCTAGTTCTGCCAGATTGCTTCCCAGTTTGCCCAGCACCTTTTGTGAGATATTGGATCCTCACCCCGATAGTTGGGGTCTTTGGGTTCATCCAACACTGTCCTACTAGATTCATTTGCTTTTGCCTCTTGCTCAATACACTAGAAAACAAAATAACTCCATAAAGAACTTGATTCATAATCTTGCCTCTAATGCCTATTCCCTTTGTGGCTGCAGGTATATCACTTAACCTTTCTGGACCTCAGTTTTCTCCTTGGCATTAGATGAGAGAGGATAGAGTAGATGGTCACTTACTACTCCATAGGTTCCTTCCAGTTTTGTGACTCTACTAATTGGTTCTGCTGATCAACCACAGGTCAATTTTTCCATTTAACCAGCACCAAATACTGTTGGTGATTTCTGCTTTGTACCAGAAATCTGGTTTGAAATCCTTCCTTCTTACTTTGCTCATTATTTCCCTTAAATTTTTTGACCTTTTTCCCCTCCAGATGAATCTTGTTATTTTTTTCTAGCTCTATCAAGTTGTTTAGTAGTTTGGTTGGTATAGAACTAAATAAGTAAATTAATTTTGGTACTATTATTGTTTTATTATATTGGCAATGTCAAACACTGAGCAGTTATTATCTTTCCAATTATTTATGTCTTTCTAATTTCTATAAATAGTGTTTTATTGTTGTACTCTTATCATTCTTATGGGTTTCTTGGTAGTTGAACTAGCAAATATTCCATTTAATCTGTAATTGTTTTTAATAGAATTTCTTTGTTTAGCTTTTCCTGCTGAGTTTTGTTAGTAATATGCTGCAAGTCTCTTGATTTAGGTACACTGAGTTTATATTTGCTATTTTTCTGTTACTGAATATTTCAATTAATTTTAGTGAAATTTTTAGGGTTTTCTAAGTAGACAACAATCATCTTCAAAAAATGATCATTTCCTTTTCTCTTTATGTATGCTCATTTTTCCCAGTTCTTATATTATTGGCATAACTAGCATTTCTAACACAATATCAAATAAAAGTGGTAATAATGGTCATCTTTACCCCTATCTTATTTTTTTATTTTTTTAAATTTTATTTTATTATTTTTTAATGTTTTACAATCACTGCCATAAAATTAAGATTTTATCCCCCCACACCTGCCCCCCACTACCCCCCTCCCTCCCCATGACAGCATACAATTCTGTATAGGTTCTACATATACTTTCCTATTGAGTACGTTTTCACTATAGTCATGCTATGTAGTCGAACTAAAATAAATGGAAGAAATCATATAACAAATCAAAACATGATACACAAAAACACACATGCACACAGACATGATCTGCTACATTCTGTGAATGACTTCCATATTTCTTTCTCTGAGTGTGGAAGGCATTTTGCCTTAGAAAACCACCATTGGGATTTTTTTTTTAAAATAAGTTCTTGCTTTATTACGAAATTCCAAGTCTACCAGAAAAAACTCTTGCACACTGTGGTTGTTGCTGTGCACAAAGTTCTCCTGGTTCCGCTCCTTTCACTCAGCATCAGATCAAATAAGTCCTTCCAGGCCTCCCTGAAGTCCTCTTGTTCATCACTTCTTATGGCACAATAGTACTCCAATACATTCATGTACCATAATTTATTCAGCCATTCCCCAATTGATGGGCATCCCCTTGATTTCCAGTTTTTGGCAACTACAAAGAGTGCTGCTATAAATATTTTTGTACATGTGGGACCCTTTACCATTTTTATGATCTCTTGTACCCCTATCTTATTTTAAAAGACGTCTAACATTTCTCCATTACATCCAATGTTACCTCTTGGTTTAGAAAGATACCCTTTATCTAATATAAGAAAGGTGCATTTATTCCTATGCTAAGAGTCTATGGATCTTCCTTTAGGCTAATACTGTGGGTGAGAAAAGAAATAAGATTAATCTGCTATTACTTGTTCTTAATGAACCTACAACAATTTGTAGTAATTCTTACTTTCTTTTTCTAAAAGTTCAGAAAACATGTCTCAGAAATTCTTTCTACAACTTTGCTAGGAGTCATTGTCAAGCTTATATTCACATTCAGTTGTTTTTCAGTTGTGTCTGACTCTTCATGACCTCATTTTTAGGATTTTCTTGGCAGAGATACTGGAATAGTTTGCCATTTCCTTCTCCAGCTAATTTTATAGATGAGGAAACTAAGGTAAACAGAGTTAAGTGACTTGTCCAGGGTCATACGGTAAGTATATAGTAAGTATCTGAGGTCATATTTGAAGTCAGGAAGATGAGTCTTCCTGACTCCTGCCCAGCACTCTATCCACTGCACCACCTAGCTCACAACTCTGTAGTTTACAGGTCCTACACTTTTGCAAAAATCTAGATATTTGCTTGTCCCAAGTCCTACGGCACTATTTAAGTTCTCCATATTTCCTCAAAGATCACTTCTAGTGGTTCAGAAATAACTGTAACTTCTTGCAATAATCTGAAAATTTTCCTAAGAGTTAACTTGTATAGGTCAGGTTACCTAAACTCATTTATAATAGCTAGGCATCCCCAGGACCAGAGTCAACTGTCTGCCTTCCAGCTATTGCCTTTACTCTTAGAAGGTTCTTTAGCTAGTCCAGTTCACTCTGCCCCCTTCTGCCTACTGGCTGGACTCACCTCCTGGTCCTGTATTTTGAGGGACAGATTTCTGGGAACCTCAAAGGAGCTGTTACTACAGTTTAGAAGGCTGAACTTCAAGGGAAGACCTAGAACAGTCTAATAGCCTGTAATGGCAGTTAAATGAGGATTTTTGGTGTTTTGGTTTTACTACAAAGTGCCTCTGATTGAATAATGTGATTGGGGAGGATCTTTCTCACCCACTGATGGGTCCATCCGTTATGGGAAGCTTGATTAGGGGAGTTGTTTTGTAGGAGTGTCCCAAGTATCTTTTGTTTTTTCTATTGAGGCACTGTATCAGAGGGTTATGCCTTCTGACTCTAAAAAGTGTATTATTACTCTGAGGGTGAGGTTTTACTCTGGGGTTTACTGACTGGAAGTGTTTCTTTGGCCAGAGAGACTCTAGGAAGCCGCTAAGGAGCCACCTTCTCCCCCCCCCTCCCCCCAATCCAGAAGTTGATGCTTCCCTCTCTGGTAACCATGTATGTATGTAAAGGTCAGACATTTTGGAAGTATGTCTGTTGACTTTTGATTTCTCTGTATTTTCTCTGAAATTTTGATTTTGATGTCCTCTGATACCTGTGCTTGATTAAAGTGATTGTTAACCCCTTGAAAATTACTTTTCCTTTTATGAATGCCTACCTAAGAACCTGTGGTAGCAGGTCCCCCTGTGTATGTTGAGGTGCTTAATGTTATATAGCCTACTTCCCTCAAAAGGCCTCTCTACAACCACTGATACTTTCATTTTCATTCCTCAGTAATTAGCATACTCCCATTCATCCACACACTTTCCCCGTTCCAGTGATTCTGAACAACACTCCTTTACTGTCATTCAACTCAGCCCTATCCTGCCAATGTCCCACTCCAGATCTGCGTTCCCTCCATTGGAATGCCTACTGTATAATGAACAAATTTCCTTCCATTTGAAACTTTTTTTCTTTCCCTTTCCTTCCATGTTTTGGCATCCACTGAGATATGGCTCCTTTGTCATGGCATTTTTCCCTGGGTACCCTTTTGGTACTGGTTCCACTTTCACTTATACCCTTCAGCTCACTGGTCATGGTGAAAGAGATGGAATACTCTTTGGTCTCCATTACTATAGATGGACTGTCCCTTTAACACCATCAACTCAGCAACTTTTCTTCCTTTGAGATAAGTTTATCATCCATTTCAGAATCTGGTGGCCATTACCTAGTGATTACCAGGATATTGTTCCTTCTTTTTTAATGAGTTCTGTTCCTGGATCTAGTTCTTTTTTCCCTCATTTTAAGTAGTATTTTATTTTACTTTATTTTCCAATTACATGTAAAGACAATTTATAACATTCATCTTTAAAAATAAAATTTTGAGTTCCAAATTTTCTCCCTTCCTCTATACTCTACTTTCTCCTTAAGATGGTTAGCAATTTGATATAGGTTTTATATATATATATATATAAAATCATGTAAAACATATTTCCATATTAGCCATGTGTAAGAAAAAAAGTAAAAAAACTACCAAAAATACAGAAAGTAAAAATAGTATGCTTTGATCTGAATTCAGAGTCCATCAGTTCTTTCTCTGGATGTGGATAGCATTTTTCATCATAAGACTTTTAGAATTGTGTTGGATCATTGTATTACTGAGAAGAGCTAAGTCATTCAGAGTTTAACATTACACAATATTGCTGTCGCTGTTTACAATACTCTCCTGATTCTTCTCACTTCACTTTACATCAGTTCAAGTAAATCTTTCCAGGTTCTTCTAAAATCATCCTGTTGTCATTTCCTATAAAACAGTAATATTCCATTATATTCATGTACCACAACTTGTACATTAATTTCTTAATTGATGGGCATCGCCTTAATTTCCAATTCTTTGCTTGGATCAATTTCTATCTCTACCACCACCTCCTGCTCTCATGCAAGGGATCTTTAATATACATATTGATGCTCCCTCAAATACTCAAACTTCCTGGCGTTGCAATCTGCTTAGTTCCTATGACCTACTCTTCCATTCCTTTCTTCTTCCTTAGCTACATACAGAGATGGTCATACCCTTGATCTTGCCTTCATACACAACTCTTCTACTTCTATGTTCACAAATTCCAAAATTCCTTTATCTAGTCATAGTCTTTTAACACTCCATCTTTCCTTATGCCTTATGACCCCTAGCCTTGTTCTTGGTTCTTACTATTTTCCTTTATCCCTCAGTTCTTAACTAGATCATCAGTCTTGCCCTGGCTATGCTTGCTTTCTGACTTTTCCTATTTCTACACTATTTTCTCTTCTTGAATTACTTGGCTCTTATTGTACTGCTGATCTTGCATTTCTTGTTCGCTAGCCTTGATTGCTTCCACTACCCCACCTCTTTCCCTCCTATACATATATTACTGAATAAAACTGGAGAAAAATAAAAAAAATTGTGATGACTGGCTCTACTGTAAATTTATGATACACAATCTCTACTAGTCCCTCACTGCGACAAGACTATCTCTAGTTGATTTGCTATATCTCACTCACCTTAGTGTCTATTCCAAATATTTTTCTCCCCCCATGAAGCTCCTAAAGTGTCTCCTTTCCCTACGTTTCAGCTGAGGGCCTTGCTTCATGTTTCACCAAAAAAAGGCCATTAACCAAGAGTTCTCCTTTCTCATCTCATATCACTCAGACATTTTCTTCCACTATCTCCTCTTTCATTGTATGTCTCTGATGAAGAGAAGGCCTTTCTTGCCAAGGTAAACCCATCCATGTGTATCCTTAATTCCATCCTCTCTCTTCTCCAGCAAATTACCCCTACGATTATTTCCATTCTCTTCTCTTTAATCTCCCCTTAAAGTTCTTGTTCCTTCCCTGATGCCTACAAATGTAGCTATGTCTCCCCCAACTGGAAAACAACCTCTCCCTTGAACCAACCATTGTTGTTTGTTGTTATGTCCAATTCTTCATGACCCCATGGACCATACTATTCATAGAGTTTTCTTGGCAAAGATACTGGAGTGATTTGCCATTTCCTGCTCCGGTGGAGAGGCAAACAGAGGTTAAGTGACTTGCCTTGGGTTACACAGTTAGTATCTGAGACCAGATTTGAATTCAGGTCTTACTGACTGTTGGTCTATCTACTGTTCTATCTGGAGTTCTATCCACTGAGCCATCTAGCTGCCTCAATCCAATTGTACCTGCTATCATCTGGTCTTTCTCCTCTTCTTCCCAACCAAACTGCTTTCAAAAGTCCTCTACACTGGATATTTTCAATTTTTAAACTTTGTACTATCTGGCTTTTGAATTCATCAATTGAGGGGTAAATTAAGAATTGAGGGATAAAGGAAAATAGTAGGAACCAAAATTGAATACTGAAACTACCAAAGTTGCCAATGTGTTGTTAACTATCAAATTGCCAAATTTGTTAATTGTCTGATTTAATGGTCTTTTTTCAATCCTCATTGTTGTTGACCTCTTTATAGTCTTTGACACCACTGGTCACAGTCTTATATTTAGCATTCTCTCCTCTCTAGGTTTTTATGATGCTTTTCTCTCTTGCTTCTCTTCCTACATGTTCAATCACTCCTTCCAAGTCTTCTTTGCTGAATTTTCATCTATGTCAAATACCTAGTGTTGGGACTCTTATTTTACAGATGAAGAAAATGAAGCCCCAAAAGACTGATTTGTCCAGGGCCACATAGGTAATAATTATTGGAGATAGACTTGAAGTTCAAGAACTATATATATGTGTGTGTGTATGTGCATATATATATATGTGTGTGTGTGCGTGTATACATATGTATATATACATACATGCACACATATATATACACACATGCACACACATGTGCACACATATATGCACATATATGTATATATGTTATCTTGTTATGAGTGATCCAGTTACAACTCTTCCCACCTAGTATGGAGAAGCAGTAGGTTGTCTGTTGCCCAGCAATTACACCCTTTCAAGATTCTATTATAATTCATCTGCTGCTTGTTTCTACTCTTATAGCTACCATATTCTCAGCAACTGTTACTCTCCCTATTCCTGCATTATTTAGTTGCCCAAGCCCCAGGAGCAAACTTTACCAAATCCCCACCTTTTGTTCTTTTATCTCCATTCTCCTCAGCTTTACTCCACCCCAAGTTCCTTTCCAACCCTGCTTAGTCCTTTCACAGTGCTCTCTGGAATTCCAGTTCCATGCTGAACAACCCATCGTTCTGGACCTCTTTCTCTCATAATCCTTCAACTCCTTGTACTCCCCAAGACCCTTTATCTTCCCCAAGACAACACTATTTTCTCTTCAGCAATGGATGGACCTTCACTCACACTCTCCTCCCCACTACACTTGTCCTGGAGGGGAATTGAAATGTTCTTTGCTCCCCACTGTCACTTCCAAATTCTCCTTCTGCTATTAGAATTCATCAACCTCTCCTTTGAAACTCATGCCATTAAAATTTTCTACAGTATTCAAATCACAGTAGCTATTATATACTGGCACACAGGTGACACGCCTGGCTCACTCTCTCCTCTGCAAACTTTGCCCTTATGTTAGGTGACTACAACATTCAAGGTAAAGTTTCCTGTAATTCCCTAAACTTCTATTTCCTTAATCTCTTCAAACCTATTAGCTATTTCTACACTCCACCTCAGAGTGAGGGTTATACTCTGGATCTCACCATTATAGAAGCATTCCATTTCCTTGGTCAAAAATGGGGACATTTCTCAATCATTCTATGTTTCCCAATGGCTTACTCCCTCTTAAACCTATTTACTCTAGAATAAATATAATTTAAAATGCTTTCTATGTGCCAGGGACTGTGCTAAATGCTTGGGATCCAAAGATAAAAACAAAACAACCCCTGTCCTTAAGGATCTTACATTCTATCAGGGAAGAAAACATGAACATGTCTATGTAAGACACATACAAAGCTGATTCAAGATAACCTTTGATGAGAAGGTACCAGAAGCTGAAGGAACTAGGAAAGATCTCATACAGAAGGTGACTCTCAAGTTGAATCTTGAAGGAAACCAGGCATACCATGATGTAGAAGTTAGGAGGGACAGTATCCCAGGCACAGAGGATAGCTGGGGCAAAGACACTGAAGTGAAAGAGGAAACATCAGATGAGAGGAAAAGCAAGTCAGCCAGTGTGGCAGTAAAGAGCACTGAGAAGAGGAATGTCTAAGAAGAGTGAAGAGATAGGAAGGAATAAACTACATAGAGCTTTACATAGCCAGAGAGGGGGTTTCAATTTTATTCTAGAGATGGATGGGAGACAATGGAGTGTTTTTTGGGAGGGAGGGGAATATGTGTGTGACATGATCATACTTGTACTTTAAGAAAGTCACTTTAGCAGATGCATGTGAGGAGAAACTTAGGGCAAGGAGATCAAAAAGAGGGTGACTGCAATAGTCCAGGGGAGAGGTAGTGAGGGCCTGAACTGGGGTATGAATTGGGAGAAGGGAACCAAGTAAGGAGTACTCACAAAATCTTAGAATCATGGCTTTGGAAGGGACCTTCAAGATTCCCTCCTCCAATCTGTCAGTGAAAGATTCTCCTCTGCAGACTTCCTAGTCATCCAGCTTTTGCTGGTATGGTTCTAACATTTTTTTAGAAGAACTTTCTAAACACTGAGGGAGAATTTTCCTCTCTCCAACTTATATTACTTTCTCCTGGTCCTCCTTCTTGGGTCAAAGAGAGTAAGAAAAAATTTTACTTCCAAATTGTAGCCTTTTCAGACATTGGAAAACAAATATCACATCCCCCTCTAGTCTCCTCTTTTCCAGGCTAAACATCCCCAGTTCCTTTAAAGGGATCAAAAGACTCAATTTTTTTCATTTCAAACTCAATGACTTTGGCAACATGTAGATTAAAGATGTGCTACATAGGGTCATTATCAGTTCATTCAAATGCCCTTGCGTTTCCGATTACTTCTCAAATTATTTTTGTGTTAGGTAGATACATACTCTTATCTCCCCATGGTAGAGGAATTCAGGGAATTATAATGCCATTTTTTTGTTACAGCATTTCTCCAAAGAGCTAAAACTCAGAATCACAGAATCTCAGAACTGGAATGTACCTTATATTTCAACTTATAACTAAATCATATTCTTGACAAGTAACCATCCCTTTCTTTTTGAAGTATGCCACTCCACATATGGACAACCCTAAGTAGGAGGAGGGTTTTCCTTATTTTCTGCTGAAAGCTGCTACTCTTCAATTTCCACCCATATTCTTACTTCTGCTAGAAACTCTGCCCTCTGGGACCAAGAACAGGTCTAATCCTTCTTCCATATGACAGTCCTTAAAATAGCTGCAGACAGTTATCATATCCCCCTGAAGTCTTCTGCAGGCTAAACATCTCTTATTCCCCTAAAAAATTCTTACATGGTATGGTCCTGAGCACCCCATCCCCATCCTTGTCACCCTCTCCTGTACTACATCAAAGCTTGTCACTGTCCCTTCTAAAATGTATGCCTAGACTTAAGCATCAAACCACATAATAGGACCTGAGCAACATAGCGAACTGTCATAAACTGCTGTGAATATAGCCTGAGATCATATTACAGTTATCTTTTCCACATCTTGCTTTTCCCCAATTCAGTTTTGATATATCTGAGGCTTGGCAGAATAAATTAAGTGGGAATTTTTGGGAAGCTTTGCAGAAGCCATAGACGATACTAGAGTGCCAGAAGACAACAAAAAAAAAGTTTAGAAACTCAGAAATGTGTAAAACATATGTATAGTTTTGTATAATAACCCACATTTTACATAAGGTACTGTAAATACCCCACAAAAGAAAAATCACATTTCTGTTACAAAGGGAAGGTAAAAAAAATTTTATGTGAATTTCCCAGATTGAGGGGACACCAAACCCCTAACTCCTGAGATGTGGAAAGGATAACTGTAGTGTATTTTTTTTTTGCTAATTTATTTAAACACGGAGACCAGTAAAACTATCCAGTCTTTTTCACCTGAATATTCTCTAATACCCTGTGTTCATTTGTTTTAGTTATATCCAACTCTTCATGACCCCATTTGGGGTTTTCTTGGCAAAGATACTAGAGTGGTTTGCCGTTTCCTTCTCTAGCTCATTTGATAGATGAGGAAATTGAGGCAAACAGGGTTAAGTGACTTGCCCAGAGTCACACAACTAGTAAGTGTTCGAGGCTGGACTTGAACTCAGGAAGATGAGTCTTCCTGACTCCAGGCCCAGCACTCCATCTAGCTGCCCAAATCTAAAATTTACTCCTCCTCGAACATTTAGCTCAGACCTCTGATTAGTAAGTGTCTGTTGAATTAAAGCAGTATAACTAGCAGCCATGCATAGCTCATTTGCTGCTATGGTTCAGTGATTTTCTGCTTGGAGTCCACTGGGCTATTTACCTAGCTTCCCGTATCCTGTAGTTCTCAGCTACAGAATCCCGGATGACAGAAGGAACAAGGCAGTCAACCTGTACCCCATGTACTCCAACTTTCTATCACACTTATTCTCAACCAGAGTGCATCAATCATTTCTTTGGCACACCAAGAAGATGACCTGGGTACCATGAGAGTAAGATGTAATGGAATACATCCTTTTAAAAACTTGTAATAGGATGGGGATTGGGATTGCCTTTCTCAAAGCTCCCCTCCAGTACTAATATTCTATGATTCTGGGTTCAAATCCTGGTTCTGCTACTTGCTACCTGTGTGTTGGGCCAGTTTTCTATCTCTGGACCTCAGTTTCCTCATCTCCAAAATGAAGGGCTTAGATATCCTCCAACATCCCTTTCACTCCTAAACCTATGCTCCTGTGAGCCTTCCATTTCTAAACTCTCCATGTTTTCCTATCTGCCACAATTGTTAGCTTTTAACAGTGTCTGCTCCCAGCCTGAAGTCTAAAGCTTAAGCTCACAATTATCACTGAAGACTGTAGTTAAGTAAGCTGGGCCATGGAAATAAGGAGAAAGACTAATGAGCAAACACAAGCCACTTCACATTCAAATGGGAATTCCTGAAACCTAAAAATATTCTCCAACATGCCAAGACAGACTGCACTCATTTAAGAAATAAACATTATACTTTGAAAATAAACTCTTTGCTATTTACAGAAAAGGGCTACAGTTTTGCTGCTTTTCAATTTCTTGGAAGTGCTTACAAAACATGACTGGGCAAAGATGATGCATTTAAATGTGGCCGCTTTAGCCTTTAGGTTTCCAGGATTGAGATAATGTCCTGGCCAGAAACTCTTTGTGCAAGGATTAAGGCTGCCTCTTCTCCAATGCCATTCCTAGCAATGTGTTCCAGGTGTGCGACAGATTAAGCAAATTTAGAAAACACTGGTCTCTCCTATTCTTAAAGATACACAGAAAAAAGAGACATTTCAGAATATCCTCCTGCATATATATATATATGTATATACACACCCACATAAACACATGTGTGCACACATGCACGTGCATATGTATTTATATACATGCTTGTGTACACACACACATGTGCACACATATATGCATGTTGGTGCATGTGCATACATACATACATACGCACATATGATGATTGATTTACTCAATCGTATCCCACTTTCAATGCCAAGATTCCCCAAACATTTCATTCATAGACCTTAATCTAAATGCAGAAAAGGCCTTGGAACTAGAGTGATTTCACACAAAACTCCTGCTCAGATAGATTGAGGAAATTTGGCCACATTTCAGAGATCATCTATGAATTACCAAATGACAAGAATGGATTCATTCCAGAAATTGGAATGTGGAGTTGTGAACCCCTTGAGAGACAGAACTACCTGGAGAAGAGGAAGGAGAGGCTTCAGTTTGGGCTTTGACCAGCTCCCTCCCCACCCTCACTTTTGGATGGAGGAGGACCTTGCAAGGTTCGGTGGGTCTGGAGGACTTTGTACTTCTTATCCTCCCCTTGGGGTTGTAGCCTCACTCCTGGGATAGCATCAGCTGGTGGCTGTATCTGCACTGGAAACCAGGGACAGACTGGGTTCATGATTCTAGAAAGAACTGCAAAAGAAACTGTACCATGACTAAGGGAAATTTCTTGAGAACACCATGAATGGGAGGAAAGACTTTTCAACAACCAAGAAACTGTGAATTATCTCTGACATATGTGCTTCCTACACTTAGACCCACTTTCCCTTATACTTTTTATGTTCTTGTGATAGAGTGCGTCACAGATGTTTTTTGGAGGGAGGGGATGGGTGTTATATAACAACTGATCTTAGTGTATTGACTTTGTAAATAACTCTTTCTAAAAAGTACTGAAGTTTGAGTGGTCTCAACTGATAATCATGAGGTGAATCATCGAGGTGGGGGCTTAATCCTATGGTATTACAGAGTCACCCCAACCCCTCAGAGCTACCCCTAGAATTCTGAAGGGGAAAAATGGCCTTGTTCTATGCCAGGCCTAGAGGCCTGTATTGGGCTACCCGAGTCTTTCTTACCTGTCCCAGGTCTTCGGTTGGCCAAACCGGATAAACGTATGAGAGAAAGGACGTTCCAGAGTCGAACAGGGGTTGAGCTTTATTACAGGGTCTGGGTTACAAGTGCAGGGGAGTCTTCCTTAGGAGGAAGAGGGGGAGATTTCCTAAGGAGGCTAGATCTTAAGGGATTGGAAGTAGAAGTACAAGCGGGGAGAGAGGGGGAGGGAAGAGAGGAAAGAAAAGAAGCGGAGCCCTACTGTCCTCTTTGGCTCCACACGTGCTAAGAGAGCTTTCCGGCTTCCTCAATCCTACTTAACCTTCAGCCACATAGTTTGCATCTCAATACTGTGCTGTTAGGTAACTAGGTGTGCTCCAATCCGGGACGACCTCGAGGGCAGGGAGACTCCACCCATCACGTATCTCCAGGGGAGAGGCGGAAATACCTGAGCTAGCCGAGCTAGCTCAGTCTGACCTTCTCGAATCCCCGCTGTTCATGGAGGGCCTCGTAAGACTCTAAGATTTAGAAGTCCCACTTTTACCCGCCCGAGACCGTCCACACGGATTTGAGCTTCCAATCCCAACAGTTCTAAGACTCAATCTATGGGAATGGGAGTTGGGATAAAGTATCTCAGAGTTCAAATGTATTTTGCATATATTTCTTACTGTTAGAAAGTCGTTTTTTTAGATCAGAGTTGTCAAACACACACAGCAGCCTCATGGTACCAGCAATACTCCTGAATGAAGCCAGAACCAGGTATCTAACTAACTAAAAATACAATAAAATAGATAATGATAATTGGTGGTTTTCTAAGTCAACATGCAGCCTGCAGGAATCCTCACATAGAATTTATTGGCTCCTGTTACTATATGAGTTCTATACCACAGTCTTACATAATTCTCATATTATGGTTTCCTTTTGGTAAAGTGTCAAGTGCTGATTTTGGAGTCAGAAGACCTACATTCAAATTCTTCCTCTTATCAATCACAGATTTGGTCTGAGGCTACCTAATAGCAAAGATGCAGGGGAGAAGGGAACAATCACACCCTTCCCCATCTCCCCACGTTCAGTTGGGTAACTGATGGAGCCTTTGGTTTTCCATACAGATGGCTCAAGGAAAGGGAGGCTAACTCCCCTCTCCTTCCCTTTTCACGCTAAATATGCTTCATCAGGGTAATACTGAGCATTAGTCAGAGCCCTGTGCGACCAGCCTGTAAAGGTGAACTGTGAGAATAGGCTTCTTTTTGTTTCTTTTTCCTTGGGTTTGTGTCCTTGGCCCCCGGAGGCATTCTTTCCACAGGCCCACCTTCTGTTCCTCCTGCAAACCTTTGCCAGCTTCCCAGATTCATCTGCAAAGGCGGTGAGGCTTAGCCTGGCCAAATGCACATTGTTATCAGGTCAGGCAAGCTGGCTGTGTTCTGAAAAAGGGGCTATTATGCTGCTGTTTAAGCCAGGGCTGGAGTCTTGGGCTGCATGCTTAGCGGGAGCCTGTGCTGCATCCTCCCTCTTCTTCTAATAGCCTCACCAGGGTTGAGGAACCTGAACTCAGTCAAAGGGCTGCACTTGAGGACCTACTGGGCTTGCACACCTCACCATCCAAGTAGTAGTGGTAGTAGCTAGAATTTATAGAGCACTTTTAAAGTATGCAAAGTGCTTTACCTAAGGTCTTGTTCTAGTCCTAGATCCTCCTCAGACCTTTCTGGAAGCATTAAAACACACAATGACCCTTCTCTTCAGTTCTCATCAGACTTCACTTTGGATGTGTCTCTTCCCAGAAACCTGTTAATCCTGGAAGATCACTTCAATCCTGGAATTCACACAGCAGAATAACCCTCCACACCTGCAGCCCCTCTCTCTGATTGGATGGCTCCTCCCAGAACCTCCATTTAAAGAGGGCAACCATTTCTTCATTTCTCACCAGGCTGTACTCCTCCAGATGTCTTCATCTTACTCCCACTGTGTATATTTCCCTCCTCACTGTCTTTTTAAACTTCCTTTTATGTTTTCCCCCCATTACAATGTTAAGTTCCTTGAGGACAGAAACTATATTCCAAAAGCTTAGTACATAACACCTGGTCCATGGTAAGTGCTTATTGACTGACTTACTGACTTCTCCCTGTGTTTATAGGTCTGAAAACTTGATTCTACACCATTTCTAGAGAGACAGTAGAGTCTAGTGATTAGAATATTGGACTTGGAGTCAAGAGCTAGATTCAAAGCCATCTAGCTATAGGCAGCTTGAAGGGATAGAGTACTGACCTGGGAGTCAGAAAGATCTGAATTCAAATGTGGTCTCAGATACTTATTAGCTGTGTGACCCTGGCTAAGTCACTTAACCTGTCTGCCTCAGTTTCCTCATTTGTAAAAAAAGGATAAGACTTTATCCTACTCAGACTTGTTATGAGAATCCAATGAGATGATATTTGTAAAGTACTTTGTAAACCTTAAAATGCTACCTCTTATTATTATCTACCTTTCTTATTTTTATTATTCTTATCATCTCACCCTAGGCATGACATTTTAGTACTTTTGCCCTCAGTTTTCTCAGGTGTAAAATGGACATAATACTAGTATTTCTCTTGCAAGGTTATTGTGAGGATCAAATGAGATGAGATATGTACAGGGTTGTATCAACCTTAGTTATTGTGTTGTTTTATATGGACTATATCTCCCTACAGGAGACTATTATTGGTGCTTTTAAGACAGGACTCTGATTGTGCTTCCCCCCCATCCCCAGCCTAGCACAGTGTTCAAGCATAGGATTTGCTCAGACTACTATTAAAATTGAGCAGTTATCTCTCTTCTAAAGTCCCAGTGATAGATATAGTCATGATAGGGGGTGTTGGTTAACTAAACACCTGTTATTTGGCTCTGCCCATGTTACAAGAGCTACATTATCTACAGTTATGGATAAAACATATGATTATTGTCAACCTTTAGAGGGCCTCTGAGGGAAAAGGAGGGGATTTTGTTGGCTAGATTCACCTGAGATCTTGGATGTGCCATTGAAATCTGAACGGAGATCACTGTACTACATATGGTATCAAGGACTCTTTGACTTGGAAGAAGTACTTTAGAGGCCATGTAGTTTAACCTCATGCCCTATTCTGAATTCTTCAGTGTCCTTGGCAAGTGCTTATCCAGCCTTTGCTTGGGCAATTCCAGTGAGGGAGGATGAGACAATATAGTCTTCGGATTGTTATACAAATCTATGTTATCATTACTGTTTAGAATTCCCATAGCCTCTGACTGCTAGAATGCCCAGCTGTCACAGACATGACTTCAGGCCAGAGGAATGGTTCAGAAGTATCTGATAAATTATCTGCTGCCCCTGGGCATGTCTTTTTTTTTTTTAAATAAATTTTGCTTATTATCTTTTGGTTTGATGTCACTTACATTTTCTATTGTTTTCTTCTTTTTTCCTCCTTGCAGAGAGGTAGTTTCTATAATGAGAAGAAAGCACAAGTTTAGTAAAATTAATAAATTTATCAAAAAAGACTGACCTTATATACATTGTTAAGGAAACTCATTCTAATGTTGCACAGCTCTAGTTTTTGTAAAGTTCTTCCTTATGTCAACTGAGATCGATATATAAAGCATTTGTTAAAAATTCTTGATCATCTGTCTCTATCTCTCTAGTTCGATCATCTCTCTATCTCTATCTGTCTAAGTAAGAGCTTAATGCTTTTACTATGTGCTATGAACGTGCTAAGTGTTGAGGGTACACTTACCAGAAAACATCATAGTTTTTTCTTCTTCTCCTCTCAAGGGGTTTACATTCTAACAGGGGAACATAAAACACAACATTAAGGGTATCTGGAAAGTGGGGAGAAGGGAGGATGGAAGAGGAGCAACCACAAACTGGTCTGGAGATGGAGCATTCCAGAGAGTAAGTTGAGCAAGACGAGTGGCATCACTGGGGCTCCTCCTCCCATGGAGAGCCCATCTAGGGACTCATCGATTAGGAGAACAGGTCTCATGGTGGAAAAAGGAAGGGCATGAGTTCAGGATGGGGAACTCACACATCTGGTATGTGTCTCAAGCTGGATTCAAACTTGGGCCTCCTTGGCTCTAGGTCCAGAACTCTACCCACTGAGCCACCTATCTGCCTCCAGGCCAAACCAAACAAGTTTAATCTGTCCTATTGCTCTCTCTTCTCTGGATTGCCCTAGTTCATCAATGTCTTTCCTAAAATGTGGTGTCCAGAATTGAAAATAGTACTCCAAATGTCACTTGATTAGGGGAAGGGGACCCCAAGAGTCTCACCTCCATTCTGATCCTTCTACTAATTTAACATTTTTGTGAGCCCTGTCATATCACTAGGGTCAACATGTCATTGGCACTTATTACGTTTCCAGTCCACTAATACCCTGAGATGTGGTCTCAGTCCTTAGATGTGTACAGTTTACCCTACTTGGTATCAGCCCATGTGGCATTTTGGTGATCTCTATTCTGGAAATGCTTGATGGAGGGGTCATTTTCCTCTGGGATTCAGAGCACGGGGAAGGTCAAGCAGGTCCCTTTTAGGTGTTGGATCCTCACTGTACTCAGCTGCTGAGAGTTATGGGCTCCAGTGGCAGGACCCCTAGTGGTTCTTTTGATCTACTCCTTTTCATTTCTGTTTTTCAATGTACCCAAGATTAAAAACGTATAAATACAATAGAGACAGAAGGACAATAGTGATGTGCATTTTTTATAGCTGTGTAATTATTGTTCAGTTGTTTTCAGTCTTATCCAATTCTTCTTGGCAAAGATACTGGAGTGGTTTGCCATTTCCTTCTCCTTTTCATTTTTACAATTAAGGAAACTGAGGCAAACAGGATTAAGTGATTTTTCCAGCATCACACAGCTACTAAGTATCTGAAGTTGAATTTGAACTCTTGAAAATGAATCTTCCTGATTCCAAGCCCAGTGCTCTATCCACTGTGCCACTTAGCTGCTCCAGCCACAAAGTAGCCACCAAGAGAGAGGAATCAAGGTCACTGCTCCATCAGGAGGCCTGTGGTAATTCTTGTTCCATTCATCAAGGAAGAGGGAGAGATTTCGTCTGTTCTGGCCTCTTGTGGGCAGTCAGTTCTGGCTCAGCAACCATTTAAACATCTTTTCATTGACATGAAGTTGTGACAGGAATAAACCAGAGAATATCTGTAAATGCTCTGAATAGGAAGAGGAAGACTTTCTCCAATGAGAATTTCCAAAATATTTCACCCAGCTGTATATGTAAGTTGATGGCAGACAGGGGATGCTGTACGTGCTCTAAGGCCTGGATCCTCAATGGTCACTCTTTCCAGACTTCTCTTTCCACCTTTCCCCACCACCTTAAAACAACCATTATCCAACTACATCTCCCTCAACCTGTTTTTGTGATGTTGATTTCTTGAATTTTGAATGTGTGAGTTTAAAGTCTCCATTACATTTCATCCCATCAGATGTGGTCTGTGTTCCAGTCCTCCTTCCATACAGTAGTCCTTTAAGTATTTGAACACTGCTAATGACACCTCAAGTCTTTCTTTATACAGGCAAAAAATTCCCAGGTCTTTCAGTTATTGTGCAAATGTAATAGATTTGTGTCCTCTCTTATGTGATCAACTTTGCTGGACATGTTCCAAATTGTCAATGTCCCTTGTCAATGTCCTTAAAATGTGGAGTCCAGAGGGACCCAGAACTCCAGATGTACTTTGCTCAGACCAAGCACAGCAGAATTATTATTTTCCATGACCTGGATATAATCTTTTTACTCACTTAGCTTAAGATCTCCTCATTAGATTTCTATTGTTTTCGACTGGGGGACCTGTCTGAGCCCAGATGGAAGCAAACAGAAGGAAAATTCCATTTACTTTAAAATTAGGTTACAGAGCTAAGTATTTGCCCTGCTTACTCTGTTCCTTTCTCCTCCCCCTGCGCTTCCACCTGTTACCCAATTAACACCCCATTATGCTGAACACCTGCACAGACACTATTAACAATATCCCTTCCAGGACTCTTGTCACCTTGGCTCAAATGCCACCTCTCTGTCCTGAAACACCTGTGTCTGCTGCCAGGCATCACAGGTGTTTGCCTATAGGAAGGCTTTGGAGCTTGCTGAGTTTTTCCTGAGAGGAGAAATTAATGTGGTAATTAACGAAAATATCCTCCCAGAAACTCCTCTCCCCCAGCTCAAGGCTAAAGAGATGATCCTGGCAACTCAATGAGTTTGAAAAAGTAACTTTGCCTACAAATGGGACAGGGCCACAATGCCAGGTCAGAACTGAAGGCTTTGCAGACCAGGGTGGTGGGAACGGGAAGAAAGAAGGAGAAGAAAGAGAGGTGGGGAAAGGGAATATGATTTTTCTTCTTCCCTCTCCACATTCTAGGACCAATGGTTAGAGTTTTGACATTCTAACCCTTCCATCAACTCTCCTCAGATTAACAAGAGTAGCATGAGAACCAATAGCTCCCTGACTCCACACCCAATATGGAATTGTCATCGATCAATAAGCATTTATTATGTCCCTATTATATGCCAAGTACTGTGCCATGCCCTGGGTATTTAAAGACAATAAAGAAACTGGACTTGATAGTCTCTTTCAGTTCTTTTTTTCTCTTGAATTTTTATATTTTTAATTAACCAGCATTTATTTTCTCTTTCTCCAACTTTTCCCATACCCATTGAAATAATAAAACAACCTCTGCCCTTCTGGCACTTATATTCTATCTGAGAGATAGCATTTATGTATATAAGATACATACAAGGTAAATACCAGATAGTAGCAGTGTGGGGGCAGAGAATGAGGAAAGTCATCTTATAGGAGGTGGCACCTCATCTGAGTTCTGCAGATAAGTTGGGATTCCAAGATAAGAATGTTGAGACTTGATTCCAGTTATGGGAAAAAAACTTATTCAAAGGCTTGAGGATGCATGAATGGAATGTTGCATGTAGGGAGCATTCAGGACAGTTTGGTTGGACCATAGAATGTGTGAAAGGTAATAATTTAAAAGAAGGTTAGAAAGCTCAATTGGAACTAGGTTGTGAAGGACTTTAAATAATGCACAGAGGAGTTTATCTTTGATCCTAACATTAATAGGAGAAGAGAATTATCTTCTTGGAGAAGAGAAATTATATAATTAAACTTGGGATCAGTTAACTTCCTTATGGCTTTCCCATGATCCACAGTTCTCCACTGGTCTCCACAGTCACTACTTTTAATGTACATATAAGAGGACTTCAGAGTACTTTTCTTCATTCCATCATTCCATGGTTGTCTTTCCAAAGGCTTTCTTACCTACATGAGTTGCCAGAGAGGAAAGAACTCCCCAGGGATTTTTCCACCTGACTCTTCTATTCTCAACTCTAAAAGGATACTCAAGAGGAACCTCTGTGTGGGTCCATAGAGAAGAAGCCTCCTCTGTTTGATGTCCCAGGCTCTTTTCTCTCCTCTTTTCTTTTAGACTCTCTTGACAACTTCCATGAGTTTACTACCATCTCTACGCAGATGACACCTAGATCTGCATATCCCGGCCTAACCTTTCCCCTGAGCCTCAGATCTAAATCACCAACTGCTTTTTGGATATGTCAAACTGTGTGTCCCAGAGACATCTTAAGTTCAGCATATCCCAAACTGAAATCATTATCATTCCCCCACAACCCCTCCCCTCTTCCAAAGTTGGCAATATCCCAAGTTCCCTACTCACCCCACATATCCAATTGGTAGCCACAACTTTCTGTTTCAGCTTCTACAGCATTTCTTTCATTTAACCCCTTGGCTCTACTTACATGGATACTACCTTAGCTAAGGCCCTCATTGACCAGATTATTTCAACAGTCTACTTTTGTCCCAAGTCTCTCACCATTCTATCTTATATTCTGTCAAAGTAATTTTCCTTAAGCATAAATCTAACCATGTGACTTCCCTATTCAACCATCTCCAATGTGATTGCTTTTAGGATAAAATATCAATCTCTCTATTTAGCTTTTAAAGCCTTATACAACCTGATCCCAACCTATCTTTTCAGTCTCGTTGGGCATTGTTTCCACCCTGATGCTTTGCACTCCAGTCAACTTAGCCTCTCTTCCTCACACCCAATACTCCATCTCTTATCTCTTTGTCATCACACAGGTCTAGAATTTACTCCCTTCTCATTGCTACCTTGCATACTCTTTAAGTCCCAATTCAAGTAGTGTCATGTGCATGAAGCCTTTCCTGATTCCCCCAACTGATAGTTTCTCCCTTTCAAACTATTTTATTCAACTGCTTTATGTTTGCACTTTTATAATGATGCAAATATTTCTATTTGTCATTGCCTCCCTTCTTAGAAAGTAAGCCCCTTTTGAGTAGGGATTGTTTCATTCTTTGTACTTATATCCCAAGAACCTACCAGAGTTCCTGATACATAATAGGTATTTAATAAATACTTGTTGAGTGGATCAATTGACAGTCAATCAATCACTTAGTTAACAAAGGTTTGTTGAAGACATTTTATATGTGAGGTCATAGGAATATCTTAAAATATGGAAATATAAAACTAAGTGTTCAACTGTTGTGGGCTTTGACCAGGTCCTAATGAGACCCTACCAAGACCTGACTGCTGTACTTGGTAAGAACCCAGTGGGTAGTGGACATAGTAATAATTTAACTAGGTGCAAGCAGGCAAATATGGTTGTAAAAAGAGGGAGGAAAAGAATCAGGAGAAAAAAGGTTGTAAAGGTAAAATCGACATGTCTCAAGTTATGTTGTCCTTACTTTGACTATTGTCCAGGAGCTCCCCAGATTGATGTAGAATCCAGCATTTGGGGAATAAAAACAGTGACAGAGAGAAGGGTCATTGCTCCTCTGACCAGGCAAGACCTAGACTGGGATGAGCCTCATTGTAGTGAAATTGAGAGAGGCAAGGGGAGTCTGTCTGCTGACTGTATCTGTTAATGGGACTCATCTTGAATCATGTATCCTTGGCCTTTGTTTGACACATGTTCTAATCAACTAAGTAAATTTTATGTATGTATATATATGTATATATATGTATACACACATATACATATACATACATACATAATGTATTATATATAAAATAAACATTACATATATTTAGATACATATATACATATGTGTTACATATTATATATTTATATATACGCACATATCTACCCAAATATAATTTATACACATGGGTTATCTCAAAAGCTTTAATAGCTTTATAAGCCTAAAACTGCACTAAGACTTTTGGGACACCATCTATACAACAACTCTGTGTTGGGTGGATCTTTTTCATCATCTCGGTACCTGAGGTTTGAATAGCTTCATCGTTTCTTCTAAAATTTAGACCCTCCAGGGTAATACAAGACAGGTTTCCTGCCTTCAAAGAGATTGTGATCTGATTGGGAGAAAGATCTGTATCAAAAGTGACGACTATAAAGTAATGCATTTTCTCATGTAAAGTTTAAATACTCTATAAATGTCAGCTATGATTATTCTGGATGTCATTTGAAAACCATTAAAAGCCTGTCTGCTGGGAAATATCTCTTCCTCTGCCAAATGCCTGAAATTCCACTTCTTTAAAATGATTCTTTGAGGTCTTTCTGACTGTCATTTTGGCTAAAGGCATTATTTTGCCCAGGAGGGGTAATACATTGTAACTAGTAAACATGTTAGTAGAGTCCAATTTATTTAATTAATCAAATACTTTCTGGAGTATAATCAAATGTTCTGCTACTGGAGAGATAGGCCCTAGGGTATGAGCCCTGGGTCAGATAAGTTTTTATGGACAACACAGGGAGATTTATAGGGGAGGGCAGATGGGCTGCACCAATGGGGGATGCCAGGAAGCTGAGGAACAGCATGAAGTCAGCTTGTCTGGGCACTTAAAATAAGGTGAGAAAGAGGACACACCGCAGCAGGCATGTATGAAGAACGCAGAGACAAACTTTGCTCACTTCACAGTTTTGTTGACCATCCTCCTAAACTGTAGCCAATGAAGACAGTCCGTGTCTCAAACTTGGTCTCTTTGCTTCATGTTCCCATTAAGATCAAGTATGAGACACTGACTTTCTTCCTTGGCCAGAGACAAAATGAAATATGGGATCATAGATCTATGGGTCACCTATTTTCTCATCTTCATTTTCCAGGTGAGAAAACTAGGCCCAAAGGGAAGTGACTTACCCAAGGTCAAATACATAGTAAAGTCACAGAGCTCAGTTTTGAAGCCAGATAGCTCCTCCTCTAGTTTGCTCTCTAGGCTGGTACTCCAGGAATATATGAGAGGGAGGATGGAGGACCAGAAGTCTTGTCATTTGGAGGACTTATCATTTGGGGTTTGAGTGTAGATTTTTGACCTACAGAAAGAAAGACTTGGGGAAAGGGGTTGAATGAGAGCTGATTTCAAATGATCAAAAGATGATCATGTGCAAAAAGAATTGGCTTCATTCCACGTAACTCTAGAGGAGTTATGAGCAAAAGTGTAGAAGTTAGAGAGGCAGATTTTTGTTCCAAAGAAGAGGTTCTGGGTTGCCTTGTGAGGTAGTGTTGAAGTCATTCCCCAAGGATCATAGATTCTTTTTAGAATGAAAAGGATTTTAAAGATCATTTAGGCCATCCTTGATCTTCTTATTTTACAGATGAGAAAACTGAGGCCCATAGAAGTTGTGACTTGTTCATGATTGCATAGGTGAGCAGATTCTCCAACTCCAAATCTAGTAGTTCTTCCAATATACCATACAATCTTCCATGTGATTGGAGATGTTCAAACAGTGATTGGACACATTTTTGGCAGGGATGTCCAGGGCACTGGGCAGGGGTTTGATTTAGACAATTTCAGAGATTTTCTCCAACTATGATTCTATGCTTTGATTAGACTGTCAAGAAAGAGTGTGATGAGAGCAGCGTAGAGGGCCAGTGTCAGATACTTGGGCTTCTAAGGCGGGAGAAGAAAGGGAAACCAGTGAAGGAGACAGTGAAGGAAGAGGCAGACACTTAGGAGAACGAGGATAGTACAGTGTTCCAGAAGTTAAGAAGAGATAACTAAGGCAGAGGGGATGGTCACAATATATAAATACTATAGAGAGGCCAGAGAGAATAAGGAGCAAGGAAAAGCCGTTGGATTAGCTACTAAAAAAAAAGGTCAATTGAATTTGGTGTTTAGGGAATTATTGATGACCTTCCAAAGAGCAGTTTCTACTTCCAAGGCAGTGGTTGAGAGAAAAGAGTAATTGTAAGAGATCTTAAAGAGAATAAGTGGTAAGGAAGTGGTAGCCTCCGATTCCTTGATTCTCTTGGCTATGAATGGAAAGCTGTGAGGAGGCAGGTTTCAGCTTGATGTAAGGAAAACTTTCTAACAATTAGAATGATTCAAAAGTGAAGTTGGAGTCCTCAGAAAGCAGTGCGCTACCCATCACTGGAGACCTTCAAGGGAGACTATTTTGTAGAGCTTCCCATGTCGGCTTTCATTCCCCTTACACCTCTGTATCTGGCTGCCAGACTTCAAAACCGTGTCTCTACGCTGGAGACTTTCATTATATGAAACACACACACACACACACACACACACACACACACACACACACACACACACACACGCTCCATTTTCCAGCTCCCTTTTGTGTGTTATCTTCCTCCATTACAATATAAGCTACTTGAGGGTGAGGACTATCTTTTTACTTCTATTTGTGTCCTCACATAGTACTACTTTAAAAGAGATTTGTTTTTTCCCTCTCTCCCTCCCTCCCTTCTTTCCTTCCTTTTTTCCTTCCTTCCTTCCTCCCTTCCTTCCTTCTCCATTCCAGAGGAGAAAACCCAAGTTTGGAATCTTGGCAATGAAGCAGTTCTGAATGAAGCTGAGTTCCAAAGTGTGGCCATACTTGTAGGTGACTGGAGAGCCATGAAGAAGGATGTCATTGGAGTTGAGGAGATTGAGAAGCTGTAAGGTTAGGCTGTTGGTCGTGCCATTCATTTAAAAAGCATTTATCAAGCATCTGATATATTTTGCTAGGCCCTAGGGATAAAAAAAAAAAATGAAACAGTTCTACCCTTGAGGAGCTTGGAGGAAACAGCATAAGTAAATACAAATAACTGTGTGTGTATGTGTGTGTGTGTGTAAGTGCACATACATGCATGAAGGATACATGTAGTTGGGAGGATCATGATAGGCCTCATGTAAGAGGTAGGACCTGAACTGAAAAAAACCCTAGCACCATCATTGTAGATGCTGAAGGGAGGGATGCAGTTTCAAGGATCATGAGCCAGGCGCCACTGAAGAAGATAGGAAAATATTGGTCAGCATGACAGTAGACATCAGCAGCAAAGATGGGGAGGGGGTGGTAATAAACAGACAGCCTGAAGATCAGAGAGCAGAAGCAGCATGGTACAGCAGGAAATGAACTGGGTTTGGCATCAGAAGGCTAACGTCCAAGATCAAGCGTGGCCATTTACTAGCCATTTGAATTGAGGTAAATTGCTTGATCCCTGGACTGTAGTTTCCTCATTTGTGAGGAGAGGTAGACTCTGAGACCTCGAGGCCACTTGTCCTCAAGTGTGACCCTTTGACTGAATCCAAACTTCCCAGAACAACCCCCTTAATAAAAGGATTTGTTCTGTAGAACTTGGACTCAGTCAAAAGGCTACACTCAAGGACCTAAAAGGTCACATGCGGCCTCGAGGTCACAGGTTCCCCACCCAGGGTTGGAGTATCTCTCTAAGTCCTCTTCCACGATCTGTGAAACTGAGCTTGTTGGATGATGTTCTACGAGCCAGAATCTAGAAGGGGCACAGATGGGCAAGGGCCTTGATGGGCCCAGATTCTTCTTCTTGTGAATTAAGGGGTAGGTGGGATGGGGCAGCTGGGAGCAGTTTCCGTTGAAGAGAGTTAAGAGAGAGGTAGAGTCACCAGGGGAAAGAGCTGCATTTCATTTATAGCCTAGGGGTTGCAGGGATGATGGAGAAAATGCAAAAGGACATGGTGATTTATTAGGATTCAATGGAAATGACCAATAGAGGGGTTGACAGGACTGAGTTGGGATGAGCAGGGTCGACTAAATGTGTTATTCCAATATATAGTTCATTTGTTGGTCCTGTCCTTCCAAAACTCACATTGGACGTGAGTGTGTGTAGGGTTGTATTAGGCCCTGCGTCATCCTTCAGCTGAGCCTCAGCTCGCTACCTGCTCAGATGGATAGCTAGGTCCCAATTAGTGCGAATAAGGAACCCGATGAAACCAGCACATTATCTGATTTGCACTATTCAAAGTAATGATTGCATCTAAAATATGGTAATTACTTCCAATCCAATGAAAATATGCAATGAAAATTTTGAAAAACAAGTTTTTTATCTGTTTATTAGTATAACAAAATGGCAACATACAAGGAAAACATTTCTTACTCAAGTTTGTTAAGAAGTAATAGAGGAATTATAGAAAGCAAATTTTAAAAAAATGACTAAATGTACCTAAAGATAATAACACACTGGTGATATGATGATCATTATTATCATTTAATATATTTTTAACAACATAGATTGAATTGTCTTCTCTTCAAATTTTGATATATATTCTGGTAAGTGCACAGAATTTTATCCACATTAGGCAAATTTGCATTCTCACAATCTCCTACAATGAACCAAGTACAATTGAATGACTTGGGGCATGATCTAAAAGCGGTAATGCTTTAAATATGACACTGTCCTTGCACTATTTTTCAATGACTGGGCTTAAATTACTTGAAAACCAGTCTTTGAAAGTAGCATCAGTATCCCTATACTTTGTTATATGAACACCAAAGAGCTGGAGGGAGCTGAAATGATTTTAGCCACTTAAAACATAGGGACTTGGGGACTGGTAAACTAGCATTGGTTTGTACATAAAATCCTGTCTTTGCATTATCTTCCAGTAAAGGTGTTAGATGATCTCTAGACACTTTAAATCCAAGGTTTTTCTTTCTTAGAAATGTGAGTTCTGGAAGGCATCCTTTCCCAAAATAAGCCTGTTTCATTCACATTAAAATTTTGTTGATCAGTGCATCCATCTTGTTTGATAAATAATTTCCTAAAGGCACGCAGCTGCCATGTACTCATCTATATTGGCCACCTCTCTGGTAATTTTAACATTAAATAATCAAACTCAATTTTTTAAAGTGATTGAAGCAACCAGCTCTTGCAGTAGAAGTTTCTTCACTATCCACTTAATTTTCATTTTCTTGAAGCTTTTGTTTGGTTGTTCTAAGAGGACTGTGCTTTATATTTTACAATCTTCAGTCTGTAAGGCTAAAAGACACTCCATTTCTTTCATTTTACCTCTTCTGTTCCTTGCATTTATGTGCAAACCACAAAAAAACTGACGCACTTTGTCCTTTACTTTTATTTGGCCTGTGTGTTTTATAATTCTCCATCACCACAAATTCAGACATTCTAGTATCTCATCCTATTTTAGAGATACTGTGATCACATTCATGCCGTTCGATTGCATTATTTTTAATATAATGTGCTTCTTCTTTTCTGTGCTGACAGTTTCCATCCCAAATATTCTTCCTTTTGTCCATTTTTGGTAAAGGCTCTTTTTTAAAAAAAAATTAACACAACGGTTGGTAATGTGGTACACAGCACACATCACACCCGCCCTTGATGATAGTTAAGTGTAGACTGATGATGTGGTATAGTGTTAAAACCCTTGACTAGCTCTTGTGCATTGCATTAATTGAATTTTGGCTTGCATTAAATGTGACCTGGTATCATCTATAATTTGCACTAACTTGAATTTTGCATTATTTAAACTTGTATTAATCATGACCTGACTGTATTCTAGGCAGGACTTCTGGGAAGACTTTCTATCTGGAATCTAGACCCCTTCAGTTTGGCTGGTAATGATGATCAAGACCCGGATGAGTTATTTAATCTCATTGAACTTTGATTCCCTTTCTTGTAAATTAACATTAATAATCTTTGTTCTACTTACCTCATAGTGCAGATGTTGTAAGCCTTAATGTGCTGTGTTAATGGGAGCTATTATTATCACCTCCTGGCTGTTTCTCATGCTCAGAATCTGCCTTCAAAGATCAACTTTGTGATAATTACAATGGCTTATGTTTATCTCATGTGTTCATGCAGAAGTTTATGGTCTGTGAGGCTCATCACTGTTGTGGTTGGGAATAGAGCAGATGAATTTCTTGTGTTTAGCTAGAGATACCACACAGAGGCAAAGTGACTTCCTCAGGGCTGTGTTGTGTTTGTCCTTCATTCTCAAAGAGGACCACAAATACAGCTGGGAACAGAGCCTCAGAATCCTGAATCCCAAATTGCATTCCATACTCTGAGATGCTGAGTTCTGTGGCCCTCCCTCCTTGTTTTTGTCTTTTTCTAACTACTACCAAACTACCAGCAGAGTACAAGGTTTTTGCTGTATCTCTGGGTGACTTCCTCACTGGCCCTATTATGGCGCAGGCAATAGAGTCTTCATAAAATCTTTATACTATTTAAAGAAGTATTTAATATTTTAAAAATATTGTTTTCAGAACAACTTTGAGTGACTAAGTCATTTTGACTGTTATAAATACCTAAATTAAAAATAAAGGACATAGGAAGAAAGAAATTATCAGCATTCAGAGAAAGAACTGATACATAGAAGTATGTATAAAATAATTTTACATACATACATATATACATACATACATATATATGTATATATACACCTATTTGTATCTAATGGTAGCCATCTCTGGGGCAGAGAGGAAAGGAGGGAAGAAAAAAAGGAAGAAAAAAGAAATTTACATGATAATTTTGTTGTGTATTTGGAAGGAATAGCAAGTTGTAATGGTAGTTGGAGTTTCATGTATAATCATTTTTACTGTACAGTATTATGAAAATTATTGTTTTGTTTCATGAATTGAAAATAAAATTAAAAAAAGAAACAGAAAAAAAGTATTTAAGCTCCAGTGATTTAGGACCAGGTAATTGTGAATAGAACCTAATTTTATTTTCTGGAGGCCCATTGATCTCAGAGAAGGGTGTGTGTGAATGTATGTTTTATGGGGGTGTATATATGTGGAGTGAGGTGGGGACTCTGCATGTGTGTGTATGCGCACACATGGTAGCAATAAAGAGACTGTCAGGGGTTGGGTAGGATAATAAAAAGGAATCATGTTCTTCTCCCTTCTGGGAATCTCAACCAGAAAAAGAACAAGGGTCAGGGTGGTAGTCATGAGCTTGTGGCTCTGTTTTGTAAAATATTCAGACCCACAGATAGGTCTGTGATGTTTTAAGAGTTTGAAGGACATAATTTCTGTGTAATTGTTCATTTTATTAATAATGGAAGTCAGCGGCACTCTTGAATACCCCAAACCCCTTATGGCAGTGTGCTCATAGTCTATATGCTCTTGGAAGAGTAGATGTTCCAGAGGGTGACTATCAATTCTGATTGGTTAATAATTAATAAGAGAATGAATATTACAGTGAGAAGTGGGCTCTCTCCAATGAGGGGCCGAGAGAGTGACATCATGGCTAAACCCACACCACCCCCAGCCTTGGGCAATCTAATCAAAGAATTTATCCCCATCTTAGATTAGATTTCTTGTAAGATTGGATGACCAAGATTGAGGAGAGTTAATTCAGTCTCATTATCCATAAGTGTTCTACTGAGCTTTGAAATGAGGGATATGGATAAAAGGCTAACTCTGAATCTCCCCAAATCATTGGTTATTAATGATAAATAATTTCTCTCCTGTCCTAATTTACCTGTGGAATGTATGTGGAAGAATCCTGGCTTAAAGTATAGGTGATAATAGAATAAATTTGTAAAAGGCACAAAAAGACAAATTGAATTGACTTGTCAGGGCTGCTATGAACTTTCATCTTGCTTACCACTGGACATAGATGGCACCTCCTTTTTACCTTACAGGATGGAGGAAGTTCCTCACTCCATTGGATTAACCTTTTCTGATGAACTTATGGAGGACTTGGACAAGGGCAGAAAGGATGGGCAGGCATTGGTGAGCTTTGATTTGAAGCACTGGAGAGAATACTCATGTGGAAGAGATCATAGAGTTATTGAATATTTTATTGAAGATTATAGGATCATTGTCTGAGAGTCAGAAGACACTGTAGAAGTCATTGGGTTAGTCATTCAGTCCATAAACAATTATTAAACCTACTATGTGCCAGACACAGTGCTAAGCACTTGAAACACAAGTGCAAAAGAAAGTCCCTGCCCTCCAAGACCTCATAATCTATGGCAGAATATGACACATAAAAAGAAAGTGAAAAAGAGATAGGGTAGAGTGGGTACCTGGTTCAAGGGCATGATGAAATTCCAGATGAATGCAGTTAGGTGGAAAATAATGAAATGGCTATTCTGGGTACCCACCTAAAATGGAAGATCTGGGGGGAATCTTTCCTAGATCCTGAAATAGAAGAGACTATGTCATTCAGTCCAACATCCTCACTTTACAAATAAAGAAACAGATTTAGGGAAGATAAGTGACCTGCTCAGGGTCGTGAGGCAGTAATTTAAATCAGCAGGATTTGAATTCAGGTCTCCCAGACTCCAGAAGCACCATCATTTCCCACAGTATTCTCCTGCCTTCCTATTTCTCACAGAACTTGAAATAATGACACAGTATAATTGTGTCATGAATATAGGTATGAATGAAAAAGCATTTGTTAATGTCTTGTTTATATGTCTTAAGTGCTGGAGATGCAAATTAAAAAAGTGACAGTCCCTGTTCTTAAGGAGTTTACACTCTAATTGGGGTAGGCAATACACATGAAAGTGCAGCTGGGGGCAGATGAAGATAACAATGCCCCGGAGGGTGAGAAGCATAGAGAAAGGACTGATGAGGCCTGGGGGGTCTTCTGTCTCACTGGAAGACTTGTGATTGTGACTCCCAGCCTCTCCAAGTAGTATTCAAGGCCATTTTTTTCTTCCTTCTTAGCCACCTCATGGGGTCTGGGTGGCCCAAGAGGCAGTGAGGGAGGGGCATAGGAAAGGCAAAGAGGACTTTTGGTTCTGTGGATGGGTTTTCAATCCAGCCAGAATGAGGTTTAGGGGAGGAATACTCTCAAACTTTAGTAGATCTGCTTTGAAATGCTACTGACAAATGTTGCCACCACATTTAGAATTTAATCTAGAATTTAAATCTACAGGGACTTTATATTGGCCCTGCCCCTCATATGCTAAGATGGCAGTGGTGGCCCTGCATTGGCAAATCTTCATTAGTAGAGCACTGGCAGGAAAGATGGACCTGTATTGATTCTCTCGACTGGTTCTCACTGTGGTCAATACATTTTGTCTCCCAAATAGAGCCAAGCTAACCAACTCAAACAGGAATTGAAACTATTAGTCTCTGTAGTTTGTTATTCCACCAACTGAGATTAAAGCCAATCTCACACTATGGGGAAGGATGGACACTGAAGACATGAATCCATGAGTTGTCATTCACTCAATTCAATCCAAGTCACCAGACATTTATTAAAGGTACTCTGTGTGCAAAGCATTATGTTGAGCTGGGATGGGGGGAGGAGGTGCAAAGTTTTGTTGACATAACCTTATCTCTCAATTGATCAACAAATATTATAAAGTACCTACCATGTGGTAGGCACTGAACAACTCACCTCATGGAGTTTACAGTCAGGTAGACGACTAGAACATATAACTGTGGGTCAGAACTGGCATTTCAGTGATTGGTGAGGAAGCTCCCTCTACCAACACAGGTCAACAGTAGGTTCTATAACTTATAGTTTTAGAGAGTTGCTGGGGCATAGAAAAATTAAGTGACTTGTCCAGGATCCAACCACTAGTATGTATCAGAGAAATTATGTGATCCCAGGTCTTCCCATGCTCAACCCTACTATCCACATACTAAGGAAACATAATTTAAGTAAGAAATACAGCAACCTGTAGTCACTCCACTGAGTTTCCCTATCTTCTCTATCATTTCTAGTTTGGCTTCTCCCTTCTCTCCAAATCTTCACTCTATAGTTAATCAGTTTCATTTAACCAGGATCCTTCCCCGTCCACATGCCCATGAATGCATGTACTGTCTGTCTGTCTGTCTGTTTGTCTCTTTCTCTCTCTTTCTCTTTCTCTTTCACACACACACACACACACACACACACACAATCACTTATACACACACCTCCCTCTACTCTTAAATCCATTGCTCCTTTGTCCTATCTTAGTCTATTTCTTTCTAAACACCAGTCTGAATTATTCCCATAATCCACCTTCTCTGTGCTACTTCTCACTTGCTGCTTGACAAGTGTGGGGTATAGGTGTGGGGAAAAACAGATACTTCATCTATCTGTCCATCTATCCATCCATCCATCCATCCATTTCTCCATTCATTCGTTAATATTACTGAGCACTTAATATGTAGAAGGTATACTACTAGGCTCTGAAGAGAAATGAAGATGGATAAAACATAGTCTCCTTTATTACTTCAGAGTTTGTTTGAGTAGATAAGATACATGCCCTAATAACTACCATTAAATATAGAATATGATTAGTGAAAAATAAAGATCCTATTATCTCATACCATACACCAAGATAAGATTCCAAATGGATACATGACTTAGATATAAAATTCATATCACAAACAAATTAGTAGAGTAAGGAAGAAGTTGTCTTTCAGATCTATAGGTAGGAGAAGAATTCATTGGACTAAACAAGTGATAGGATAATACAAGATAAAATAGCTATTTTGACTGTATACAATTTAAAGATTTTTGTACAAAAAATTTAATGCAGTTAAAGTTAGAAGGAAAGCAGGTGGAGGGGAACATCTTAGCAGCATGTTTCTCTGATAAAGTTCTAATTTTCAAGATCTATAAGGAAATGGATTCAAATTTTAAAGACTAAGATCCATTCTCCAATAGATAAATGGTTGAAGGATATGAACACTTTTTAAAGGAAAAAAATCCAAACTGTCAATGATCATATGAAAAATTGTTTGAAATCACTAATAATTAGAAAAATACGAATTAAAGCAACTTTGAGGTTTTTGCCTCACATAGGTCAGACTGGTAAAGATGACAAAAAAGGAAAATGACAAATGGTGGAACAAAGGGAAAATAGGTACACTAGGGCAGTGGTTCCAGGTTCAAATAGAAAAGGGGGCCATTAAATTGTATGTAAGGATCTCTGTAGGCCTCTTATTGACTTAGAAAAGCACATATTAGCATCATCTATGTTTACTTATTTTGTTAAATATTGTCCAATTACATTTTAATCTGATTTGAGCTGCACTCAGGAATATTGTGGGCTGTGTGTACTGCTCTATTGCTGCAGATGTAAATTGGTCCAGCCATTCTGAAAAGCAATTTGGAACTATGCCCAGAAAGTTACCCAACTACACATACTCTTTGACCTAGCTATTCCATTACCAGGCCTGTAACTCAATGAAAGCAGAGAGAGAGAAAAAGGAATTATATGTGAAAAAATACTTATAGAAATTCTCTTCATGGTAGCTAAAAATGGAAATCAAGGGAGTTTTTTATTGGGGAATAGCTAAAGAAATTGTGGCATATGGTATAATGGAACATTACTGAGCCACAAGAAAGGTGCAATTTCAGAGAGAACCAAAAAGACTTTCATGAAATAAGGCAAAGTGAAGTGAGGAGAACTAGGAGTACAACTTACACAAGTATAACATGATAGAGAAAAAGCATCTTGGAACTACTTTAGAACTCAGATCCATACAATGATAATCCTCAAGTCCTTCTTTTGGACTCTACTCACCTCCTTGCAGAAAGGTGATGAACTTAAAATGCAGAAAGAGACATACATCTCTAGACATGGTGAATATGGGGATTTGCTTTGTGAGACTATGTAGATATGTATTAAGGGATGTACGGGGAGGGATTTTTCATTTGCTCAGTGGTTGGAGGGTAGTGGGAGGGACAGATTAATAAAAAAAAAAAGTGTTACTAGAAAAAAGAAAACATTATCCTTCTGAGCTAACTCTGCCGGCTGTTAGGGCAGCTAAGAGACACCTTCTCCTCAGGTGTGTGGGCAGATGGATCAGTTCCCAGAGCTGCCAAGCCACCTGGAATCTCTCTCCTTCAGGATTCTATAATGTTAATTTCCAAAAAGAAGACTCATCTCCTTAAACCTCAGAGACACATTGAGTGTAACTGTTCTTTCTGCTCAATGAGAAGGACCTGTAGGTCTCTGTTAACTCTTTGCTTCTTGGATCACGTCCTGATGGGCTCTTTCAGGTTTTTTCTTTGCTGGGCTATGAAATTTATCTAGATTAGAATGGAATTGCCTTCCTGAAGCAGACAAGGCAAACTTAGAGGCTTGCAGGTAACTGGGTAGAGGATGCAGATCCCAAGTGCTTGCTTTTAGCCTAAAACATCATAAAAGGTACTTGGAACCCTCTCCACCATTCTCATATTTTGGGGTCAAATATTAACTTTCTCTCCAGGATGATACATTTGATGGGCCATTTCTGGAAACTGAGGGAGACTCCAGGCACTGCGGTATGGTCGCCCAATGTCACTCCTTGTTCTCTAACTGTGAATATTTCCCAAGGGTCTGTCCTGGGTCCTTTTCTCTCTAGTCTATACTATCTCCCTTATTGATTTCATCAGCTCCAGTGGGTACAATTTTTATATTTATGCAGATGATTGCTGTTGTTGAGTTGTTTCAGTTGTGTCTGACTCTCCATGACCCTGTTTGGGGTTTTCTTGCTATTTCCTTCTCCAGCTCATTTTACAGATGAGGAAACTGAGGCAAAGGTTAAGTGACTTTCCCAGAGTCATATAGCTAGTAAGTGTTTGAGGTCAGATTTGAACTCAGATCATCTTGACTCTAGGGCCAATGCTCTATCCACTATGCTACCTAGCTGCCCAATGCAGATGATCCCTGAATCTATATATCTGACCATGTTCTCTCTCCTGAGTTCCAGTCATGAATCACCAACTGTCTCTTGAACATCTCACCCTAGAGAGGACCAATAGTCCTCTGAAACTCAACATGTCCAAAAACAGAGTTCATTATCTTTCTCCCTAATGTCTTGCCTCCTCTGAACTTTCCTATTACTCCCAAAAGCATCACCATCCTTCTACCTATCCAGACCTGAAACCTCAGTGTCATCCTCAGCTCCTCACTCCCCTTCCTTCCTTATATCCAATCTATTGCCAAGTCTTGTCATTTTTACCTTTGCAACATATCACTTATATGTCCCCTTCTCTTCATCCCCATAGCTACCACTCTAGTACAAGACCACATCATCTCCCATCTGGAATATTTCAATGCCTTTCTGGTTGGTTTCCCTCTCTAAATTCTCAACTTGTACATCTTCTACTCAGGTATCAAAGAGACCTTGTGCCAGGCCTAGAGGCCTGTGGGCTACCCGAGTCTTCCCTTACCTCTATCGGAGGTCTTCGGCTGGCCAAACCGGATGCTCGTATGAGAGAAAGGATGTTCCAGAGTTGAACAAGGGTTGAGCTTTATTTCAGGGTCTAGTTACAAGTGCAGGGGAATTCTTCCTTAGGAGGGAGCGAAGAATCTCCCAAGGAGGCAAAGATCTTACAATAAGAGATTGGAAGTAGAAGTGTAAGTGGGGAGAGAGGGGGAGGGAAGAGTGGAGAGAGGAAAAGCGGAGCCTTCTGTCCTCACACATGGCCCCTCCGCCCAAGAGAGCTTTCAGGCTTTCCTGACCCTACTTAAGCTCTCCCGTCGCGTAGTTGCACGTCAATACCGAGCCTGTTAGGTAACAACAGGTGTGCTCCAATCCGGGGCAATCTCGAGGGCGGGGAGAGCTCTCTCCCATCACGTTTCTCACAGGAAGAGGCGGAAATACACGAGATAGCTCGGTTCACCTCGATTCCCAGTTGTTTCCTGGGGGGCCTCGTGAGAACTCTAAGATTTAGAAGTTCCCACCTTTACCCGCCTGAGACTGTCCACATGGAATTGAGCTTCCAACCCCAGCAACCTTGCTAAAGTATAGGTCTAATCACGTCACCTCCCTACTCAGTAAATCCCTATAAACTACAGAAGCTATTCTCAAAGTGTGGTCTACAGACCCCTGGAGGTCCTCAAGACACTTTCAGGGGTCTGCAAAGTCAAAAATATTTTCATAATACTAAGACATTATTTTCCTTTTTCACTCTCATTCTTTCATAAATACACAATGGAGTTGTCTAGACACTACATGACTTGTGAAATAAAGATTTAGCTGCAAATATGAAGATTGAGTTAATATTTCATCTGCAGAGTTGTTCTTTTGTCTTACAAATCTACAGACTTGGCTGGACTTGTTTGCATGTATTCATATGGTATCAACAACTAATTATGGAAAAAACATTCGTTTGTGTGAATGCCTGGCAACAAACATAACAGGTCCTGAAATATTCAAAGTGTTGGATAACTTTTTTGAATCTCATAGTTTGTCCTGGCATGACTATGTTGTCATTTGCATGGATGATTGGATGGTGTGAAAGCAATGGCAAGTCCATCTGCTGGCACCTTAGGATGACTCAAGACAGTAGCACCAAATGGTTCCAGTGGTCGTTATATTTTTCACCACCAGGCACTCCCAGCTTTTAAAAAATGCCAATTTCACTTAAGCATATGCTTGATGAAGCAATAAAAAAATGTTAATTTTATTAAACCTTAGCCATTGAGAGGTGATGAAATGGGTGATGAAATGGTGAAAGCACCAGTCTGTACTAAAGGACAGTGATTATTTGAGGAAAAACCTTCTGTGGTTGTTTGAATTGAGAGCGGAACTAGTACATTTTTCATGGAATACCATTTTTATTTGAAAGAACAACTGAAAAACTATGGTTACTCAGACTCTAATATTTGGCAGATTTTTTTTTTTAAATGAACAAAGTGATCCTGTCACTTTAAGGAAAACAACTGATGCTATTTGTTGCCAATGATGAAATACTAGCTTTCAAGTGAAAATTAGAATTTTGGAAAACTTGTATCTGTCACTGTGAACCTGACAGCTTCCAAAAACTTTAGAGACTTTTCTGATGAGAGTGGTAGTGATACAAATGAATGTAATTTTTAGCTATTATATAATGAAACATGTCAACATTTGGAAGATTTGCATAACTCAGTGAACCAATATTTTCCAAATGCCCAATGTATGATGTTAGAAAATCGCATATGGGTAAAAGATTCTTTTAAAGTGAAAGATAGACAAGTGGATTTCAATGTAACAGAATATGAAAAGCTCATTGATATGAATTAAGATCCCACATTTCAACTGCCATTTGTTAAGTTCTGGTGTAGTATCAAAGAAGTATGTCCATAATTATCTAAAAAGCCATTAAAATGCTCCTCCCTTTTCCAACTACATATTGGTATGAGGCAGGATTTTCTTCATATACTTTAACCAAACAACATATTGTGACAGATTGAGTACAGAAACAGTTATAAGAATCTAGCAGTCTTTTAGTAAGCCAGACATTAAAGATATATACAAAAGTGTAAAACATTTTTCTCTTCTCACTAAATTGTTTTTGTTTGGGAAAATGTAGTTATCTTTCATAAAAATGTGCTATATGTGTTAACATGAAATGGATTTATTATCATTATTTTTAAATGAATTAAATATTTAAAAATTTTGCCAATTTAAATTTCTAACATAGTAAATATATTTTTACATTTAATTTTTTTCTCAATTACATGTAAACAACAATTTTAACATTCATTTTTTAAAATGTTGAGTTCCAAATTTTTTCCCTCCTCTCCTCCCTCAAAATGTAAGTAATTTGATATGGGTTATACATAATATGATAAATATTGATGGATATAACTGAAGTAAACAAAAGCCCTCAGTAATTTTTAAAAGCATAAAGGGGTCCTGAGACCAAAAATTTGAGCACTGCGGCCATATAGCATCAAAAACCAAATCTTCTATTAGGATTTCAAAGCCATTACCTACTTTCCAGTCTTGGTACTCTTCTACAATCTGGTGATGACAGCCTCCTTGCTGATTCTCACATGACACTCCCTCTCCCAATTATATGCCTTTTTCCTGGCTGTCCCTCCACGTATGGAATATTCTTTCTCCTCGTTTCTGGCTCCTGGCTTCCCTGGCTTGCCCAAAGCTTGGCTGCAACCCCACCTTAGGAACAGCCTTTCCCCTCTGAGATTGCTTTCCATTTATACTATATCTATCTTTCCTGAATATAGTTATAGTCGTTTGCTGTCTCTCCCATTAGAGTACGAAACCAGGAGCCATATTTTTTCTTTCTGTGTCCCTAGGACTTAGCAGAATGCCTGGTACATAGTAAATCTTTCATAAATGCGTCTTGACTGAATCACCCATCTGGATAAGAGAGGAGCCTGCATCCATTCTATTTTTTCTTCTTGACCCCATCTCTCATTTGTTGTAGTTGTTCAGTTGTGTCTGACTCTTCATGATCCCATTGGGATTCTCTTGGCAAAGATCCTGGGGTAGTTTATCATTTCCTTCAGAAGCTAATTGTACAGATGAAGAAACTGAGGTAAATATGGTTAAGTGACTTGCCCAGGGTCATGCAACTGTAAGTACTGAGGCCAGATTTGAACTCAGATCTTCCTTACTTCAGGTCTTGTGCTCTATCCACTGGACTACCTAGCTGCCTCTGCCTCTCACATCTGTAAGCAAATACTATTACTAGTTCCATTTCACAGAGAGTCAGAGAAGGAATAATTCACACACCTATTCACAGGGGAGAGTGAGGGAGAGTCAGATGGCAGGAACATAGCAGTGCCACACTGTATCTCCTCCATTTTCCTTGCCAAGATTCCTGGGATTGCAGAGGATCTGGTGATAAGACCCGACAGTTTAGGTAGGACAGTCACCTTGAACTGAAATATAGCATTTTATTCAATTATGAATGCTTTTAAAAAAAATCACTATCCTGAGAAAGGGTCCTTAGGTTTCATTACAATGTGAAAGAGGTCCATGACTCAAAATAAATCAAGAACCACTGATCTAGTGGAATTTTATTTTGTATATGGAAAAATGAAGGCCAGGGAGATGAAATAAGTTGTTCAAAATCATACGGCAGATTTATTCATTCAGCTCACCTATATATAGATTTATTGAGAAATGACCCTATGGCCTGGGCCACCTGTGTGCAGAGTTGTGACTACAACTCCCAATATATCCACACCTACGGCTTCATCACTTGCCTATTGCCACAGGACTTTGAGGCATAATAGTAAAAGGGTATGGGTGAAGGCTTTTGATTCGTGAGTAAGTTAGATTTAAGTGAGGCAGAGTTGCATGAAGTCATCAGCCTCGCTCTCTCCTCCAGAGTCATCATAATCCAGTGGCAGGAGAGAATCAAGACAGCTGGCTACGGCCAAGGATGCAGTGGATGACTTTGGCATCTCTAACCAAGCTCTAAGTGTTGCATATAGCCTGCTTCAGCTGTCCTCATGGCCATTGAAACAAATTGTTCTCATCTGCCCATTCCACCAGAGGAAGTGTTCACATGCTTGGGGTAGATACCCTCCTAACTCACCAGTGGGTTTGAGACTCCTTGGTTATCTCCACCTGGTTTGGCCAGTCTGCTGAAACGGTTTACCAGGGTGTGACCACTGTGTAAGCTGCAGCTTCTTGGAGCCATAGGTGAGAGTTGGGTGGAACAGGTGGACACCAAAGTTGGAAAGAGCCCAGAAAAGAGCTTGGCAGCCATCACATGAAAAGTACTGGTCCTCCCTGAACACACCCTAAAGTGTACAGTGCATATACTACTTCCCACAATGACAGTACTAAATCTGTCCCTTTCTCTTCAAGACCTTAGGTACACTCCCACCTTGCAAATTTACAGAAAATGATTTAAGCTCCCTATTTTGCTACAAAAACTAAGGTCCTTGGATGACAACCCCTCAACTCCTTTTCTCAAAATTTCTCAGTGTTATTACTCACTCCTCACTAATTCCTGTATCAGAAGAACCAGTATTCCTACCTTTTGCAAGGTTAGTCCTTTTAGCTACATCTTTGATCCCATTTCCTCCAACTTTCTCTAAGAGAAACATTCCTTATTCCAAAAATATTCTCATTTCTCCCTCTCTAATGACTCCTTCCTATTTGTTTACCGAAATACCGTAGCCCCCTGGGTGTCTGAGCAGCCTTTTAAGGATCGCACTGCTCACCTCCTGGTGTGAGGAAGTGGGGCTAGAAAAGGTACTCTAAACATTGTCTGCTTACTCAACCCTGGCCTGATTACCACAGCAGACAGAGAATCCCACTCTGTAGTGGAAACACACACAAAAAATGTACAAAATGTACAAAAACACATGCAAAGATGATTCTACTCACCATTGGCACATGGAATGGCATACTTACAGACAACACAAAATCCAGTAGACCTGAAAGACGAACTGCTCTTGTTGCAAGAGAACTCAACAGGTATCACATTCAAATAGCAGCTCTGAGTGAAACAAGGCTGGAAAATGAGGGTCAGCTTACTGAAGTTGGAGCTGGATACATATTTTTCTGGAGTGGCCACAGTGAAAGGGAGCACTGTGAAGCTGGTGTAGATTTTGCAATCAAAACTAATCTAGTTAGCCAACTGGCATGCCTGCCAAAAGGAATGAATGACAGGTTCATGACAATGTGATTGCCACTTCTAGGAAAGCATGATGCCACCATCATCAGGGCCTATGCTCCCACCATGACAAACCCTCATGAGGTCAAAGAAAAATTTTATGAAGACCTAGAGACCCTTATCATCAATGCGCCAAAAGAGGACAAGCTTATAATTCTGGATGACTTTAATGCTAGAGTAGGCTCAGACTGCCAGACTTGGCAGGGAGTCCTAGGAAGGAATGGAGTTGGAAACAGCAACAGCAATGGTCATTTACTGCTGAAGACTTGTGCATTGCATGACTTTCTCATCACAAACACTTTTTCCATTTACCTAAATGCAATAAAATTTCATGGATGTACCCTTACCGCAAACATTGGCATGGAATAGACTATGTGATTGTAAGGAGAAGAGACAGACAAAATGTGAGAGTAACAAAGGCAATGTGTGGTGTAGAGTTCTGGACTGATCATAGACTTATCCTTACCAATCTAAATATTCACATTCATCAAAAATGCCACCCCCAAGGCAAAATGACTACCAGAAGAATTAATGTCAACAAATTAGAGCTCTTCTCTGAGCATGAACAGTTTGCTGCTGATTTGGAGGGAAAGTTGAGCCAACACACTGTTGGCAACAGTGGAGCAGAAAAGGAGTGGGCAGCTCTCAGAGATTTGGTGTACAGCACCGCATTTGCTCATCTGGGTCAGAACACTCACAAACACCAAGACTTGTTCGATAAAAATAATGGGGAAATTCAGAAGCTGCTAAATGAAAAACAAGAACTCCATAGGATTTACCAGCAGGATAGTTTATCCACCCCTGAGAAGGCAGCATTTCATTCCATCAAAAGTAAAGTACAAGCAAAACTTAGAGAGTTGCAGGATTCCTGGCTCAGTAAGAAGGCAGATGAAATTCAGTTTTATGCTGAAAGCAACAATCCAAAGAGATTTTATGATTCCCTGAAAGCTATTTATGGACCAAAAACCTATGGTGCATCAGAACTATTCAATGCTGATGGAGCCATATTGATTAGTGATAAGGACATGATCTTAGAGAGATGGGCTGAACATTTCCATAGTGTTCTCAACAGCCCATCATCAATGAATGCTGAGGTCATTGACAGTTTACCTCAGGTTGAAGTCTATCCTGCCTGAGCTGAACTTCTAACTGAAAAGGTTTTGAGGGTCATTAGGCTCTTTTCATGTGTCAAAGCACCTGGTACTGATTCTATTGTAGCTGAAATTTACAAAGTAGGGGGACCATTCCTCATACGAAAGCTGACTGAAATTATTCAGGTTATGTAGCAAGAGAAGGTTATGCCCCAGGAGTTCAAGGATGCCTCCATTGTCCATCTCTATAAAGGTAAAGGAAATAAATTGTCCTGTGACAATCACAGGGGGATCTCTCTCTTAGTCGTTGCTGGCAAAATTCTTGCTAGAGTCCTACTTGATAGGGTGATCCTTCACCTGGAAGATGGTCATATACCTGAGAGCCAGTGTGGCTTCAGAAAGGGCCAAGGAACAGTCAATGTGGGGTTTACTGTCCGACAACTCCAGGAGAAATGCCAGGAGTAGAACAGAGGCCTGTATACAACATTTGTAGATCTGACCAAGGCCTTTGACACTGTTAGTCATGAGGGCTTATGGAAAATTATGTCAAAATTTGGTTGCCCAGAGAAGTTCATCAGTATTGAACATCAATTTCATGGTGGCATGTTTGCCCGAGTTCTGGATAGTGGATAATGCTCTTCCACCTTCCCCGTCACCAATGGAGTGAAACAGGGCTGTGTGCTTGCTCTCATGCTTTTTAGCGTGATGTTTTCAGCCATGTTATCAAATGCTTTCAGTGAGGATGAACATGGCATCAAGGTCAGCTACAGTACTGATGGTAAGTTCTTCAATTTGAAAAGGCCACAAGTCAAGACCAAAGTGGAAGGAATGTTGGTGCATGATTTTCTGTTTGCAGATGATTGTGCACTCAGTGCAGCCTCCAAAGCTGAGATGCAACAAAGCGTGAATCAATGCTCTGCTGCCTGTGCTAATTTTGGCTTAATAATCAACACCAAGAAAACACATTTGCTCCATCATTCACCACACCATCTATATGTGGAACCATTGGTTACAACAAATGGAGAAGTTTTGAATACTGTAGATAAGTTCACTTACCTCGGTAGTGTACTTTCCAGGGATGTACATATTGACAATGAGGTTGATGCATGCATTGCCAGAGGTAGCTCAGTGTTTGCAAGGCTCCTAAGAAAAGTTTGGGAGAGAAGACTGACTACCAAACTGAAGGTCTACAGAGCTGTCGTGCTGACCTCATTGTTGCATGCCTGTGAAACATGGACAGACTACCAGCACCATGCCAGGAAACTGAATCACTTCCATTTGAACTTCCTAAGTTTGAATCTTCCTAAGAAGATTCTGAAGTTTACCTGGCAGGATAAGGTACCAGACACTGAGGTCCTTGCTTGAACTAAACTGCCAAGTATTCAAATTATGCTTCAGAGAGTGCAACTCCAATGTGCTGGTCACGTTGTTCGAATGCAAAATGTATGCTTGCCAAAAAGACTATTCTATGGAGGACTTGCATGGGGCAAGCAATCACATGGTGGTCAGAAGAAGTGATACAAGGATACTCTCAAGGTCTGTCTCAAGAACTTTGGATTTGATTGTGGGACATAGGAGACACTGGTACAGGACTGCTCAGCATGGCGTGCTTACATCAGAAAAGGTGCTGTGCTCTATGAGCAAAGCAGAATTGAAACAGCACAAAGGAAACACAGGATGAGCAAATTTGAAGTATCCACCCCAAATGTTCATGCAGACTGTCTGTACCCAATCTGTGGTAGAGCATTCCGAGTTTATATTGGTCTGATAGCCATAGTCCAACACGTTGAAACGTCACTTTATCATGGTGATGTCATTTGGGTCCTCCTCGAGAATGAAGGACAACACTGAAGGACAACAGAATGAAGTGCCCACTGAAGGTGTTCTTCAATGAAAGAGATACAATATTTAGATAAGACATGATGAGTCCCTTTTCTCATGCAGTTTGCAGTCTAGTAAGGTAATAAGACCAAAAAAACCAGATTGTGAGAATAAAAACTGTTATAAGTGAATTAACAGAATTGCTATGTGAATGTCAAGGGAGAAGATTGTTACTGACAGAAGCATCATGGAGGAAGTAATATTTAAAGGAGTTGGACCATGAAGGATAAATAGGAATTCAATAGGTGAGTGAAAATGAAAGGCATTCAGGGTACAGGGAAACGCATGCACAGTCATCCAGATGGGGGTGGAGGTGAAAGGTGAGGAGACAACAACTCATACAGTTTGCCTCAAGTCTCTTCCCACTCGAGTTTATAATCAGCTACAAAACTGATCTTCCTAAAGTGTAGGTCTGACCATGTTACCCATCCCTACTCAATCAACTTCAATGTCTCCCTATCATTTTCAGGATCTAATATAAAATATTCTGTTTGGTGTTCCAAGCTCTTCAGAACCTAGCCCTTCCACCCCCCTATCACCTTTCTAGTCCTCTTTGACCTTCCACCCCAGTCTGCCATGTACGGTGCAATCCAGTGTCATTAACTGTCATGCTTTTCCTTGAACAAGCACTCCATTTCCCAATTCTCTTCCTTTGCACTGGATGATCTCTCTCCTTATTAAAGCCTTTTGCCTACCTTTTCAGTCTTTGTTCTTTACACTCTTCTATAATCCAGTGACAAAGGCTTTCTTGCTCTTTCTAGCATATGTTATTTTGTGCTTTTTCATTGGTTAGCCCTTGGGTTTGGAATGATTTACCTCTCCTTTTTTTTGTCTCCTGGTTTTCCTGGCTTTCTTCAAGTCCCAGCTTGCCATGTTCTATAAGAAACCTTTCCTGATCCCTCTCACTAATAATACCTCCCTTCCTGAGATTATCCTGAATTTTTCTTGTACATATCTCATTTATATACAGATATTTCTTTTTGATTTTGTCAATCTTTTGGGGTACGTGCCTAGTGGTGGCATCTCTGTGTTAAAGGCTAGAGATATTTGGATTTTTTGAAATTTATTTTGAAATTTTAAATTTATTTTTAGTTTTCAACATTCACTTTCAACATTTACTTCCATAAGTCATAAATTTTCTCCTCCCTCTCCAGCATGCAATATGATATGACTCTACACATAATTCCTATTAAACACATTTTCACATTAGTCATGTTGCATAGAAAAATTATAATGAATGGGAGAGAACATGAGAAAGAAAAAACAAAACAAAAAAAGAAAATAGTCTGCTTCGCTCTGCATTCTGATTCCACAGTTCTTTCTTTGGATGTGGATGGCATTAACCATCATGAGTCCTTTGGAACTGTTTTAGGTTCTTGCATTTCTGAGAAGAGCTAAATCTATCAAAATCAGTCATTGCACACCGTGGCTGTTGTGGTGAACAATGTTCTCCTGGTTCTGCCTCCCTCACTCAGCACCAGTTCATACAAGTCTTTCCAGGTTTTTCTTTAGTCTGCCTGTTCTTATTTCTTATAGCACAATAGTATTCCATCGCATTCATTTACTGCAACTTGTTCTGCCGTTCCCCAACTGATGGGCATTCCCTCAATTTCTAATTCTTGGCCACCACAAAAAGAGCTGCTAGAAATATTTTTGTACATGTGGGTCCTTTTTCCATTTTTATGATTTCTTTGGAATATGGCTCTGGAAGCAGTATTGCTGGGTCAAAGAGAATGCACAGTTTTATAAAGGCTATAGATATTTGAATCACTTTATTTGTATAATCTCTTCTTGGAGGGAAAAAAGAAAGTTACATGATAATTTTGTATTTTTGAAAGAGCAAGTTATCCATAGTAGATCTGCATTTTCATGAACAATCATCTTTTTTTATTGTATTATGCTATGGAAGTACTTGTTTTATTCTGTAAATTAAAAATAAAATAAAATTTTAAACAATTACATCTTGTTTTCTAGAATGGTTGTAGCCATTTACAGCTTCACCAATAATATGTCAGTGTTCCTGTCCTAGAAACACTTCACAGCCTCTCCCTCTCCAACAGTAACTCTTCCCACTTTTATCATGTTTTTGCCGATTGGCTGGGTAGAAGGTAAATCCTCAGGATTGTTTTGAATTGTATTTCTCTTATTATTAGTGATTTGGAACTTTTTTCATATGTTTGTTAATGGTTTGAAATCCTTCCTTTTGAGAACTGTTTGTTCATATTCTTTGACCACTAAAAATTGGAGAATATGTTTCTGTTCAATGTCTGTATGTCTTGGGTATCAAACCCTTATTTCCCTTCCTTATGAATGCTTATTTGCCCACTTGTCTATTTGCAATATTAACCGTATTGTTTATGTTTTGGGATCATATATGAGTTGAGAGAGTGGTGACTATAAGATGCAGGTGCTCATATTAAAAGAGTTTGACAAAGAATAGTCTGTGCAGGATTTCTGACATAGAACTTTGTGATTGGAGAATGAAATGGGGAGGAGGAGCCCATGAGAGATGCCAGATAAACAGGAAATGGCAAGTCAAGCAAAGTTTAAACCATTGCTTGTAAGCGACAATGTACTGCATTTGTATTGTAATTCATAAGACTATAAACTTAAAGTAAGGAAAAATCCTCCAGGCATTAGGACTTCTCCAAAGTTTAGGGGCTCCCCCTCACAGGAGGTCTCCAAGAGGAGGATGAAGAATTTTGACATCCTTTTTATTTTTAACACTTGTCTCAAGATGTTTTAGGAAATATTCCTGTTTATGTGCGTTTTGGATGGTGTTTGAGATTTCTTCTTCCACGCTCTAAGATTCTAGGATTCTGTAGCTATAGTGAATAAATATACCTTCATCTGGGGCTCTGTTAGAGGAACTCACCTGAGGTGGAAAAGTGGAAACTGATACAATCAATAGGCTCTTTCTACACATTGTTGTGTTTTAGGATTGAATCAACTCATCCCCTCCCCTAGTGTAGGAGGTTTGGCAAATATAACAGGAATTACAAATCCCTCCTTCCTCCCTGTGTCAAGATGGGAGGAGCTATCCCTCCTCCCTCCGGAGGAATCTGAATAGTCCACTCTAGCTGCCCTGAGCAAAAGGGCTAAGAGAGGGCAGTGCCCCAGTCTTCTGGTTCATGGTAGAAGGTGGTGCCACAAGTAGCAAAGACAGCTTGGATGTGTGTCAGGGAGACCCTACACCTGGAGGTATTAGGAACAGGTGCTCGTGGGAGTGTAACGAAGGTGGCTGCATATAAATTCCAAATAAGCCTGCAGTGTGATGGTTAAGGTTGCGGTCACCATGTACCGAAGAAAGTCCAAGAATATTGGAGATGGGACTTTTTGAGCTATAAAAATCACTGTCACACACTTGTCCCCCATATAAGACAAGGGAGCAAGCTGGGTCCCTGGGAAGGGGATGAGCACCACCTGGTGGAAAAGTCAGGGATGGCAGAGAGCAGGGACCTGAAGGGGATTGAAATAGAAAAGAGCGAGCACCATCTGCAATCTGCTGGAGGAAAGTGGAATTGACCACATATAGAGGGCAACATCTGGGACTGAGGATGGGACTGAGGATGAAGTTGAGAAGGCACTGGCTGAAAATGACACCTGTGGTCAGATACTGGAGTTCTCAGATCATCTAGGGGGATGGTGGTGGTGGTGGTGGTGGTGGTGGTGGTGGTGGTGGTGGTGGTGGTGGTGGTGGTGGTGGTGGTGGAGATAATCCAGTGAAGGGAAGGAGGGCATTTAATGTCTGAAGGGAGTCTCTGATTGCATTCAAGTAGAATCACAGAGCTTGACAAGATATTCTGCTATAATCATTCACGTTTCCAGATGGTGAAACTGAAGCCCAGACAAAGGAAGTGACTTGACCAAAGTCATATAGCTATCTTACAGTGGAGACAGGACCTGGATGCTGGTCACTTGACCTCTAATCCAGGCCCCTTTCTACAAAATCACATTGTCTTCCTTGGTAGGATTCCTGCCAAGACACCTTTGCCTTGGAGTTCATTCTTGTTAATTTGATGAAAATGTGTTGGACATAGAGATATGACAGACAGAGCCCATGATCAAAGGGGTGAGATAATCACCAGGACCAAGGACTTTTGGATCTAGGTACCCTCTGATCTGAACAGAGCTGTGCCTTGCAGTGAACATCTTCCCCTCCTCCATCCACCCCCACATTATTCCTAGAGGAGGGGGCAGCTAGGTGGTGCAGTGGATCAAGCACCAGTACAGGAGTCAGGAGGACTTGAGTTCAAATCTCACCTCAGACACCTGACACTCACTAGCTGTGTGACCTTGGGCAAGTCACTTAACCCCAGTCTCCTCATCCTGGGTCATCTCCAGTCATCTTGATGAATATCTGGCCACTGGATTCAGATGGCTCTGGAGGAGAGTGAGGCTGATAGCCTGCATAGCCCTCACTCACTCAGAAAAAAAAAACAAAAAACAAAGTCAAGTGCAAGTCATGTCATCATTTCTCTGATGGCATGGTCTTCTTCAGCAATGAAGGATGAACACACACATTCCTAGAGGAAAATAACTGTTAAGACCAATTCATTGTCAATTTCATTCACTAAGAAATATTTATTAAGAACCTCCTTCATGTAAAGCCCTGTACTAGGAACTGGGGGAGACACAGAGATTATAGATGATATTTTTCCCTTTGCTTTGCTAATTTCTAATTTACTTATCATACGATTATGTATTGTAGTTATCTATGTATGTATCTTTCCTACTAAATAGACTGTAAACTTCTTGAGATGTAGACTTCATCTTATGTCAAGCTGTATTATAAGTTTGTATTGTAAACTTGTATTGACTAGTACAGCACATTGCACAGAGTAGATGCTTGTGAAAAATTTGTTGAATTAAAACTTCTATTAAATGTAACCAATGAATCAATCATCAATTATTTACTAAGCAGCTACTTTGGAGAGAGACAGCATTTGAGAACTTGAAGACTACCTAGATGGCATTTAGATAGTGTTGTAAAGTTTTATTTAAAGTTTCATTTAAAAGAGTATTTGGATTCCCTGTCAACCAATTTCCTAACAACTTTAAAGAAAAACGGAATTTGATATCTTCTGTACAAAACTGGCTCTTCCTTTTGACTTCCCTAATATCACATATTAAGATTGGAAGGGATCTTAGAATGATTTAATTCAACTCCTTCATTTGCGCTCTGTCCTCAAATCATCATCTACAGTCTTATCTTTTTACATATTGCATTTGCCCCCATAGAATGTAGACCTGTTCAAGACCATTTGTGTTCCCCAATGCCTAGTGTAATGCCTTGTATGCCGCAGATACTTAATACATGCTTATTGGCTTAGTCTTGGTCAAGTTCACACATGTAGTTAATATTGAGGATTTAGATTCAGACCCTCCATCTCTGAATCTCCTGACATGGTATTTATTAGGGGTAAATGGAAAGTCTTACACTGAGTGAGGCATTTTGGTTAGTCTAGGTCTGTAGGTGCAGAACTTGTGGCCACATGTAGCCCTCTAGGTCCTCAAGTACAGCTCTTTGATTGAATTCAGCAGCCCTTTGACTGAATCCAAACTTCACAGAGTACTGTGGATTTGGTCAAAGGGCCACACTTGAGGTTTGGATTAGGTCAAAGGGCCACACTCAAGGTCCTAGAGGGCCACATGTGACCTCAAGGCCACAAGTTCCCCACCCCTGGCTAGGACCTCTTTCCCAGAGAAAAGAGAAAGGGCAGGAAGATAGAAACAGTCAGAATGACTGATGAATCCTTCAGAGCAACAACTAGACCCCAAAGTAATTGTATCAGCCCTCCATTGTAAATATCCTTACCTAGCTGACTCATGATTGGTATATTCAGTAATGCCTAGGGTCTGTTTTCCCATAGATTGGTACCCTTGTGAAGGAGTCCAGTTCCCTTTGTCAACTGAGTATAAAAGCAGTGTCAGATCCCAAATGCAGTAGTCACTCAGAACAATTTGCTACTCTGAAAGAGGAGAAAGCACCAGATGGGACTTGGTGGGTATGGTAGCGTGTCCTGACTGAATCAGGGCAACACACATGCAGGTGGTATTACCATAGATTAGCACATGCCCTCTATCATTGGCATCCAGGTAGCACAGCGGAAATGTGCCAGGCCTGGATTCAGGAGGACTCCTCTTCCTGAGTTCAAATATGACCTCAGATACTTACTAGCTGTATGACCCTGAACAAGTCACTTAACCCTCTTTGCCTCAGTCTCCTCAGCTGTAAAGTGAACTGGAGAAGGAAATGGTAAACTGTTCCAGTATCTTTGTCAAGAAAACTCCAAATGTGCTCAAGAAGAGTTTGATGTGACTGAAAAATGACTGGACAACACCACCACCACCTCTATTGTTAGTTATAATATGAATAAATTATAATTAAGTTGCCTTTGACTGGCAGTTAGATCTCTCTTCCTTAAATCTAAACAAACCCATTAAGGTGAATTATAAAATTCATCTTCACAAGTTCACGGTCAGAGAGATAGGGAAAAGATCTGTGGGTTTTACTGAACTGCAAGGTAGAAGGCCAACAGTATATGAGTCAAAAATCTAATGCAGTCTTAGGCTGGATTAAGAGAGCCATATTGCCCAGGATAATAGATGTGCTGGTTCCTTTGTACTCTGCCTGATCAGGTTGCATGTAGAGGATCATGTTCAGTTCTGGCCATTACATTTTAGGAAGGATACTGATAAATTAAAGAGTGTCTAGAAGAAGGTAGCCAGGACAGTGAAAGTTCTTGAGATCATACCTTATGAAAACTAGTCAAAGGAACTTGGGATGTTTAGCCTGTAGATGAAAAGACTTGGTGGATGGGTGTGAGGAACACATGACAATTATTTTCAGATATTTGAACGCCTGTCATTGGGTAGATGGATCACAATCTTGTCTGCTTGTCTCCTGGGATGGGGATGAGGGATAAATTTAGACTAAATTCCCAACAATTAGAATTATGTCAGAGTGAAGTAGGTTGCCTCTGGTCAAAGCAGGGTCCTACTCTTTTCTCCCCTTTTGCCGCTCCCCCACCCCCGCAAATATTTAACAACTCAGAAATCTGTGGTGGGGGAAATATATGCATACACACTTTCACATGGAATCTGCATTATTAACACTATCAACTCACACTGACCATTTAACAACCAGCTCTCAGGAGCCAGTTAGAGCTGATTCCAGCCCAGGCCCCTCCCTCAATGAGATGGAATCATATTGGGAAGAGCATGATGCTATACAGACTATCCTTAGCTCATCCAGAGAGAACCAAAGCTGCCTACAAATGGATGATCCATTGAATCAAACATGTCAGGAGCCCTTACAGATGGTAGACCAGGTATGTCTATCTACAAGGTATCTGCAGTTGGATTGTTTCTCCTGGAAGCTAGAGAATAGCCTTTGGATTGGAACTCCTAGAGCCCATGTAGAACAACAGTCCAAATGGCTTAATGGCCTGGAAAAGGTGGTTGGGTCACCAGGTTCTAGCTTGCTGAAGAGAACTGCTTGATATAGTTAGAGATTAGTAGCAGAGGATACTGATCCCATCTTGATGATGGATGGAACCTTATGTCACATTGGAAGACTCCTAGTGAACCAGGAGGGAAGATAAATGTGTCATAGATATAGATAGATAGATAGATAGAGATATGTATATATATTGTGTGTATATGTATGTATATATGTATTATATATACATACACATATATATAATATATAAATTTTTTTCTTTAGGAATTCCTGGAATGCTTTCCTTTTAGGTCTGGCTGATGAATAAATGTCATAAGAGGTGAGAAGGGCACTTAGGAATGAAATTGATGCACAGCCCTAGTTCAAGGAGACAAAACCTCTGCCTTGATGGTTGAACACACCACAGAGCAGTAGGGTACCCTAGGGGGCATGGAATCTAAATTTGAATCCCAGATCTATTACTTATTTACTATGTTGGTCATTTAACTCTTTTGGGTCTCTGTTTCCTCATTTGTAAAATGAGAAAGTTGTACTAGATAACCTGAAGTTCCTTCTAGTACTATTATTTATGATCCTATGATCATGGAACTGTTAGATCCTGGATGGTCACATAATGTCCAGTTTTGGAAAGAGGCAGCTGGATAGTACAGTGGATAGAGTGCTGGGCTTAGAATCAGGAAGTTGTGGTTCAGTCATTTTGCATTCATGTTTGACTCTTCATGACCCCATTAGGGGCTTTCTTGGCAAAGATGCTGGAGTGGTTTGCCATTTCCTTCTCCAGCTTATTTGACAGATGAAGAAACTGAGTCAAACAGGGTTAAGTGACTTGCCCAGGATCACATAAAATGTCAGAGGTCAGATATGAACTCAGGAAGATGCGTCTTCCTGACTCCAGGGATGGTACTTTATCCACTGTGCTAGCTATCTGCCCAAGGAGTCAGGAAGACCTGAGTTCAACTGTGACCATGGACACTTACTAGCTGTGTGACTCTGGGCAAATCATTTAACTTCTATCTGTTTAGTTTCCTCATCTGTAAAACAGAGATGGCATTAGAATCAATCTCAGAGGGTTGTTGTAAGGATCAAATGAAATAATATTTGTGAAGGACATAACGCAGGCTGTCACACAGTAGGTAACTAACAAATGCTTGTTTCTCCTATACTAATTCATGCACCTAGTGTGTAGTACTACTGAAGATAGAGCTTATAGAGGTAAGTCTTGTCAAATCTTTGCCGCGTCTTCTTGCCAGTTCCCACATGGCTTAGTGGATTTTTTTGTTTTTGTTTATTAATAAGGACTGACTCTCAGGGGTCTCTGCTCTCCCAGACAGATCTGGGGCTGTAGTGACTTTGCTGGAGGGCATCCTCCAAGGTTGCCAGATCTCCCATAATTGGGGATTAGGATTTAGCTGGAATATGTCAGCATGTGGCAATGTCTAGAACAGCCTGTCAGCCTGAACTACAGCAAGAGAAAATATCGAACCCCTTAAAACTAAGCTGCATTTTGCTGCCATCAGGTATACATAGAGACAGTATAGAATGAGAGGTTGGAGGTAAGGGAAGAAAAGAGCCTACTATTGATCATTAATAGACTTACTGCAATTAAAAAACCCTATAGCAGTTTGGTTTCTTATAGAGAGCAACTTAGTTCAGACTTTGGGTTTGGCAATGGTGTGGCCATATTCACTGGGATCCCCAGGAGTTTTCCCCATGTAAATATTCTTTCTGTTTTCCTTAGGCATACTGGCCCTTGGGAAGTTGACTGGGAGAGGCACATGTGGTATAATTTTAAGTCTCTTGCCCTCCTCACTGTTCCCTAGACATTCTGTGGGCCATGGCTATGCTTGGTACCTCCCTGGTGAGGTTTGGAGCAGTCTAAGACTTCTGAGATAGGTGAGGTGGTTGAGATAAGGCCTTCTTGAGAAAGCCTATTTTGCATGCTGTGCCTACCTGAGTCCTTCAACCTTACGATGTGTCTGGGACAGGAGTGCAATGATGATACTGCCTCCCTGAGAATGTCATAGGTTGTGACTGAGAAAGGTCCAGGGTGCTGAAGGAAGCCTTTCCAACATGAGCAAACATTCTTCTTCACATAGGGATCAGGAATGTCATGATCCATCTGTAACAGGTATAGGTCATGGCCCCGAAGGGCCAGAGGTGGGAATTAGAAGCAAAAAAACCATAATGAAGACAAAATCTTAGGGATCTAATAAGATCTGGGGGCAGACTATGGGAATTAGAAATTAAGGTAAGTTATATTATAGGTAAGGTAAATTATAGAGAGATTTGGCGAAAAGTTATTTGCAGGTGTGTTTTTATGCCTGGTGTGGCACAGCTGGCCCCACCTCCGGCGTCCTCTGAATTCAGCTAAGCTGGAAGGCTCCTGCTGTCTGCCCTCGCTGCTCACCATGACAACGGGCATCTCTAAGGAGAAAGAGGGGGATGGGTTTGGTCTTCTACCAGCACAGGTGCGGAAGCCCACATGGTGAGGATGTGGGTGGGTACTGATAAAAACCACCAAGGCAAAAGGGGCTACCAAGTGAACAGCACGTGTGAAGACGTGTAAATGTAGCACATCATCATGTTGAGCTCATTTTATTTCCCTGTACACCAGCTCTAATTTGTGTTAACTCTGATTTATTCTATCTCTTACATGTTAATGGGACGATTTGCATCAGGTCTTATGTTCACTGGGTAACCCTGGGCAAGTCATTTAAACTCTGTTTGCCTCAGTTTCCTTGTCTATAAAAAGAGAATAATAATACCACCTAATAATAATACCACCACCTTGCTCATGAGGATCAAGTGAGACACCTTATGCAAAATGCTTTGGAAATGCTACAGCCATTATTATTATTTTATTTAAATGCTAGCCATTGTTATTATTTACTTTCAAATTCCCCCAAACTATTGTTCTCACTTCAGATTTGACTCAGGGATTTGGACTATCTGTTGTAGACTCCTGAGTTAATAATGATAAACAGTCTTGAGTCTCATAGGAAGGACACATTATTGTCTGGATTATGATCCTAAATATCTAATTTAGCATTCCTGAAGGCAGCTAGGTGGGGCAGTATATGGCATGTATGGGGTGTTTAGGGAGGAGTAGGATGCATGGGGCTTGTAGATGCCTTTCCAGGACTGCTCATCCACCTTTGGTATCTACCTGGCACTCACCTCTCCCCTGAGGCTCCAAGAAGCTGTAGCATGTACAGTGGCCACACTCCAGTAAACTATCTTGGACCCAAGTTGAAGGTAACTGACAGGCCTCAAACCCATCAGTGAGCTAGCGGGGTGTCTACTCCAAGCATGTGAAAGCTTCCGCCAGTGGAATGGGTGGATCAGAATATTTTGTCCTAATAGCCATGAAGGCCCTGAAGCACAGAGAGCTTGGTCAGTCATGGCTATCTATGGCATCTGGGGCCATCCTAATTGCTTGGGTTTTCCTGTTTTCACACTGGAATTCTCAATGTCTCTGGAAGAGTGAGGTTGACAACCTCAACTGAGGCAATTCTGCTTCACTTAAATCTAATTCATGTATGAGTCAAGACATCATCCTGTGATATCATTGATCCATCTTGGAAAATGAAGGACAAACAGGTGGTAAAGTGGATAGAACACTGGGCCTAGAGTTAGAAAGACTGGAATTCAAATTCAGCCTCAGATACTTACTAACTATGAGACCCTGCCCAAGTCACTTAACCTTTATTGCTTCACTTCCAAGTATAAAATGGGAATCATAGTAGCCCCTACCTCCCTGGGTGGTTGTTAGAATTAAATGAGATAATACTTGGAAAATGCTTTGCAAACCTTAAAGAGCCATATAAACATTGGCTGTTGTTGATGGTAATGACAGTGCTGTTATATAACTTATGGAAAGGACTGTTCCCTTCTTTGGTCCTTGTCCTACTTTTAAAATATGTTAGCGTATAAAAGTATCTTGTATTTGTGTTCCATTAGCACAGCAGGGAATTCAATACCATTGAATCTCAAGTGGAAAGGGAGGAGGTGCAGCTGTTGTGTCAAGAGAATGAAATGTCATTGTTGTCTATGCTGAAGCTATATCTAGTCAATGAATTTATAATAATAGATAACTATTACATCGTGCCTTCTGGTCCCCAAAGGACTTCTCTATATTATCACATTTGATCCTTTGCAGCAAGTCTTTTGGGCAGTAAAAGTATCATTACTATTTGAGGTTCAGAGAGGTTAAGTGACCTGTTTCTGGTCAAACATCCAGGAAATGTTAGATAGGAGATTCAAATTTAAGTCTCCCATGACTTCCAGTTCATCAATCTTTCTGCCACATAATTCAGACTGGCCCCTTGCAAATCTATAGGCATAAAGTATATAACCAGAGGAAAGGATCAGGGCATTCAGTCTGGGTACGGTGGTTTTGGGGTTTGTGTGCGTGTGTTGAGAATCTTCAATAAGAGGTATCATCAGAGAAATTTTAGGGCTCAGGCCAAGTGCCACCTCTTTCAAAAGACCTTCTCTGATTGCCCCAGTTGTTAGGAACTTCCTAAAATGACTTTGTATTGTATGTAGCTTTTATTTACCCTTCTGCTTATACCTTGTAATGCTTTAATAGACCATGAGTTGCTTGGATTCGGCAACTATCTCAACATTGTATTCCTGTATTCCCAGGACCTAGAGCAATACCTTATACATAGAAGGCGTTGAATGAGTGCTTGTGGATAGACTCATTCGTTGATATCCTGTCTGTGCCCACGTTTCATGCCTTCCGTGTCTCACTGCTGTGCTGTTCTATCCCGGCATCTACTTCATCCCCAGGGTCCAATAGTTCTCTCTCATGATGTAGCATTCATGTGCCAGCTCCTCCTCCCGGACCCACTTTTCTCTCATCTAGGTCACTCTGTCTGTGTCTGTGTGTCTTTCTGTGTGTCTGTCTCTCTGTCTTTCTGTGTCTGTGTCCCTTTCTGTTTCTGTCGCTCACTTGCTGTGTCTCTGAATCTGTCTCTGTCTGCCTCTGTGTGTGTGTGTGTCTAAATAGCTCAAGCAGCAAGAGTTTCCCTCTTCCTAGTGACCTCAGTGCTGAAGCTCATCATTTGGTTTACTTCTCACTTACTACCCTCCTTAGCCTTCCACTTTCCCAAATTCCTTAGGATGAGAGCAGTTGGCCTTTCAGAAGCAGCTTTAACTCCTTCAGTCACTGGGTCAGAGCTTATTGGGGGGTTTGTTCTGAACAGTAGATGTCCATCTCTGATACCCCTTCCAACTCCTTGGTACTCTCCAAGAAATACTGTATTTATGCAATGTAATTTTGGGGGGAGGGTACTAGGAATGGGGGGAGGGGTTAATTAGGATCATCATCCTGTTGGAGATCCTCATCTTATGGCATATGTTACCAATCTAGTAAAGATCTTATTGTAGTATCTATCTAGTACCAATCTAGTAATGCTATATCTAGTGATGTGTTAATACACTTTATGATTTGTATTGAGGTAGGGAGTAAGTACATCAATGGCATCATTACAGAAACTAAAGGAGTTTGTAATGTACCCCCAAAGGTCATTCTGAAAGGGGAGCTCCAGAAATGCTTTTGCAAAGACAGCATAATTTCAAAGCATGTCCAGCTTCCCAAGGTAACTGCCTTGAAAGGGACCTATCAGGCGTTTGAAAAATGCTGGGTGGATTCAATCATTGCAAATCTTAACTCCTGGAATATTTCCCTATAGCAGCAATCGTAAAAGTCTCAAAATAAGGTCTAACTGTGGTCACATCTCTCCCCCACCCCCAAATAGCATGTGTTGTTTTTAGAGTACAGTACAGGGTAAGAGAGAAGGGAAAAGTCCACTTCCTATTGTTCAGGGAAAATTGCTTGTTTAAGTGCTGAGGAGATGAGAAGTAGTGCAAAAAGAGACCAGTAGAGGGAAGTAGCAATCCAGGCCCTGGGACACACTGATGGGAAAGACAAAGGGAAGTTTATAGCTATAGTGCTAGAGAACTCTTCAGACCCTTATTTTGCCTATGGGGAAACTGAGGCCCATGGAGGTAAAGTGACTTGCCCAAGGTCATACAGGCATCAGAGGCAGGCTGTGAAGGTAGGTTCTCTGACTGCTGAGCCTAAGAGTTTTCTGCTGTACCATACTGCCCCCACTGACTTGGGGCCCAAATAGCTGTGATCTCTTACAAGTGCTAAATGGTATAGTGCTAACTGTGAGGACTATAGATAGACTTTCTGAGAAAGGGAGAGCCGTGTGAGCTGAGCAGTGGGGAGAGACACAGGCAAGGTCACAGGACCTGCAGGACACATTCTGCTGTTGTTCAGTCATTTTCAGTGGTTTCTGACTCTTTGTGACTCCATCTGGGGTTTTTTTGGCAGAGTGACTAGAGTAGTTTGCTATTTCCTTCTCCAGCTCATTTTACAGATGAAGAGACTGAGGCAAACAGGGTGAAGGGACTTGCCCAGGATCACATAGCTCGGAAGTGTGTGAGGACTCATTTGAACTCAGGTCTTCCTGACTACAGGTCCCATGCTGTATCCACTGCATCCTGACTGAATTAGGGTACAGAGTAAATATTTTAACACATATTTGCTTTTTGACTTGATTTGGAAGAGTCTTGGGGCTGCCTCTGATGACCTCCGGGGAGTACTGATACAGAGACTCTGAATAGGCCCAGAGTAAAAACAGCTCATGCTACTGGATGACAATATGGTATTCTCCTTTCTATCCTTTAAGCTCTGGAAGCCACATGTACCCGGAGGACCATCCCTCCCAGCCATTCAGTAAGCCAACTTCTAGTTTCCCCTTGGAATGGCAGGCTGCAGTTGAGTGTGGATTTAGATAGACCTACAAAGCTACAAAATTAGCAAAGACCATCCTCCTCAAGTTGTTATCATGTGGGTGTCAGAAGTAGCCAGCCTGACTTTGATTTACTGGATAGGAGCATCCAGACCTTTAGAAATTAGTGGGGAAAGCTTCTGAAAAATTTATCTTTTAATTGAGATGTAAAATATTTCCATCCAGAAGAACTAATTTGGTGAGGTTCTAAAAATAAGAAATAAACTGCTCTACAAGGAAATATCCAGTGATTTTTGATACAAATGACAAGCACTAAACAAAAAATGTATGGTCCTACTACAACCTTAAGGTATAGAGTAGCTCTGCCATCTTGTGGACAAAGAGACAATTGCATCTTACAAAACCTGAAACAAGGACGTTCTTAACCTTTTTGACAGTGTGGTGAAACCTATGGATCCCTTCACAGAATAGTTTTTAAATTCATAAAGTAAAATACAAAGAAAACCAATCATACTGAAATATCACTATCAAAATATATACCTAAATTTAAGAAGTTCATGGAGCCTTGGTTAAGAACTCCTGCTCTAAAACACATTCCAGGAAACAATTCTGTATATTAAACTACTTATCACAAAGCTGGGAAATTCTAAAATCTTTTCATGTGGAAATTTTGGGACAAATCATTCAAGATAACTTTGCCGATTTCATCAGTTATCTGAAATTTTTCTTAGTAAATGTATTGCTTAAATTCTCTCCCAAACATCCTTCTTGATTCTCACCTCATTATGTATTTTGCATCTGATCTTTCCTCTCTATCCCCACAGCTACTACCCTAGTTTTTATGCTTAATAGCCTCAGGCTTAGTCTATTTAAATGGCCTCCTAACTCCTGCTTCCAATCTCCCCACCAATCCATCATGCCTACTGTTTTTCTCTTTCTTAATTAAAGCTCTGGTAATGCCACTCCTTTGCTCACACACCTTGCTTCACTGTCTGAAGGGTAAAATGCATACTTTTTAGAGTAGCATTCAAGGTCCTCCATAACGTGACTGCTGCCTACTTGTTTAACCATATTGCCAACTACTCTTCAGTATGAATTCTCAATTCAATTAAGTTCATTATTGTTTATATGTGTCCACTTTTCATGACCTCATTTAGAGTTTTCTTGGCAAAGTTCATTTTACCAATGAAGAAACTGAGGCAAACAGGGTTATGTGACTTGTCCTGGGTCATACAGTTAATAAGTGTAAGATTTGAACTCAGGAAAATGTCTTTCTGATTTCAGGTCCAGCACTCTAACCACTGTGTCACTTAGCTGCCTCTCAAGCTCAGTTCTGTTCAGTTTAATTCAACACACATTTATTGATCAGCAAATTAGGCACCATGCCAAGTACTGGAGATACAAAGACAAAAATAAAATAATCTCTTTAAGAAAATTACATGATGGGGGTGGGGCGGAGGACATATTCACATAAATATACATGAAATAGACTGAGTCACAACAAAATAGTTCCATAGGGAGCTGAGAACACTTTCAATTGGGGAGATCAAGAAAGACCTCTTTTAGGAGATAGGGGCTGAAGTATGACCCAAAGGAAGCTAGGGATTCTAAGAAAGAAGAAGGAGGGAAGGGAATACACAAGCAAAAATACAGGAGACAATGCTGTAGATAAGGAATGTTGAGTAGACAATTTGGCTAGAATGTAGAGTACATTAGGGGAAGCAATGTGTGATTAGTCTGGAAAGGTAGGTTGGAATCAGACTGTGAAGGCCTTTAAATGTCAAGGAGATCATGATAGAAAATGCCATCCACATCCAGAGAAAGAACTACGGAGTCTGAATGCAGACTGAAGCATACAATTTGTGCTCTCTCTTTTTTTGTTTTGTTTCTTCTTTCACGTGGTTCATCCCACTGGTTCCAATTCTTCTTTACAACATGACTAATATGTTTAATATGAATGTATCTGTAGAGCCTATATCAGATTGCATGCCATCTTGGAAAGGGGGAAGGAGAGGGAGTTGGAGAAAATTCCAAACTCAAAAGCTTGTGGAACTGAACGTTGAAAACTAAAAATAAATAAATTAATTTTAAAAAATAAAATCCAGTAAAAAAAAAAAAAGTCAGACAGAGTAGTTTGCATTTTATTCTTGAGCCAATGAAGCTTTTTGAATGGGGGATTGAACTAGTCAGAACTATATATATTATATGTATATATATATATGTGTGTGTGTGTGTGTGTGTGTATGTGTATATGCATGTATATGTATGATGTATATGTGTATTATGAGTATATATGTTTATATGTACACACATATATAAAATATTGGACAAGGGAGAGATTGGAAGCAGGAAGACAAAAAAAAGAATCTATTGCAATAGTTCAGGAATGCAGTGATTGGAGAATGAATTAGGATGGTAACTGTGAGTAGGGAGAAGGGGGAAGGTCCAAGTGATTTTGTAGAGGTAGAATTTATAGTACTTAACAATGTTTTAGATATGGGTGGTGAGGTCAAGTACACTGAGGTTGCCCACTTGGGCGATTAGAAGAATGGTGGTGTCCTCTAGAAAAATACAGAACTGTTCTGGGTGAAATATCTACCTTTTGAATTCATGTGGTAGGTTACTGCTGCTGAATAAACCTACTACAATGCAGAAGTTATGGAGGTAAAAGCCCAAGTCTTAACAGGCTTAAGCACAGATTTAGGAAGCAGAAAAATTACCCTGAACAAAGATTATGATAATTACCAGGCTTTTAATAGTCAGGATTACACTAGAGAGAGAGAAATAATTTTTGACGTATGATAATCTAATATATCCTCTTAGGACATAAACATTGAACAAACTAAGGGGCGAGCCAAGATGACAGAGTAAAGAATTCACCTGAGCTTTCCTCCAACTCCCTCAGAACACCTTTAAATAATGCCTCCAAACAAATTCTGGAGCAGCAGAACCCATAAAACGATGGACAATTTTCTAGCCTAAGACAACTTAGAAGGTCTGTTGCACCAAGTTGGAGTGCTGTCCAGTCCAGGGCCCTAGCAAACCAGGAGCAGATCTTGAGAATGACTGAATCAGCAGTAGCAGCAGCTGTCTTCTGAGCTCTCAGCTCACAGACAGTGCAACAACTGTTAGAAGGAGATTATAGGGGTCCTTTTGCTAGCACTCAGGACAGGACTTTGTTGTTTTGCCCATACTCAGATCCTGGTTACAGTTCTGGTGGCATTCCCAGAGCAAGGAGGAATAGTAGCACACCAGAGCTTACAGCTGCATTGGAACAGGGATCCTTAACATAGTTTCAGGACAGAAAACAGTGCTTGTGGTCACTCACAGACCAGAGTACAGGCAAGGAGAGCAATAAACACACCTCTCCTTACATCCTACCATCTTAGAAGAACTGAAAACTTACAGGTCTCTAGATGTGTCTCTGAAAACAGAGGCACAAGAACCCTGAAGCTTAGGACAGTGGGCCCTCCACCCTCGAGGCTGAGTGCCACTTTAGCAAAAAGTTTAAAAGTCAAGAACTATGTTGGAAAAATGAGCAACAGGAGAAAAAATTCTGACTATAGAAAGTTGCTATGGTGATGAGGAAGATTGAAACACACACTCCATAGAAGACCACAGAGTCAAAGCTCCTATATTCATAACCTCAAAGAAAAATATGAATTGGTCTCAGGCAATGGAATAGCTCAAAAAGGATTTTAAAACTCAAGTAAAAGAGCTAGAAGAAAAATTAAGAAGAGAAATGAGAGTGATGCAAGAAAATAATTAAAAAGGAGTCAACAGCTTGGTAAAGAAGGCACAAAAATTCAGAAGAAAATGACACCTTAAAAAACACAATAGGCAAAATAGGTACAAAAATCCAATGAGGAGAAAAATCCCTTGAAAAGCAGAATTGACCAAATGGGAAAAGAGACACAAAAATTCACTGAAGAGAAGAACTCCTTAAAAAGTAGAATTGGACAAATGAAAAGGAAGTGCAAAAAAAAACTGAAAAGAATTTTTTAAAAAATTAAATTGAGCAAGTGGGATCTAAAGACTCTATGAGGTATCTGAAATGAAAAGAATAAAAAATAGGAGACAACGTGAAATCTCTCACTGGGAAAACAACTGATTGGAAAAATAGGTCCAGGAGAGATAATTTTAAAATTATTAGACTTCTGAAAGCCATGATAAAAAGAAAGAGCTTAGACATCATCTTTCAAGAAATTATCAAGGAAAACTGGTCTGATATTCTAGAGCCAGATGGTAAAATAGCAATGGAAAGAATCCACCAATTGCTTCCCAAAAGAGATCCCAAAATGAAAACTCCCAAGAATACTATAGCCAAATTCCAGCTCAAGGAGAAAATATTACAAGCAACCAGAAGCAATGCAAGCATCATGGAGCCACAGTCAAGATAACACAAGAATTGGTAGCTTCTATATTAAATCATCAAAGAGCTTGGAATATGATATTCTGGAGACCAAAGGAGCTAGGATTATAACAAAGAATCACATATCCAGCAAAATTGAGTATAATTCTTCAGGGCGTGAAAATGAACATTCAGTGAAATTAATGACTTTCAAGTATTCCTGATGAAAAGGCCAGAGCTGAATAGGAAATTTGACTTTCAAATACAAGATTCAAGAGAAGCATAAAAAGGTAAAATGGAAAGGGAAATCATGAGGGACTTAATAAGGTTAAAATGTTTACATTTATATATGGAAAGATGGTACTGGTATCTCATAAGAACTTTCTCATTTTTAGGGCAGTTAGAAGGGGTATATATAGACAGAGAACACAGGTGTGAGTTGGATATGATGGGATAATATCTAAAAAATAAAACTGAGGGGTGAGAAGGAGGAATGCATTGCCAAAAATGGAAAGAGAGAAGTAGAATGGGGTAAATTATCTGACAGAAAAAAGCACAAAAGAGAGAAAGATGGATGGCAGGGAACACTTGAATCTCACTCTCATTAGAATTGGCTCAAGGAGACAATAGCACACACACTCAATTGGATATAAAAATATATCTTACCCTATAGGAAAATAAAGGGGGACTGGATAAGAGAAGAGTCATGTTCATAGTAAGGAAGGTGGATTGGGGAAGGTGGTAGTCAGAAGCAAAACACTTTTGAGAAGGGAAAGGGTAAAAGGAGGGAGAGAATAGAATAAACAGGAGGGAACTAGGATGGAGGAAAATACAGTTAGTAATCATAACTGTGAAAAAAAATGTTGAAGCAAATTTCTCCAATAAAAACTTCATCTCTCAAATATACAGAGAAATGAGTTAAATTTATGGGAATAAGAGCCATTCCCCAATTGATAAATGATTTTAAAAAATGAACAGTCAGTTTTTGAATAAAGTAATCAAAGTTGTCTATAGCCACATGAGAACATGCTCTAAATCACTATTGATTACAGAAATTCATGTTAAAACAATCTAAGGTATTACCTCATACCTATTAGACTGGCTAATAGGATAGAAAATTACAAGTGTTGGAGGGTATATGGGAAAATATAGACACTGATGCATTGTTGATGGAGTTATGAACTAATTCAGCCATTATGTAGAGCAATTGGGAACTATGCCCAAAGGCCTATAAAACCATATATATCTTATGACCTAACAATAACACTACTAGGTCTGTATACCAAAGGAGATAAAAAACAAAAAAGGAAAAGGACCTATATGCACAAAAATATTTGTAAGTGTTCTTTTTTGGTGGCAAAGAACTGGAAATTGAGGAGATACCCATCAATTGGAGAATGGCTGAACAAGTTGTGATATAATGTTGTGATGGAATACTATTGTGCTACAAGAAATGATGAGTTAAATGCTCTCAGAAAAACCTGGAAACAATTACATGAATTGAGGCAAAGTGAAATGAATAGAACCTGAAGAAAATCATATACAGTAACAGCAATACTGTAAGATAATCAACTGTGAATAACTTAGTTATTCTCAGCATTACAATGATCCAACACAACTCTGAAGGACTTATTGTGAAAAATGCCATCCATCCCCAGAGAAAGAATTGATGGAGTCTGTATATAGATTGAAGCGTACTTTTTTTAAATTTTTCTTTTTAAAAAAATTTGGTCCACGTTTTCTTTCACAACACGACTAATATGGAATTATGTTCTGTGTGACTACA